>NW_028275166.1:16538645-16859072 GCF_013281855.1 Momordica charantia | reverse complement strand
ATCCATTTCTGGAGTTCGCCTTGGTTTTGATTCCGTTCAATGAACCCTCCGTAGGGATGGTCGCACCAGGACGACACGCAGGTCATGGATGAAACCTCACGGTGCAAATTAATGGCGGAGACCGCAGGATGTGTTGCACACGTAGGGAGGCCGCTTACTATGGATACTATCTCCATTCAAACACCCCATGCAAACACCTTCCGTAGGGAGGCCGTGCCCAGGGCGACACGAGGCCGAGCATGGAACTCACAGTGTGAATATAAAGGAGAACGTGATAGAGAGAGAAAATTATGTTATATATACTTTGTATATCAAATATATACGCAGTATATTACATATTTTCTTTTGCTCCCACTTAGTATTCTAAGACTAGGGTATTACTTAGATAAATTCCGGCTAAATGAAATTAAGTAAGTGAATTTTTAGTCGGCCCAATATAACTATTATATTGGTATTTGTACAATAATGTTTTAGTTCATTAAACACTTTAATAAACCAACGACATTATTGCATGTATATAAAATATTGACTAATTCAACCCCCATGTCGGTTCCCAGGTAGAGGTGTTCCCTACGGTCAGCTTAAATACCTCAACCTAGACAGAACCTTCCTTAGACAAGGCTCCATTATAGGCAATATTTTATATTTAGTCTTTTATCATTTCATTTTAAACCTAGTTAAAATAAAATAAAAGACTACCCCCTAATCATATTAGAAAATATAACCTAAGGTTTAATTAATTTTAAACCCCTTTAAAATTAATCAACTTAGACCTTATGTTTGCATGCAATTCTTTATCATAGATTTTAATTTCTTTCTATCATATTTTATAACTCTTATAAAGTTTAAGAAATTAAAACTATAATCATGCATTGTAAGCACACATTAATATAACTATTATATTAACCAAAGTAATGTCATGTTCAATGCAACTTTATTTTCATCTAAATAATACAACACTTATATTAATTATGAAAATAAAACATGCATTCATACATTATAACATTTATAACTATATGATGCATGACCATACATACACACTATATATCAAACATACATATTATGCATGTAACCTATGGTGGGATTTTAAAACTATATGACATACAATATGCAATATGATTTTAATTAAAATATACATTCATAATGCATAAAATAATTAAATAGCAAAGTTGGAACGATTTTTGGCACCTTAAAAAAGCAAAATAATAAAAAAATACGAAAATGACTGCAACTGCCCTCGAACCGGGAACTGGAGCCACGGAAACGCACGAAGAAACACCCGGGACAGCGCCTTGGCGCCTAAGGGCAGTGCCACGGCGTTGCTGCAGCAAAATGCCGCAGCAGCAGCGCCGCGACGCTACAGTCAGCGCCGTGGCACTGTGTGCTGTCCACGCAGCGCCACGCCGCTGTCTGTGCAGTCTGCTTCGTCTTCTTCGCTGTTTTGTGCAATTTTGGCCAAATCCGATGCCACGAACGACTTTCGAGCGACCCGAACTTACAGAAACAATACAGAAACACAATACCCAAAACACCGAGCCCTTACATGATCAAATCAAAACTTAAATCGCAATCTACATGCAAAAAATCGGAAATTTTCCAACCCGCAAACCCATATTTCGAAAATATGAAAACACCCACCAAAAACACCGATTTTGCTCCCAAAAAATCAGAACAACAACCTGGCTCTGATACCAATTGAAGGGATGTAAATCCCGGAGCGGAAGCGGACCGTTGTTCGTGACATTTGGGAAACAAAATCACAAAGTACAAGAAGAAAACCACAGGGGAAAACTTACCTTTGAAGAACTTTTCTTCAATGAATTTCCCGACACTACCAATGAGTCTTCCGTGCTATCCTCTTGGGTCTCAAGAACACGCTTGTGGGAGCGTTTCGTTTGGAAGAAGAGGGGATTTTTTAGAGAGATCGATTGAGAGAATTGGGAGAGCTTTGCAGAACAGTTCTGCAATCACAGAAAAAACCAGTACCCCACGTCACATGACTCCCCACTCCTCTGCAATAATGCAGGGGAGTTAATAATTAATTATGTTAATTAATTATATATTAATATAGTTAATAAATTAAATAATTATTCATTAAATTAATAATTAATTAATTAATTAAATATAATATTAAATAATTATTAATCAAATTAATAATTAATTAATATTAATAATCAATTAACTAAATGTAATATTAAATAATTAACAATTAATTATTTAAGATTTAATTAAATATCTCATATTTAATTAAACCATATTCTCTCGTATAACCTATAGTTCTAATGTACATCTTATGCACATTATTTTTAACCTATAGTTTTAATATGAATCTTATTCATATTAATTTTATTTGAATCTCATTCAAATAATTTCTCTGATAATATATAGTTTAAATTTATAATTAACTATATATTATAATGTATCAATATACATATAATCCCTTTAGTAATTTCAACAATTCAAATTCTTCCAAAACTTGATCCTCGTTTTACCCATTATGAGCTAGCAAAGGGACCTAATAGACCTACAGATCCGAAGCTTCAATGATAC
Organism: Momordica charantia; assembly: GCF_013281855.1. NCBI lineage: Eukaryota > Viridiplantae > Streptophyta > Magnoliopsida > Cucurbitales > Cucurbitaceae > Momordica > Momordica charantia. The sequence continues at coordinate 16,856,522 of NW_028275166.1, read as the reverse complement.
GAGATTAATCGGTCAAACTCATTTACCGAGTTAATCAACATTCGTTAACTACGGGTCATTCCACTAAAGACCCGCACTTGTAGTCTTCTCACTGCAGAATGTTTTCGTGTCCACGGATATACGACCATTAATGACAAGTCAATCCTTCACGAGTGCTCGTAACTCAAGTTGGGTCAAATTATCGTTTTACCCCTGAGTTGCATTTTACTCCTTAAATACCACTGCTCCTCTAATGAACAACCCAGTTATGGTCCGACCAACAACCAGAAGTCCCTCTCGGGCCAATGAGAGGGTGGGGCCCCTTGTTCAAGTCTTGGAGTCAGCATTTAATGAAACACTCATCTACTCATCTAAAGTCGGAGAGGAGTGAATTCCATCTTGTGAAGTTATGTTCCCAACTCCCCACTCGGTCTCGTCCCCAAAATGGTAGGAATGTTGAGTCGGCAACTTGGGCCAGTCTCACCCATACAAATCCAAGGACGAGCCCTCACGAGCAGGAGTCCATAACTCACTCAAGATTGAGAATGAGTTGTCTGGTCATCCTAAGAAACAGTAATCTATTAGTTAACGGTGTTACATCTAAAGATTGGCTATTTCGTGGTCCGGTCTTATACAAACTCATTGTATAGGATACCCCCACTCGCATGTCTCCACACGAACGACCTGGATCGAGTCGTCTGTAACCTTTACAGAGTGAGCCGTATCCATAGTGTTGCCAAGATAAGGTACCCAGCCTTATCCATATACTATAGACTCTTTAGGTTATTCACGGGACATTATCCACTTGTATATCAGGGTATATCAAATATATACCTCGTATATCAGGGGTATATCAAATATATACCTAGTATATCAAATATATACCCAGTACATATACTGTCCTAGTTATACTAAAATAACCTCGGATGTTTAGTTTATTGGATTTTGGACAATGCAATGCTATGAATTTAACAACAAATTTATTGAATAAAACTTTATTGAATATACATTTGTTTTTACACAAAATACAAACTACGAGTTTAGGGCAACACACCCAACATTTATAAGATTCTTGCAGGATAGTATCAAGATGGAGGTTTATGGACTTGTCCTACCAATTACTCATGATCTCAATATCACTTACAACGTACGTATATGACAAGTTTTAATGTTGAATGTACTAACTTGTTTCGTTTTTGGGTAGGTGATCATGAACAAGTAGAAATATGGCCAAAAATTATGGAGAAATACTCGTTCAAAAAGTCCTCTAGACAACACAATGTTTGAGAACACCAATTACTATGTTGGAGAATTCAAACGCAAAGCATCAAATGGAGGATAAGAAGATCCAAGCATAGTGTCAACAAACCAAGTGATTGGGTTTGAAAACATTTTCGGAAAAACCGAAGGTGTTTGAAAAGGAAATTCAAAGGTAGGTCAATGAGAGTATCATTACAAAAAGACTAGAGAACTCTATAAGGTAAGTATAAAGAACATCATGATTTTGAAGTTACTAACTTGCTTCCTTTATGATCATAATTGGCTCAAGTCTTTAGAACCAAGTCAACTCAAGAGGAGAGTATCACCGCACACTCAATGTCATCAAGGGAGCGCTAACCTCGCATGGATACACCCCATGCGTGCACGACAGTGCCCTCAACGCGCGTGCCTATGCCACCAACGGTGGGTTAACCTCATAAGGTGTCGCCCCACGTACACCCGCTAGCATCTTCGGCAACCCAGCGGGCATGCCAGCATCCAGCCCGCGGGCATTTGTGCCTAGCGCATGTCCTCTACCTACATGATCGAACGCTCGCACGCCTACTGCCTCAGCCACGCGCGCCCTCCATCACTCATGCCCCTTTGCACGCATCCCAGACGCACGCATTGACGCCCCACGCCTGCACACCCACAATGCCTAGCGCCTTTGTGCGCCCCTACTATGCCACATGCCTTCACGCAGCCCTGTTCATCCCACATGCCCGCGCGCCCCTGCATGCCCACCAGCATCCCTCGCGCGCCCTATCTTGCCGTATGCCCCTCACTGCCAGCATGCAGCGCCCGCGCACACGCCATCCCAGCCACTCGCCCTTCACCCGCCAGTGCCCATGTGCATGCCCCTGCTGCCCAAGCCTGCACGCCACACTCGTCGCCCATGCGTGCGCCCTCGCCCAGCCACAGCCCTGCACGTGCTCCCCAGCCATTCTATGAGTACCTCTCGTTTGCCTTGCCGCCCACTCCAAGCAAATTAGCAAATGCTTTCCATTTTTGTTTGAGATATTTGAAGGGATTTTATTTTGATTTATTTCTTTTAGATTTATCAAATTTAAATTCATTTTTTGGTTTTACTTTTTAGGTATTTATCATTTTTAGTTTTGATATTTTCGTTAAAAGGTCATGGGTCTTAGCCTATCAATAGGCTTGTACCCCCTTTGTATTACACACCTTTGATTGATATTGAATAGAAAATTGAGAGTTGTTCTTACCCCCCAACCCCCAAAAAAAAATATCGTTTTCCATTGTTGAACTTAGGAATCCATATTTTTACACTCGGAAATTTTGTGGTTGAATTTAATTATAATTTAATATTTTTTTTATAGACAAAAGATATTAAAAAATAATAATTTAAAAGCACAAGTTAAGAGGATAATGAGAACTTAAAAAAATTGTAGGGAACTCAGCAGATAAAATGAAAACACATTTTTGATGGATGCATACTCCAAATTGATAATTATAGATTGTTTGTAAATAAAGATATGTAATCAACTTAGTATGACATAAATTTCTTAAATTGGTTATGAACTCTATTATTTATTAGAGATAATTTTCTCTTTAAAGGAGGATAAAATTAACCTATATAAATAGAAGAATCTTGTTGGAAGATCCTTCATCCAAGTCCCAATGAATGTCTCTCTTCTCCTAAAATCATAGTTTCCTGCTTTACTTGAGTGATTAGACTTTAATTCTTCCAATTCAAGGGTGACTCAAGTCCGATTGCAAGCTTGGGAGGCTCGTGTGTTATACGATTTTTTTTTTTCAAGTTTTATTTGTTTCTCGTTTTTGTTATTTATGAACATGTCTAAATTTTTATTGATTGTTATACTTCTACCCATGAGTTTGTGATTCGTAATTGTCATGAATGATTGAAATAATTAGCAAACAGTTGACTTATGTGTATTTATTTATGGCTTTTACACGTTACATAGCATGCAATATAATAGACTATTGGGAAATAAATGAACAAAATTAATTAATTTGTAGCCATCTCAAATTACTTGGTATTGGTTTAGTCATTCTCATTGTTCTTAATGCTATTATTTGATCGATACGAAACTCTATCATCCCTAGATTATTACTTAATAATATTTGATTTTGATGCTTGGTCAAAAGTTAATTAAATTACGAGAATTAAGACTTACAACAGCTGTTTCGAGTAAATAGACTAAGTTCTTGAATTAAGAAATCAATTTTGTGTCAGGTCTATGATCAAGATTACAATTGGATGAAACTCAGACCATTAGATTGGATTTTGGGTAAAATTTATTTACAAATTCAGGTTTTTAGTTTATTATTTCAAATTTCAGACACCGCTATTTTATTAAACTTCGAGAAATTAATTCAATTAGTTCCTTTAAGATTCGAATTGGTCTCACTACTTCTATAAGTTAGATTTAGTAAAATCACACAATTTGGCGCTATTGCTAGGGAATCAATTAGTAGTTTCTCGTTGTTTCATTTCACTATTTATTTATTTATTTATTTTTCATTTTTTTAACATGATGGCTAATTATCGACAATTATGGACAAGAACAAGTGGAGCAGGGAAGGGATCAAATCCCACAACGGAAGCGCGTGTGCTTTGATTTTGTTTTGGAAATACATCAAAGAAAATACATAAGCATTATAAAATGGAAGTAGTGAAACATACCTTTGAAGACACTTCTTCAATGTAGACACCAACACCACCAAAAAGCCTTCCTTGCCATCATCTAGATATCAAGAACTCGATTTGTGGGAACCGTCTTAAAATTGAGAGGAAGATCAAGAGATTGAGAGAGGTTTTTTATTAGAGTTTTTGGAAACTCCTCCAACGGACCAAAAAAAAGGAGGGGAGAACCTCCCTTTTATAAGGAACGAAGAGTGAGAGGGATCGGAAGTCACCACTTCCCCACTTTCCACCATTAACGGTAGTAAGTAGGAGCTTTTCTTCACTTTTTTTCTTTTTATTTAATTAAAATTATTTTAATTAATAATTAATTAAATCAAATTCAATTAATCACAAAAAAGAATTATTAATTTAAATCTAATTTAATTTAATCAAATTAATATAACTCATCAATTTAATTAATTAAATTAAATTAAACTTAAATTAATCAACCATATTAGAATCAACTTCTAATATACATCTCCTTCCTAATTTTTGAATCAAATTCAAAATTAACTTTATATCATAATGTATCAACATACATTATATTAATTGCATCTTATACAATTAACTTTAATTCCCTTTAGCAAATTTGAATAATTCAAATTATTTTCAAGACTAAATGTTCTTAACTATCCTTTACAAGCTAGCAAAGGAACCTAATGGACCTACAGATTAGAAGCTCCAACGATAAGAGATTAATTAATTAAACTCATTAACCATATTAATCAACATTCGTTAACTGTCGATCATTCCACTAAAGACCCACAACTACACTCTTCTCACTGTAGAATATTTTGCGTCCATGGATTTTGACCATTATCAGTAAGTCAATCCTTCACGAGTGTTCGTAACCACAGTTGGGTCAAATTACCGTTTTACCCCTGTGTTACATCTTGAACCTTAAGTACCGCGGATCCTCTAATGAACAACCTGGTTATGGTCCGACCAATAAACTGAAGTCCCTCTTGGTCAAGTGAGAGGGTGTGGCCCTTTGTTCAAGTCCAAGAAGGAGTGAATTTCATCTTGTGTAATTATGTTTCCAGCTTCCCACTTGATCTCGTCTCCAAAATGGTAGGAATATTGGGTCGATAACTTGGACCACTCTCACCCATACAAATCAAAGGACGAGCCCTAACACGTAAGAGTTCATAACTCACTCAAGATTGAGATGGTGTTATCTGGTCATCCTATGTTGAAATATTAAATATTTGTTTTGTGTTTACAACCCACGAGTTTAGAGCATAAAAACGAACAAACTCCCACTTTAACTAAACTCTAGTAGGGTGTACAAAATATAAAAGCAGTAGTAGGTTGTACAATACAAAATACAATAAACTAAGGCATACACTATATCCTTTACAAATCTCCCACTTGCCTTAGACTAATTGTACAAAGCTTGTAGACCTAGACTTTCAAGATGGCTCTCAAACACTTTAGCTATGAGAACCTTTGTAAACAGATTAGCAATGTTATCTTCCTGTAGGGATCAAAATCTATAGCACCATGCACAAGCATATAGTTCCTCGTTCTACTAAGATACTTGAGGATTCCTTTAACGGCAATACAGTGATCATATCCAGGAGTGAATTGATAACTACTGACAATCCCCACTGCCCAGCAAATGTCAAGTCTAGTACATATTAATATTCATGGGGTTCCATCTCAAAACCAATTGGCAATGAGAGGAGTAGTCCATGTCTATTATAAACCTATGTTAGGTCCCTTCTTTTATCAATGCGGGATCTTTAACATGCCCCTTCAAGATCATGGCTCTTTTGGCTCATTGATCTTGGTCGGATCCATTTTTTGGACTAGATGCTCGTTTGAGCTTTTGAGCTCTGATACCATATTAAGATTCACGGAGTTCCATCTAAAAACTAATTGGCAATAAGAGGAGTAGCCCATATTTTTTATAAACCATTGTAAGGTCCATTTTTTTCAATGTGGGATCCTTAACATGCCTCCTCAACATCGTGGCTCTTTTGGCTCATCGATCTTGCTCAGATCCAATTTTTGGACCAGATGCTCTGTAACGCCCCAGAACGTCCCACACGCTTCTAAGTCACATTAACTACCCACCTGTCTAACATTAACTCCAAACACGAGGTAATAACTCCCTGTGAAATAATTATATAAAATAACGCTTCAACTCCCAGCAATTTACCAATGCATCAACCCTATAGAATATCAATCAAACATCATCCGTGGACAACCCCATGAGGCAAATTCATTATTCAAACTAGGCAAACTCAATGAATGGAAGAAAATTAAAATAAACACCTATCCCGAAATAAAGTAGACAACGAGTGGGAACCTCCCAATTATTCAAATAAGAACAAGTAGTTTATTGACCAAAACATAAAGTCTTAACCATCTAAACCTAAGCTAAGCAAAAGTAACTACGCAGCCTATGGTCCTCGCTCGTCATGTCTCCCCCGCTTCATCACCATGGTCACCAACGAATCCACCGCCTGAAACAATAATTGTAGAGGGGGGGTGAGTATATAAAATATACTCCGTAAGTAGCCCTCACCAACAACACACAAACATCATGCTCAAGCAAAAATCATGAAACATTCATAGTCATGCTCTTCATCATATTATGCAATCAAACATAGACACGCTCTATAAGATCCGGCGATAACCACAACCATGAACAATTTAACTACCAACCTCGAGGCTCCCCAACATCTCAAGCACCTCTACGCTTATCACAGCTATCCTAGCTTTCCAAAGCTAACTCTTTCGAGTAGAGTCGGCCCCTGACCATTTTTACCCAGAGCCCCGACACTGCCGCATCGACCCTCAACCATTTTTACCCAAGGCCCCGATGACTTCATCATCTATCGGCCCTTGACCATTTTTACCCAAGGCCCCAATAATTTTCCTTCCAAAGACTCCTCGCATCGACCCTCGACCATTTTTACCCGAGGCCTCGACACTCATCTTTATCCAACGTTGGTGTGTCGACCCTCGACCGTTTTTACCCGAGGCCTCGATACTCAATTAGTGACATATCAGCCCCCGACCATTTATACCTGAGGCCCTGACACTCACCCATTCCCTTTCCCCAAGAATCCAACGTTTCTTATCACAACCAACTCCACAACAACCCCTATCCTGCGAACAGGGTCCGAAAACATGCTTCTATTACACCCCCATCTCATAAGAACGTAATATGACTCGGACCAGCACGCTCGCATTATAAAGAAACGTTTATATATATATTCAACCAGCACGCTCACATCATAAAGAAACGTTTATATATACTCAACCAGCACGCTCACATCATAAAGAAACGTTTATATATACTCAACCAGCATGCTCACATCATAAAGAAATATTTATATAATCTGTACTAGCACGCTCACATAATAAGAAAACATAATCACAATAATTACATTTTAACGGGCATCCTTTTTAAACACACATCATTCCACAACAATTCTCAGCAGTTTAACAATACAAATTCCACCATTATCACCGGCGAATATTCAACACTACACCAAACATACAAATTAACACAAACGAGAGCTACCTAGCACAATAGCGTATCAAAATCAGTATTAAACATCACAAAACAGCACAATGGAGACCAACTAATGCACATTAACACACACGCCCCTTGTCTACTTACCCACTGCCACGCTCCTAAGTTTTGCGTCGATCTCACACCTAGGCACTAAAAACAGAAAAAAAACAGCAAGTTATATATATACGATTCAGCCTCCGAAATCAATTCTAAGAGGGTTCAATGGGCTCGTTACTGCATAATCGACTTTGTTTCGGTGTCGGTAACTTAGATCCAACTTAAAAATGTATCGGTAGCACGTAAGTGGGTGATCGCCAAATACCAAAAACTATGCTGTTTTGCATTTTTACAGCAGCAACAATGCGCAGAAAACGCCCCAACAACCGCTGTTGTTGCCACAAGGGTATGGTTCTCTCAAACTAAGTTGCTATGATTGCTGGTTGACACCGTAATACCGAGATATTTCCCAAAATATAGAAAACTGACGCACCCAGTTTGAACCACCGTGAACAGGAACAAAAACATCGCCGCGCCGCTGTGGGAAGAAGAGAACTACCGTAAACCGTCACTAATCGAAGGTCACGCCGACGTGGGTTCACTGGATTAGACGCGAAACTCGTCGGGTCTTGATCTTGGAGTGTCGTATGCTGCTGGGGTACACCGGAGAAGGGAAGAGGTGTCGTGGGTGTTCAAAAAGTCGTAGGTTCGAAGGAAAATGCCATCAGGGAACAGGCCGCGCTGCCGTGTGGGTGTTGTCGGGTTCGTTAGTGGCTTGTTGCAGTGTCGTCGCTACCAATTTGAGGCGCCGCCACCGTGCGCCGTTGGTGTCGCCGGAGAAGGAAGGTAGGTTGGGGGGCGGCTGCTACAAAAAGGAAGGGGAAAGATGAAGCTTAGGGTTTTTTTTTTTTTTGTTTTTTTTGTTTTTATTAATTTTCTTTTCCTTTGTTTTAAAACCAAACCAACCCACTAAAAGCCCAACATAAACAAGCCCAAAAGAAAAAAACCCGTCCCAACCTAAGATAAAACCAATCACGCGAAACACGATATACATAAATTTAATTAATGTTTAATTTAAAATTAAATGAAAATCTCCTAATTCGAGACTAACTAACCTGAGGGATTCGGGGCGTTACATGCTCATTTGAGCTTGTTGGACTCTGAGACCATATTAATATTCATAGGGTTTCATCTCAAAACCAATTGGCAATGAGAGGAGTAGACCATATTTATTATGAACCTATGTGAGGTCCCTTCTTTTACCAATGTGGGATCCTTAACAGTACACAACATGATCGATGAGACTGCTTACTTGTAACGCCCCAAGAATTTCACCATTTCCAAACAAGGACTGTTACTAAGACTACCTAAAATTTTCACATAAACAAGAGAATTATCTTCACAACAATACTAAGCAATAAAGCTACCAAGCTTCTCCTGCGCTATTCTAATTTTCAACACACACGAGAGCTTGAACAATTAGAACAACAACACTAAAGATTTAAGAGAAACTCACCTCCTATACTGATAAACCATTTAATACTGACTTCACATTAACTAAGCCCTTCAAGGAAACCTTTACTAACTATAAACCTTCCATTAAATAAATATTAACATCTCGAATGGCAATGAAGCAAAACTAATTCAAGTACGATCAACTTAAACAAATGTGTTCATAAATATCCTACGTAGGTTACAATCCCGTAGTTCAAGAAGCTAACAAAATAAATTCTCTAAAAAGAATAATAAATCGGCAACCTTACAACATCCTTTAGACAATAAAACTAAACAAAACCAACCACTAACAACTCCACTACAAGATTAAATAGCCACAACTATCCGAACTAAAAGAAATTAATTGCACGCAGCATAGCTAATGGTCTTTCCGATCAAGCCTCCTCCTCGCCATCACCTTCCCAAGAGCTAGCTCGATACCTGCAAACGGAGGGGAAAAAGAGGGATGAGTACAACCACAGTACTCAGTAAGCAGCCCTTATCCGAAGGGTCACGCACAAACAGCATACTTATCAAGGAAAACAACGTGTAATGCTTATTAAAGAATCAACATATCATGCTTATCACAACTCTCAAGCTTTGAATAAATAGAAACATATCACAAGAAGCAGTTTATGCAAATGTTTAACTATACATGTACCGTACATGTCAAACTCATCATGCTCAACCAAATCATGAAACATTCATAGTCATGCTTTTCATCACATTATGCAATCAAACATAGACACATTCTATAAAATTCAGGACAACCACAACCCGGAACACATTAACTACCAACCTCTAGTGTCCCTAACATCTCAAGTACCCCTACGCTTATCACAGCTATCCTAGCCTTCCACAGTTACGTCCTTCGAGTAGAGTCGGCCCCTGACCATTTATACCTAGAGCCCCGACACTGCTGCATCGGCCCTCGACCATTTATACCCGAGGCCCCGATGACTTCACCATCTATTGGCCCTTGACCATTTTTACCCAAGGCCCCAATAGTGTTGCTTCCAAAAGACTCCTCGCATCGACCCTCGACCATTTATACCCGAGGCCTCGACACTCATCCTTATCCAATATTGGTGTATCGACCCTCGACCGTTTTTACCCAAGGCCTCGATACCCAATTAGTGACGTATCAGCCCCCAACCATTTATACCCGAAGCCCTGACACTCACCCATTCACTTTCTCCAAGAATCCAACTCTCACCAGAGTCTTACTATATACTTTCTTAAGCCACTACCCCTGCATCTTCCAACTCACAAATACAATTCAGCATGCTTCCACAACATAGACAACTTTATAATAATGAGATAACAACCCAATCATGCTTAATATCCAACATCATTATTTAACAAGCATTACTAAGTATAATAACTCACAAAACCCGCCGAACAATTCATGCATATCCAGGCAACAAACATTACCACAGCAATACTCAACAGTTTAGCAAAGCAGAAATCTCACCATTTTCATCGACGAATATCCAACACTACTCCAAGTATTTCGACTAACACAACGAGAATTATTTAGCACAATGACGTACCAAAATTAGCATTAAACGCCACAAAATCAGCACATTAGAGACCATTTAGCATACATTAACGCACGCACACGCCCCTTGTCTACTTACTTTGTTATGTCTCAAAACTCTCACAAGAGTCCTACTTGCTACTACGCCATGCCTCATGCATCACCAATCTCATAGCAGTCCAATATGCGATACACCAAAATGATCATATGTAAAAACCAACCAATTTAAAATAGTCCAGCCTGATCCAACAGCTCCAACAGGCATCGTTCACAGAAAGGCACAACCAACAACTTAACCAAAATATAATTGATAAGTACCCAGCATACATCAAACACAACCGATTTTTCATAAATATTCAATATGCTTTCGAAACAAATAGATTATAGTACCGGTATACAAATTTCATCATGAAAACCAATTAGAACATAACAACAATTCAATCATAGTCATCCAAGATTACCTGGCTACAATCGATTCACCCAACCACATAATTTTCCCAAGATATATCAACAGTCTTATCAACAATGACGTTTACTAAATGATAACAACGACAAGCAATATGCAAGTAGCACACATGGACACACGAGCAAACAACCATATCATATCAGCACACAACAACCAATCCCTCTAGTAAGAAACTACTTACACAAGGTCCCAAACTGCTACTAAGCTCGTCGAAGGGTTCCTAAATCCAAAAGCATCCAAACTTGATTATAGTTCATACTAGAAACACTTAAGTTGGATCGGAACTAAGCTTAGGTGATTCGTTACCTAAAACTCCCCCTAAAACCTCTTGGGTTAGGAGTTGGTCGATGCCGAGGATGTTCAGGTTCCCAAAATCGAGTTCCAAAGGCCAAAGGCTTGCTGGTTCGACGCCAAAAAGCGATGGGTAACGCTGATTTGGGTCCGATTTGAGGTTGGTCAGCGCCGAACCAATGCCGAATGGAGTGGGTATCACAAATCGACTTCGCACATGGGTGGGTATCACGTATCAGGCTTCGTTTGGGTGTGGGTCAACGTCGAACGTCACTGAAAGGCCGGAAAACGTCACCAAATTCGCTAGGCTTCGCGAATTCGGACTGCTCGGGGCTGTCGAGGCCAGAGAACGAACCAAAACTCCTCTGTCTGTCGTGCACCGCCGTGGACAATCGCTGGATTGAAATGACCGATGCGATTCCAGGCGTAGCGGGTCATGGGATGTTGCCGAATAGCAGAGCCACCGCGAATGCAGCACGCTGGAGCCGCCGCCGCTGCTATAGAGCTGCCGGAGTCACCGTGAAATCGTGTAGAAAACACCGGCAGCTCGCTGGTTTTCGTTGCAAACCACGCTATAGAACGCCGCTACCTGCTGCCACAACTCGACGGCCGCCGTTCGTGGTTCTTGGACGTCGAGGGGACGCCAGTGATGGAATCGCGAAGGCTGCGTTGCTGCTGTGATGCCGCGCCACCATGGGTTGTCGTCGGAGAAACTCGTTGTCGCCGTTCGCTGCTTCGCCAGAGAACAAGAAGGAGAAGGGGGTTGACGGCTAGAGGGGAAGAAGAGGACAAAGAGAGGGCCAACTACGGTTTTCTTTTGTTTATTTTATTTATTTTGCATTTAAACCAAAAAGCCCACATTCCCAATTTTTAAAGAATCCTCTTAATTAGTTTTAAAAATGAAAAGCCCAACTCCCAACTCCAATGGAAAGCCCATGGGCTGGAGGAAACTAGAATTCTATTTTCAAATAGTTCTAACGGCCCAAAACAAGAAACCCAAAATTTCACGTTAGTAGTTAAAATAAAACTCACAATAATTCGAGATAAAATAATTAACTTCAACCCTAAGACCCAAGAATAATAATTCAAAGAAAAGTAGAATTTATGAAGGAAAATCCTAAAACCCCTGAATTTAAGATTTAATTAAAAATCTCCTACCCAGGTCGAGAACTTAAATTATCTTAATCCAGTGAAATTAAAATTAATTCTAATTTAGTAAAAAATTAGAATTTCAAAGTTAGAAGATCCAAGAATTAAAGTTATCAACTTAGGGAAAAATCCAAAGACACTATTTATCTCTTAAAATAAACGAGTCAGACAACGCGAGGCGTTACATTACTGCTGAAGCATAGGGAATGCATCTTATATCCTTAACTTTTTGAGGTATTTGAAGACATTGTTTCTTAGACAGAGACATTTTTTACTTGAAAGGTAATAAACCTTTCTTGGAATTATGCATCGAATATCTGATAAGCATTTTGGCGATATAAGTTACCTGAGACAGGACTAGCATTTTGTTTTTTTAATTCTTTATGATTTGAATCCCCAGAACAAACTGAACGTCTCCCAAATCTTTCATTTGGAATTTAGCTGCTAGCTACTTCATAATGTCTATTAAGAAACCTACATCATTCCAATGAGTAGGATATCATCCACATACAACACTAAGAAAGCTACAGTATTGTCGATGATCTTCTTGTATACACAAGGCTCATCAAAATTATGGTCAAAACCATAAGATTTGATTGCAGGATCAAATCTTATATTCCAAGATCGAGATGCTTGTTTTTAATCCATAAATAGATCGTTTAAGCTTGCAAACTTTTTGCTCTTGACCTTGCCTAATGAACCCTTATGATTGAAACATATAAATACTCTCTTTAAGATTGTCATTCAGAAATGCAGTCTCGACATCTATTTGCCAAATTTCATAGTCATAAAACGTGGCAATGGACAAAAGTATTCTTATAGACTTTAGCATGGCAACCGAAGAAAAAGTTTCCTCATAGTCCACCTCTTCCCTTTGGGTGTAACCTTTTGCCACGAGTCTAGCCTTAAAAGTCTGTACCTTTCCTTTGGCGTATCGTTTTCTCTTATAGATTCATTTATAACCTATAGGTTTGACCCCATTAGGTTGGTCTACAAGGTCCCAAACGAAATGGAAGTACATAGACTCCATTTCTAGGTCCATAATTTTGACCTATTTATCTTTATCAACATCTTCCACTGCTTTTTTGTAGGTCAATGGATCTTCAACGACATCATCAGGTACAACGACCTAGGTTTCTGTTAAACCTATGTAACAATCAGGTTGTGACATAGCCCCTCACACTACTCGAGACACCCTCAACTCTTGAGATAGATGTGACTGACATGATGTACTAGCGTCATCAACAACTCTTGTTGAAGTGACAGCTTTATCAACCAACAACTTTTGTTGATGTATTTGTAGCTTCGTCAGAAATCTCATTTAACACAACCTTGTTTCGTGGTTTATAATCTCTCATGTGGTTTTCTTCCAAGAACGTAGCCTTTATCGATACAAACACTCTGTTTTCTTGTGGATCGAAGAAGAGTCCACCTCTCATTTCCTTCAGTAACCGTTCCAATTTCTTTGGGTTTGTAACTAACACATGTGCTGGATATCGCCAAATTCTGAAGTGATGTAAACTAGATTTACGTTATCTCCATTGTTCAACAGCTGTTTTAGAAACACTTTTTGATGGACCTATATGTTCAAAATGTATACTGCGATCTCCACTAACCCCAAAACGAGGCAGGCAATTGAGCACATCTCATCATAGATCAAACCATGTCTAATAGGGTTCTATTTCTCCTTTCCGATACACCGTTCTGTTGAGGCATACCAGGTGCTGAGAGTTGGGATGTAATTCCATGTTCTATCATATAGTCTTGGAATCCTAAGTCCATATACTCTTCACCCCGATTAGATCAAAGTGTCTTTATTGTTTTACCTAATTGGTTTTCAATTTCAATCTTGTACACCATAAACTTTTCAAGTGCTTCATACTTATGTTGCATTAGATAGAGATATCCATACCTTGAATATTCATTTATGAAAGAGATGAAATACTCATACCCTCCCTTGACTTTAACATACATCGGACCACAAAGGTTTGAATGTACAAGTTCCAAGGGTTCTTTGGCTATGTAACCTTTTACAGTGAAAGGTCTTTTAGTCATCTTGCCTTCAAGACAAGATTCACATAGAGGTAAGGAGTCATCTTCTAATTTGCTTAGAAGTTTACTCTTAACCAATCTCCCAATCCTATGGAGATTTATTTGACCTAATCTTAAGTGTCAAAGATAGGTATTTTCTTTAGGAGAAGTTATTTGTCTTTTATGTTGAGTTTTAGCATTTTTAAACAACTCTGTATTTCAAATTGTTGTAGTTATGGTTGGTCTTAACACATATAAGTTGTTTTCAAGTTTTGCAAAACAAATATTAATACCATTTTGTGAAATGAACACTTCATTTAATGAAAAAGAATAGCATAACATTGTTCTAGTAGACAATAAATTGAAATTAAGTTCCTTTCTATTTTGGGAACTACATATATATTATTTAATAATATATATGTATTATTGACTAAAAAACAACTTTAGGTCTCCCACTGTGACTGCTGAGACGACATCTCATGTTCCGACTTTAAGACTCATCTCTCCTGCACCAAGCTGCCTTCAGGAACTAATTCCCTGAAATAAAGAACAAACATAGTTAGTGGTCTCTGAATCCAGTATCCAGTTAGAATCATCATTCTCCATTAAGCAAGTTTCAAGAACAAGTAAATCATATTTACCTTACTTGGCTTTCTTCTTTTCAGCCAAGTATTTTGGGCAGTTTATTTTCTAGTGCCCATCCACGTTACAACGGAAACATTTTCCTTTGTTTGCAACGTTGGCCCCGCCTTTATTGGTGGCAACAACAGTAGGGTCAGCTTTAGGCCCCTTACCACTGTTCTTCATCTTCTTGAAAGTCTTACTTCCATAAGAAGAATGCACAGATTTGGTTCCTGAGGTCGAACCTTGATGGAACCGTTTTGAGGTTGCAACATTTGCCTCCCCTTCATGTCCCTTATTTTTTCATAAGAAACTGAAAGACCTACAACTCATCCAAGAGCGTGGTAAGGTTGTACTCTATCTTGTTTGTCACAACATTGCTACGCAATTGTAGGAATCGGTTTGGAATATATTCCAAGATAAAGCTAAACTGGATCCCCTCGTCTATGATAGCCTCATTCACTTCAGCCACATTAAAGTGGACCATAAGATTGAGACATGTTCTCGCATTGATGTTCCCTTTTTCATGGGGGAATTGTAAATGAAATTGAGTGCATCATTTCGGGCTTGAATTGACAGTTGTCCAAACATGTCCCACAATGAGTCCTTGATCTCCCTTATGGTGACCATGCTCTCATGCTTCTTGGCCAGCACATTAGATATGCTTGCCAATATGTAGACCTTGGTCTTGTCATTGACCTTGGTCCATCTGTCATAGGCATCCTGATTCGCTCAGGCTACATTAGGCGAGAGAACCTAAGGACACTCCTCAATTAAGATGAACCTAAGATCATCTACCACGAGTATCGTGTTAAGGTTCATTTTCCATTGTGTGTAATTCTTGCTGTTAAGTTTTTTGGCAGCAAGGAGGGCAATGACAGAAGTAGACATGCTGAAACACAAACAAATCTATATAGACTACTGCACTACCGATTAAACCCAATCAATTTTTAGCAAAAAGTAATAATGTATGCTATCAGTCAAGATTATTTTTGCAACGATGCTTTAGTGATTTAGAGCAACAACTACCATGAGGTAGTTAGCTACTCCTTCACTAAATTGAGACATTCTCAACTAAATATTACACTAGAATAATTCTTATTCCTATAACAGTTAGTCACCGTTTGTTTGGTCAATAAGTTATTAACTAACTTAACAACTTCCCGTAAGTGTAACCTGCCATTTTCAGATCCCAGAGGTCTGCCCTAATAAGCCCGCCATATAGAAGGACAATATTGGTATAAAACCTAAAAGACCTTATCCATTTATGGAGTTCACCCTGATTTTGATTCCATACATCAGACCCTCCGTACACACAGGTCGTGTATTAAACGTCACGTTGCAAACCAATGGAAGAGACCGTAGGATGTGTTGTCACACGTCCTTCTCCCACTTACAATACTTTCTCCATTCACCTTGGTATTGAACCATGCAAACGCCTTTCGTAGGGAGGCCGTGCCCAGGGCGACATGAGGCCGAGCATGGAACTCACGGTGTGAACTTATACGGAGTACGTGAGGGAAATAATGTGTGTATATATACACACATATACACGACATATATCTTAATACTTGGTATATTTTATATATACACCTAACCTCCCACTTAGTATTTTAAAACTAGGGTTTATGACACAGGTAAAATTCGGCTAAATAATATTATCTAAGTTTATTAGTTCGCTCAATAAAACTTTTATATTGGATTTGTTTAACACTAATGTTTTAGTTCATTAAACACTTTAATGAACTTACCACATTATTGCATGCTACAAAATACTGACAATTCAATTCCCAGGTCGATTCCCAGGTAGAGATGTTCCCTTATGGTCAGCTTAAGTACCTCAACCTTAGACAGAACCTTCCTTAGATAGAGTTCCCTTATAGACAATATTTTATATTAATATTTTATTATAGGATTTAATTTCTATTAACCAATTCTGTAATCCATATAAAATAAAGAAATTAACCTAATACATCTATGACATTCATAAATATAACACTTATATTTACTAAAGTAATGTCATACTCAATGAATTTCAATTTTCATTTAATTAACATAACAATTATATCAATTATCCATGAAAATTTTAAATTAGACTATCACGTATTACAACAATTATACATATATGATGCATGATAATGCTTAACCTCCTGGTGAGATTTTAAACTATGACATACTTTATGCAACATATATAACTAATTAACTATACATTCACAATGCATTATAATTAAATAGCAAAATAGACTTGCATCCTATAAGAAATGAAACAAACAAAAAAACATTTTCCCGGTGCCTAGGTGCCCAAATCCAGCACCTAGGCGCAATAACACTTAATTATTTATTACAAAAATAGAATCATATTCTATGCATTTCTCTCGTATAACCTATAGTCGTAATGTACATCTTATGCACATTATTTTTAACCTATAGTTTTAATATTAATCTGATTCATATTAATTTTTATTTGAATCTCATTCAAATAATATCTCTCATAATATATAGTTTTAATTTAGAATTAACTATATATTCTAATGAATCAATATACATATATTCCTTTAAGCAATTGGAACTATTCAAATTCTTCCAAAAACTTAATCCTCGTTTTATCCGTTATGAGCTAGCAAGGGGACCTAATGGACCTACAGATTAGAAGCTCCAACGATACGAGATTAATCGGTCAAACTCATTGACTGAGTTAATTAACATTCGTTAACCACAGGTCACTCCACTAAAGATTCGTAGTTGCACTCTTCTCACTGCACAACGTTTTCGTGTCCATGGATATACGACCATTAACCATTAATGATAAGTCAATCATTCACGAGTGCTCATAACTCAAGTTGGGTCAAATTACCGTTTTACCCCTAGTTACATCTTACTCCTTAAATACCACTACTCCTCTAATGAACAACTCGGTTATGGTCCGACCAATAACTGGAAGTCCCTCTTGGGCCAGTGAGAGGGCGGGGCCCCTTGTTCAAGTCTCGGAGTCAGCATTTAAGAGAACACTCATCTACTCCCTAAAGTCGAGGAGGAGTGAATTTCATCTTGTGAAGTTATGTTCCCAGCTCCCCACTCGTTCTCGTCCCCAAAATGATAGGAATATTGAGTCGGCGACTCGGGCCACTCTCACCCATACAGATCAAAGGACGAGCCCTCACGGGCAGGAGTTCATAACTCACTCAAGATTGAGAATGAGTTGCCTGATCATCCTAAGAAATAGCAATCTGTTAGTTAACGGTGTTACATCTAAAGATTGGCTATTTCACGGTCCGGTCTTATACAAACTCATTGTATAGGATACCCCCACTCGCATGTCTCCACATGAACGACCTAGATCGAGTCATCTATAACATTTACAAAGTGGGTGGTATCCATAGTGTTGCAAGGATAAGGTACACAGCCTTATCTTTATACTATAGACCGTTTACGTTATTTTCGGGACATTATCCACTTGCATATCTGAAGAATATCAAATATATACCTAGTATATCAAGGATATATCAAATATATACCCAGTAGATATACTGTCCCAGTATATCAAATATATACCCAGTAGATATGCTGTCCCGGTTACATGATAATAACCTTGGATGTTTAGTTTATTGGATTTTGGACAATCCAATGTTATGAATTCAACAATAAATTGATTGAATAAAACTTTAATTAATGTATATTTGTTTTTACATAAATACAAACTACGAGTTTAGGGCAACACACCCAACAGAAGTGTTGAAAAGTTGTTGTAGCATTGGATAAATCAAAAGACATTCTCCTTGAAGCAAACTTACCATATAGGCACGTGAATGTATTTTTATACTAAACTTTAGGAGCGATAGTGATTTGATTGTACCCACTTTATTCATCACGAAAGCATAATACTCCTATTTGGCCAATTGGTTTAGAATTTGGTAAATCAAAGGGAGTGGGAAATGATCTTTTTTACCAGCCTTATTTATCTTTTTGTTGTCCATGCATATTCACCACCTTGTGATCGTTCTCGTTGGGATGAGTTCATTATTGCTATTTTGTATGACTGTCATTCTGCCTTTCTTTGGTACATATTGCAAAGGATTCACCCATTCACTATCCGAGATCGGGTATATTATACCTACGTCCAACCACTTTATTATCTCCTTCTTGAAAACTTCCTTAATTAATGGGTTTGGCCACCTTTATGGTTCATAGAATTCTTACAGCCTTCTTCAAGGATGATTTTAGGCATGTACAAGTTGGGACTAATTATGCGAATCTCAACTAACATCCAACCAAAAGCCTTTAGATGCTCTCACAACACTGTTAGTAACTACACCTTTAGATGCTCCCACAACACTGTTAGTAACTACCCTTCTTTCTCCTTGGGTAGGTTAGTTGCTATGATGATTGCATACTTAAGGTGTTGCACCGGCACTTTCAATTCTTGTTTAGATGCCTCTTCAACTGATGGTTTTAATGGTTCGAAAATTCTCCCTTTTAGATCCTGAAATTAAAAGGATCTTTTTAGCAATCTCTCCTTTTGACTTTCACTCTCAACATATATCACTTCATCAGAATTTTATCCTTCCACTGGCTATTCTATTGATCCCTCGTCATCTAGCTACTTTAGCAACACGTCCTTTTGGCTTTCTTTTATGACAATGATGAGAAAAGTGTAGATACTTTATTTTGTTGATGACGAGCGAATAGGAGGTTTCAATAAGGTGCCCCATTTGAGTTGTTTGAAATTTGGGGGCATTACATCTTTGCTCTTTCTCTGTAATATATGAGGGAAGTACATGTTTATAATCTTATGGTGCTACTACTGCTCTTACTTATATCCTCTTGTAATCTTATGGTGCTACTGTTCTTACTTATATCCTCTTCTTTTTGTTTCCTCTCCTGTAACGCCCTGCATTACTCAGGTTAGGTTAAGCCCGAGTTTGAGTTTCATCCCAAATTTTTTTATTGGATTTACATTGATTTATTTTATTTCATTTCATTTTGTTTGTTCTATTTTAAACTCATGGTGGGTGGCATGGGTTGTCTGTGAATTTTAATTATTCTTACTTCAGTGTTTTGCTTCGGCTTCTCTTTGGGAGACTGTTAGTGAAAGAAGAAATTTAGAGTTTAGTTTAATCCATGGGCCCATTTTTAATTTGAGCTTTTGGAGTTTAAACCAAGTGGTAAGGGAAACAAAATAAGGGTGGGAGAAGGCAGGAAAGAGGAAAAAAAACCCTAATAGTAAACAATTTTTTTTTGTTTTTGTTTTTGTTTTTCCCTTCTTCACGTGAAACCTCCTTTCCCCTCAACCTTCTTCTTCTTCCTTCTTTTTCTTTTCCCAGCCGTCAGCTTCCCCGACAGTACCCGACCAACGGTGGCGCTTCCCCGACGATACACTCGGCGGACGACGGCACAGCAGGCAACTCGGCGGCAATAGCGTTCTGCTCCATTTAGCGGCGTTTTGAAGTGGGCGCGGCGGTCTGCAGTGTTGGGCGACGTCTCGAAGGTTTGGTGGCAGCAAACGACCCATCTCGACTCAGTGTGGGAGACCCCCACACTCTTGTGGTGACGATTACGGCTGTAAGGACATTTTTGGTGTATTCTACTAATGTAAAAAATGCAAACAACTTGTTTTCTTTGTGTTTTACGATTACCCATTTCCGTTTGAGGCCCAATTCACGCTACCCACACCTATCCACACTAGATCTAAGTTGCCTACACCTAAACGAAGTCGATTTCGTGGTAAACGGATTTTCGAATCCCTTTAGAATGGTTTTCCATGGCTGAAAGTTTATAATGACTTGCTGTTTTTTTTTTCATTTTATTGTATAGGTTCTGAAAACGACGCAAGAACTAGGAACCTGAGAGTGAGTAAGTAGTACTCAGGGTGGGTGTGTGTGTTTTGTGGGCTGTTGGAAATGTTTTGGCGATTAGTTTTGTTTATAATGTATCTCATGTATTTATGATTATTGGAAGTGTTAGTTGGTGATTAAATGCATGATCTGAAGTTGACCATTTGTACTAGCGTTATGTTGCTGGAGATATTGGTTGAATTTGTGTAATGTTGTAAGTGCTAAATGTGCGTAATAGTTACCTGTTGGGAAAGATATAGTTTAAGGCCTTTGAGAGTTGTGGTTATTTTTGTTACATTATAAAACGCATGTTGAAGTTGTCTGCTTAGGTTTGATTCGAGCAAAGTGTCGCTGTCTATTTTTGTAAGTAGTTTTTACTTGAGGGAGTGATTGTTCTTCGAAGCATGAGTTGCTTGTTGTTTGTGTGTGCGCGACGATTCGATTTTTTTTATAATGCTATTGGCCTATCGATGATGAGCTATGGAATATATAGGTTGAATCTTGCATGTGAACAGGTTAGATGTAGCATTCTTGTGTGAAACAGTTGGATGTATTTCTGAACTGAGTTGGTTATGTTGTAGTTGGGCGTGTTCTTAAAGGTTTTATAAATTGTTCTGTGGAAAGTCTGTTATCTAAAGCATGCTTAAAGGTTATTTGGTGAAGTTTTTGTTTTCTCTATATTGTTAGCAGGTTAGTTGTTGTTAGAGTATGTGTTATTGAGGTCCGTGATGCATTAAAATCATACTGGGTGATTTGTTGTGGATAGACGATGCGGTTAGTTGAATAAGGAGCTGGTACTAGAATCTTGTTGGAGGCTAGAAATGATATGTGGAGTTTGGATGTTATGAAAGAGGAACTAGTGAGTGTCAGGGCCCCGGGTACAAAGGTCGGGGGCTGATGCGACATTATTGGGTGTCGAGGCTCCGGGTACAAAGGTCGGGGATCGATATACCAGTCTCAGTACGGATGAATGTTGAGGTCTCGGGTATAAAGGTCGGGGGTCGACACGCCAACTTGGTTAAGATGTGTTTCGAGGTTCCGGGTACAAAGGTCGGAGATCAATACACCAGTTTTTGTAGAGATGAGCATCGAAGCCTTGGGTACAAAGGTCAACGACCGACACGAAGTGAAGAGTGAGATATGGAAAATTAAGGTGGTGACAAGGGTTCGAAAGTGCTATTGTCAGGAGTTAGCGAGCTAGGAGGTGTGAGTGGTGTTATTCAGAATGTTTGGCGTGTGTTGTCAACCTTATAACTTGTTGACTATCTGAATTGTTAGTTTAATATATATATATATATATCGTGTTGGATATCGTATATTTGGCATGTTGGTGGTGTGTAGTTAGTGAGGGCTACTTACGCAGTATTTTATATACTCACCCCGCTCTGCAATTATTGTTTTTCAAGTAAGGATCTGAGTTACAACCATGGTGCTGACGTGGGGAAGGCCCGACTGAGGAAGGACCAGTAGGCTGCGTTGCACTCGTTTTCTTTTTTCTGTTAAGATAGTCGTGTTTCCTTTTTACTTATGGATGTACCAGTTTGGTGATGTTTAGGGATGGCTTGCTGGGTGCTGTCTGATGGGTCTGAACATTTTTAGCGCCTCAAGCCGATGTTATCTTTTGTGCACTTAGATTTCCTACGAGTATTGACTACTGTTTAAACAGTATTAAACATGATTTTACGTTTGTTTAGCCCACGGAGGGCGAGTTGATTCTTTGGTTATTAGAATAATTTTGGACCTTATAGACTCTTGTTAGTTTTGATTATATGTTTTAAGGGTAGAGGTGTACAGGTTGATGGTTAACGTTTCCCTAGGTGTGTTGTTGCAATTCGGGGGCGTTACATCCCCTCTAGAACTTTCTCCACTGATGCTCCAGCATCACCCATCTTACTACTGTTACCCAACATTAAATAGCGTGGATGTTGCTAATATTTACAGTTTCAGGTGGTGCTCAAATAGTTGTCATAATCTTCATCATGCTAGCTAGAGATGAGATCTATGCATTAATAGATGTTAAAGCATCAGCCTCACGTACTCCCTTTTAGCTTTTTCTTACAATTTCCCTTGGTCAGACAACTGATGGTTGTTAGATGAAATTCTGTCAAGGATTTTGAAAGCTTCATTATATGATTTCACATGTAAGCTCTATTTGGAAACGCATCGACCACCAATCTCGTTGCATCATTCAGGCCATTATAACATTTCTCTATTTGAATGCACCACGGTAAACCATGGCGTGGACATTTTCTAAGTAACCCCTTAAACCTCTCCCATGATTATTCACTTACGAACTTCCTTGCATTTGGATGAAAGTTTTATATTTATCTCCTAAATTTCGTGTTCATGCTTGGGGGAAATATTTCATAAGAAACTTCTCGGCCAGATCATCCTAAGAAGTAATTTAATTTGCAGGTAGAGAATTTAGCCATGTTCTTGCACCATCACTTAACGAGTACGAAAATAATTTCAATCTCAAATCTTCTCGTGTTACTCCTTGTAGCTTGAAGGAATCACCCACTTCCAATAAATATCGTAAGTGTAAGTGATGTAACATCTGTAGTTTATTTATGCTTAATGGTTTATAACTGTACAATTAGACATGTTTTAGTTAAAATTATAACTAATTATGTTACAAGGTAATTATTGTTACTAAACTAGAGATATATTGGTTGTTACACAAAATTTGTATCATAGTCCTATAATTTCTTAGGACTTAATGGCTGGGAAAAGCACAACACTTTCTAGTAGGGGTCTAACATTAGAACCTCTATAAACTCACATTATTTCCCCGACCATCGAATGCTTGTTGTTGGTAGAAGACTCTTTTAGGGATTTACGAGCAAATATCAGTGACATCTATGGAGTCCTGGAGAACATTTCAAAAAAAAAAAAAAGGAAAGTTCTCATGATCGAATCCAACAAACTATTGAGGAAAGAAATAGAGCAAACAACAGAGGAAGGACAAATCAGAGACCAAGATTGTGACCTAGAACTCCTAAAGCAACAAAAAACGTGGTAATTCAAGATCCAAGAAATCTAGATTTGCTTCTACCGAATTAAATCAGATTCATTTGATGAAGATGATATTTTCTCATCAAAATCAAAGGTTTTTTTAGAGATCTGCAAATCAACATAGAAGCAGCATACAGATGGAATTCAAAATGAAAATAGATCTTCCAACTTTCAGTGATAGGATAAATGTCGAGGCATTTTTTGATGGATCAAGAATGTTGAAAAATTTGTCGGCTATATGAACACACCGGAAGATTAAAAGGTGAAGTTAGTTGCATTTAAACTTCAATCAGGTGCATCCGCCTACTGGGATCAGCTACAAATAAATGGACGACGAGCTGGGAAAACTCCAATACGCAGCTGGTCAAGAATGCTCTGGTTAATGAAGGATTGATCTTATCAACCATTTTTTAGCATCTGTTATACCACCAATACCGAAAATGTCGTCAAGGAGAGAAAACAGTGACAAATTACACAAAAGAATCCTATCGCTTGGGCGCTCGAGCAAATCTTGCAGAGAATGAAAACGATAAGATCGCAAGATTTGTGAATGACCTTAGCGAAGACATTCATGATTAATTGGATCTTCAACCACTTCGATTCCCTAATGATGCAATTTCTTTGGCAACAAAGATTTAAGAAAATATTGAGAAAAAAGGAAAGTCAACCTACTTTCAAATATGGTAGTTGAGAGAAACCAAGGACAACTAAACCCAGAAGACATGAAACTTTCAAACCAAACAAGCAGGGAGGTGCATCATCAATTTCAATCCAGAAGAATCAAGTGGAACAATCTAACAAGAACCCGATGCATTCCAACTAAGGTTATATGGTACTTTTCTCCGATCCCTCGATTCCAAAGAATGTTTCCAACTATTGAAATATCTAAACTATTAATTTGGCACCCTAGAGGAGGAGAAAATGATGGGCTTTTGCGTTCCAACAAAGTTTGGTTCTAAGCCAAAAGCTCTCCGTTTAACTTTATCTATGGATATAATTAATCTACATGGTGATCTTAGTAGTTGGTTAGTTGTTATCCTCTTATATTCGTTATTTAAAACCTCCCACCATATTTGTGCATAAAATTAAATTTTATTATGTTAACTACATTAGTATCCGATTATAAACAACCTAGAAATCATATAGATGTATATCTTGGTCCATTGTTGATAAGCTAAAAAAACTTTGGATTGAGGGGGTTGCATGTTATGATGCTATCGAGATCAAACAAATCTTAAAAACTATGTTATTATGGACCATAAGGTATTTTCAGCATATATAAATTTATGTTGTTACAGTGTAAAAGAGTATTATTCATGTTCAATTTGTGGAGAAAAGATGTTTTCCATTTCCATTCGGTTGAAACATGGAAATAAAATAGCATACCTGACTTTGCACTTTTCTACCTCGATATCATCCATGTAGAAATGAGAAGAGGACTTTCAATGGAGAACCAGAATTTAAACTAGCACCAGAGGTATTACGTGGAGAGAAAATTTTGGTAAGGACAAGTAAACTTCAAACCATATTAATTCAAAGGAATATTAATTCAAAGGAATACAAATGAAAGTAAATCAAAAGATCTGTCGAGCAGTTATTGGTAGAAAAATCAAATTTTTTTAATTAAAATATTGGAAAGGTTTACATGTACGATATTGTCTTAGATATAATGCACATTGAAAAATTGTGTGCACAAATATAATGGAAACACTACTTGATATTCCTGAAAAAAAAAATGAAGGATGGATTGAAGACTCAACAAGATTTGGTGGAACTAAACATAAGGTTATAATTGTCCCACAGTAAGTGGAAAACGAGTTTTCGTACCTCCAACATATCATATATTATCAAGTCCGAAGAAATTGAGTATGTGTAACTCATTAGCCAAAATTAAGGTCTTGAACCATACTCATCCTATGTACAAAAGCTTCTGTCACTCACCGACTTGAAGGTTTATGGTCTAAAATCTCATGACAATTATGTTATCATGCAACTGTTGCTACTATCAATATTAATAGGGTTTCATCTCAAAAACAATTGGCGATGAGCGGAGTAGCTCATATCTGTTATAAACCTTTGTTAGGTCCCTTATCTTTTCAATGTGGGATGCTAACATGCTCCTTTAAAATCGTGACTCTTTTGGCTCATCGTGTAACGCCCCAAGTCCCTCAGGTTAGTTAGTCTCGAATCAGAAGATTTTTATTTTTAAAATTAAACTCTAATTAAATTTATATTTATCGGGCTCTAAACTCTAATTAAATTTATATTTATCGGGCTCCGTGTGATGGGTCTAGTTTTAAGATGGGATGGATTCCTTTTCTCTTGAGCTTGGTCATGTTGGGCCTTTATTGGGTTAATTTGGTTTTAAAACAAAGGAAAAGAGGAAAAAAGGAAAACAAAAGGATTTCATCTTCTTCTTCTCTTCTCTCCCTTGTTGCCCTAGCCGTCACCCACCCCTTTCTTCTCCTTGTTCACCGGCGACCGTACCCATCCTCCTGCGACGACGGCAGCAGCGTGAATTGACGGTGGCGCAGCAGGCGCTGCTTCTTTCTGCGTCGTTGGTAGCAGCAGCTGCGGCAGGTGGCGAGGGGTAGCGGGTCGCGCGATTTCCTCCGGCGAAGCCCAGCGTTCTCCACGAACCCTGGCGATCTGCAACGAGCCAGCACCGCTTCCTGCAGCGTTCCTCGCGGCGGCGCACGGCGAACAGGTCAGATCCGCGGCGAACCTCGACGACCTGCTGCTACGTTCTCCGACGAACAGCAACTCCGGCCGCCACGAACGGCGAAGATCCCTCAGCATCGAGCAAAAACAGCCATGCGAGTAACAAAACCAGCGGCGAGATTCGTGCGTTACAGCAGCGTTTTAGGACGTTTGGCGGTGACCCACATCCGTTCGAAGCTCGATTTAGGCTACCCACACCTTGGCGAGCTAGATCTAGGTGACCCACACATATACGAAGTCGGTTTTGGTGGTAATGAGTCATTTGAACCCTTTTAGAATTGATTTCGAAGGCTGAATAGTGTACGTAACTTGCTGTATTTTTCTGTTTTAGTGCTTAGTTGTGAGGTCGACGCAAAACTTAAGGGCGCGGTTGTGAGTAAGTAGACAAGGGGCGTGTGCGTGCATTAATGTGTGTCAGATGGCCTCTAATGTGTTGTTTTTGTGATGTTCGATATTGTTTTTGATACGTTAATGTGTTAGGTAGCTCTCGGTTGTGGTAATCAGTATACTTGGAGTATTGTTGAATATTTGTCGGTGATAATGGTGTAATTTCTGCCTTGCTAAACTGCTGAGAATTGTTGTAGGGGTGTTTGTTGTTTGAATATGCATGAATTGTTCGGCGCGTTTCGTGTGTTTTATTACATCTAGTAATGCTATTTAAATATTGATGTTGGATAATAAGCGTTCTGGGTGAACTGTGTTGGGCTCTAATCGTTTAAGAATTTGCTTGGTTATGCTTTGTTGTGACAAACTCATTGTGGAGCTGTTGTTAAGAAATGTTATATCGTGGAAGCATGATTGGTTTATTATTTCATTATTAGAATGTTGTTTATGTTGTGGAAGCATGCCGAATTGGTTGTGAGCTGAAGGATGCATGGGTCATGGCTTAAGAAAGTATATAGTAAGACTCTGGGAGAGTTGAATTCTTGGAGAAAGTGAATGGGTGGGTGTCAGGGCCTCGGGTATAAATGGTCGGGGACTGATACATCACTAATTGAGTATCGAGGCCTCGGGTAAAAATGGTCGAGGGTCGATGCGAGGAGTCTTTTGGAAGGAAAGCTATTGGGGCCTTGGGTAAAAATGGTCAAGGGCCAATAGATGGTGAAGTCATCGGGGCCTTGGGTAAAAATGGTTGAGGGTCGATGCGGCAGTGTCGGGGCTCGGGGTAAAAATGGTCAGGGGCCGACTCTACTCGAAGAAGTTGACTGTGGAGGGCTAGGATAGCTGTGATAAGCCTAGAGGTACTTGAGATGTTAGGGAGACTCGAGGTTGGTAACTAATTGGTTCATGGTTGTGGTTGTTGCCAAAACTTATAGAATGTGTTTATGTTTGATTGCATATTGTGATGAAGAGCATGACTATGAATGTTTCATGATTTTGTTGAGCATGATGTGTGTGAGTGTTGGTGAGGGCTACTTACGGAGTATATTTATATACTCACCCCCTCCTCTGCAATTATTGTTTCAGGTGAAGGATTTGTTGGTGACCATGGTGATGGGACGGAGGAGACGTGACGAGCAAGGACCATAAGCTGCGTCTACCTTTGCTTAGCTTAAGTTTTAGATGGTTAAGACCCTTTGTTTGGTCGATAAACTATTTGATCTTATCTGAATAATTGGGAGGTTCCCACTGGTTATTTATTTTATTTCGGGATAGGTGTTTATTTTAGTTTTCTTCCATTCATTGAGTTTTGCCTAGTTGGAATAATAAATTTGCCTCGTGAGGTTGTCCACGGATGTTGTTGATCGATACTCTATGGAATTGATTTATTGTTAAATTGATGAGAGGTGAAACTTGATTTTATATAATTATTGCACAGGGAGTTGACATCTCGTGTTTGGGGTTAAGTTTAAACAGTTGGGTAGTTAACGTGACCTAGACGTGTGTGGGAAATTCTGGGTCGTTACACATCGATATTGACCAGATCCCATTTTTGGATCGTATGCTCATTTAAACTTGTTGGACTCTGATGTTGGAAAAATTAAAGAAATCCTAATTCATAATTATTCAAGAATAAAAGCCATAAAATTCCAGAACAATCAAAACCAAGGATCTAAACATGGAAGAAAACCAAATATGGGCAATACTCTGATGGGGGAATAGGAGGCTCAAGAAGCATAGTGTATTAGGGACCATAATCATATATTTATAGGTTAATCCTAGGGTTCCTCATAATCCCCTAAGATGAATGAGCTGGTTTCTACTCAACAAGCCACACTACTAAATGGGAAGTCATGGGCCCATAATAAAGATCACTCATATGCACATTAAATAGCTCAAACATAATTGCTCTTTAATTTGTTACCCACATATGAATTAATTATTAAATTCATTCCAACAACCTCCCACTTGGGTAACAATTTTCTTTACTAGCAATTATATTAATTTATTCTTTAGTGCACAACTCAATGCTATTAAAATAAACTTCCCTTTAATAACAATCTGGTCCATCTCACATATCAATGAGGAATCAAAGCGGCTTTTGTCACATGTATAGTCGCGACTCAACCTTCAATGGTCACCACAGCAAATATACTCAATGATACGGATCAAGTGTGGAATAGCAGCATGAGAATTACATGTGATGTAATCTAAATATGTCTATTCCCAACTGGTCCAACTTTATTCTTTAAAGAGATCAAAATTTAAGCTTTCTAGCTTTATGTTAAACTACATTTAGAAAGAAAATAATTCAGAGTAACAAAATAAACCATCTTCTTTATTGTGTAGAAAAGAAAAATCACATGTCTAATTTAAGAAAACATAAACTCCCACTCAACTGACATACCATAATTTTCACATCTATATGAGCATTATGCTCGTAAAACTTTTGTGAAAGTCCTTAATGAGCGGATCCGCAATGATGGAGTTGCATTTCTTAAACAAAAAATACTATGAATTTTCTTTATCAATTAAAGCTTAAATATTCATACAAAAGCTTTTGTTGCTGTAATATGGAAAAATACAAATGTAACGCCCCGCGTTACTCAGGTTAGCTTGCCCCGAGTTCCGGAAAATTTTATAACAAAATAGATTTTGTTTATTGATTTATTTATTTATTTCATTTTTTTTATTTTATTTGACTCATCAATGATCTTTATTTAATTAAGTGTGGCATCTCGGCTAGTGTGTATTGTTACAGAGTTAGTGGTGAGTTAGTAGCGTGTAGTATTTATTAAGCTATGGTTTAGTACGGATTCCGCTATGTGACACTTGCTCTGGGCCATTGGACCAACTACGAAATTATATTATTGGTTTTGTTAACAAGGAGTGATTGGGTAAATGGGCCTTAAACAAAAGAAACTAGTCCAAGTGGATTTATGTTGCAAAACAAAAGAAAAAGGGGAATTAAAACAAAACAACCCTAGCCCATCTTGTTCTCCTTCCTCATCTTCTTCCACCCTTCCCTTTCGTTTGAAGCCGCCAGCCCCCATCCGGATTTCTTTCTCCGACGAAGCAGCACCGACGACGGAACAGCAGCAGGCGCGGGCGTCGGCAGCAGCAGGTGCGGCGTCGGGCAGCAGCAGCGCGGCGTTGGGCAGCGGCAGACGGCGGCAGCGTGCGACGGACAGCGGCGGCGCGTGACGTTCGGGCAGCTGCAGGCGACATCGATACACGTGAGGCTGTTTTCGCGGCGTCCCTTCTCCGATCCAACGAGCCTAACAACCTCGAATAGCTTAGATCCGTGAAACCCGGTAACTTTTCTTTGACCCACATTTGTTCGAAGTTAGATTTGGATTACCCAAATCCAAAGGAAATCGATTTGGAATACCCACACCTAAGCGAAGTTGTTTTGTAGTGGCCTTGGGAATAAATGACAAGGCCGAGCGTCAAATCTCTGTAAACGTGTATTGGGGTCTTGGGGATAAATGTCAAGGACCAATACGCTGGGAAGTCATCGGTACCTTGGGAATAAACGGCAAGGACCGGTGCACAGTTCAGGCCTTGGGAATAAATGGCAAGGCCGAACGTCAAGTTTTCTGTAGAGGAGTATTGAGGCCTTGGGGATAAATATCAAGGGTCAATGCGACTCGAGGAGTTAGGCTTGAGGGATAAAAGTAGAGTGGTGCTTGCGAAGTAGTGGTGTTAGGCCTTGGGAATAAATGGCAAGGTCGAACATCAAGTACTGGAAAAAGAGGGGGTACGGTGACTTGGGAATAAATGTCAAGAGTCGTCATGCCTCGAGAAGTTAAGCGGGGAGTAACACAGGGGGGTGTAGAGGAAGGTTTAGTACCATGAGACAAGGGCTAGTGAATCATGGGTTGTGGTCTTGGTAGTTCCGACGCATGGTGGTTGTATGTAAATGTCTAGTTATTGTTTGCTATCTCTCAATAGCTTAAGTCTATTATAAACCTTTGTAAGGTTCCTCTTCTTTTTAATGTGGGTTCCTTAACATGCCCCCTCAAGATTGTGGCTCTTTTGACTCATACCATATTAATATTCATAGGGTTTCATCTCAAAACCATCTAGCAGTCAGAGAAGTAGTCCATGTCTATTATAAACCTGTGTAAGGTCCCTTTAATTTTCAATGTGGGATCTTTATCATGCCCCTTAAAGATCAAGGCTCTTTTAGCTACAGGTGGCAGTTCGTGAGTTCTTACCTGAACATACATGTGAGATATGCTATCATTGGATTATGTTTTTTCATCAATTCTATACGTAGTAAAGTGATTGATTCCTCCAAGCTTTGGAAGTTGAAAGATGATGTAGTGGTAATTTTATATTTACTAGAAAAATATTTTCCACATAATTTTTCACAATCATGATTCACTTTACTATGTGCATGTTGTGAGAGAAGCGCAACCGTATGGGCCTATCTATTTACGCTACAACAAAATTGTCTTTTAATGTCAGTTTAGAACTAACATCATATATATATATGATGCCAGTTCTGCAATTCACATGGAGTAGCATGGCCACTGTTGTTAGTTGTGAGCTGACATCAAATTAAATGACATTGTAGGTTTTCACAAAATGAAACAACGTGGAACTATTAGGTGCTTAGTTTCCACCTATTATTCCTTCTAATAAAAATAACAAACTATGAAGTTCAACTGACAAGATGTGAATATGTGAAAGGGGAGAAGAAATTGAATACAAGATATCAATAGCGATTTAAGATTTTGTGATATATGGAATCCAAAGGAACTAAGTACTTGTCCATGGCAAGAACAGAACTTATTTAACAAATAGTCCTAAAATTTCATAATTCAAAGAAGCACAAGAAAATAATTTCAACTTACACCCCCACTAACCCCATATATGTATGGGAAAAAAAACAATGAAAATTTCATCAAATTTATGCATACTACGTACTTAACATCAAAATGGATCATGAATTAAATTTCTGCATGCCATGTAGTTAGCGTCAACAAATAGGTCATTAACTGCTACAATCTGTAATACCAATCGTCCAATTTGACAACAACATGTATAGTGAATCATCACAAAAATTTCAAGTTAGTCCCATTACATCACAAAAAGTATCATTGTTTTGAACGTACGTCTATGGAAGCAAACAAAGAAGCAACTCCAATGGGGATAAAGATGATGCTAACTAACATGAATGTGGAAATCACCTGCACGAGAAAAGATTTCACTTTATTGAAAAAGGTAGAGATATAATAAATTTATATGTAAGAGAAACAATAATAAATAAAGCATTGTGAGAATGGGTTTGCATGTTGGAAGCTCCTGCTGGTAAACCTCGAATATGGATAAGAATTTCGTTTTAATTTCAGTTTCCATGTGAATGGAAGAGCTTAAATGTGAAAATACACCAAATGCAAAGAAGAATTTGAGACGAACGCCATCTCTTTTGTTTACTTTCAAACAGAAAATCTTGAAGCATAAACCTAATCATCTCTTCAACTTCAGAAGTGTCATAAGACTAGGAGAGTAATTTACAAGAATTCGGTTATAAATGTCTATTAACCTCAATTATTTAAGTATGAGATCCATAGATTAACTACAAGAAAGAATTCAAAACCAAAATTGTTGCTTCAAAAAATAATTAGCATCCACACATATCAATCGTTCAACCGAAGGTGGAATGAGGGAAAGCAAGAAACTCGAAAAATAAAAGAATTAAGAGGGAAAATTACATTTAGGTCACTTCGAATTCATTCCATTAGATGATGAATCGTTCAATCTCGAGCCTCCGGAGCTCGACGCCGTGTTCGAACTTATAATAATCGGGGTTTTGCTGTCAAACCCCGATTAGATGGAAACCCAATTGAATAGAAGACGAACCTGATTTTTTGTTGGGTACCTATTGGTTGGTGCATTCATTAGACTTATCATCATTTATACAGACTGCTAAAGCCAAATCAAAACAGGACTTGCTCAACCAAAATCTTTGGTAGAGTAGGAACCGTAGTGTTGTGGTGTTATGCCCAGCAGCTAGGCACTTGATTGCAATGCCTAGGCATTGCCTTCTCGGCAGCTTGTTGCAAGTCATCCTGCCAAACGTGAGGGAGAACATAACGGTAGAGCACTCAGACCAGGAAGGTCGAGGCCGCACTGCCTAAGCGCCCTGATGTAGCGCCTAAGCATTGATGCCTCAGCCTCCCTGGTTTGTGTGCTCTACAGTTGTGTTCACTCTCTTATTTTGGTTCTATTATCCTAAGAATTTACTACTTTCGTTATAATTTGATACAATATTTAGATCTGGTTTAGTTACGAATAATCATCCTGATAAGAAAGCATAAAGAAAATCAATGGAAATCTGAACGTTATTTCTTTAATGTTGTTTAGTATAAATTTCTAGAAACAGAATCAGAAACCTATTGATGTTGTATTAAAACTATCTGGAATGGAGATATACATCAAATATATTACAATTTATATTAATATTATTTTTAATTACAAATATATTAACTAAAAAGTATGTTAATATTATTTTTAATTAAAATTAATAATTAAATTTATTTTGTTATATTACTATTTTATTGATTGTAAATATTTTGTATTGTAACAACTTATTTAATATTAAAAAATAATAAATAATTAAATTAAAATTATATGAAAAA
Source organism: Momordica charantia (assembly GCF_013281855.1). Lineage (NCBI taxonomy): Eukaryota > Viridiplantae > Streptophyta > Magnoliopsida > Cucurbitales > Cucurbitaceae > Momordica > Momordica charantia. Next base: position 16,822,896 of record NW_028275166.1, on the reverse strand, counting down.
AAAACAATATAGTTTTTATTAGAGTAACCATCATTCATGTAAATTATTGATAAATTTTAGTGTTACAATATTTAATAATAATGAATTCTATTTTAACCATTTTGTTGATATTAATAAATAATAACATAATAAAATTAAATAGAAATTTATATTTTATAATAAAATAACATCAACTCATAAAAGTTGCATAATTTTTATTATAACAAAAATTGTTAGTAGTTTTTATGGATGAAAATAATACATACTTCCTACCATTTTTAATTCCTCCTAGAATTAAAAAGGAGAAAATATCCTGATGACCTCACGATTTTCCTAAATTCAAGACAAGATATCCTAGCGACTCTATGTTTTTTCCTCTATAAATATAAGGAAAATACGCATAATTGAGGTACGCTATAAAACTCTACTCTTTGCTACGCTTCACGTAAAAACTACAATACTGACTTAAGCATCGGAGTGTGTGTCACTAGCACCACACCGGTGTAAACCTTTCTATTTTAAAAGTCTATTGATCCCTTTTTATTCTTGAAGATTGTTGCAAATTTAGTAAATCTTGAAGGACCAAATTTCTGCATCAACCATAGTAAAACTAAACAAATAAAGAGTAAGATTGTAAAACAAATTAAAAGTGATGAGTTTCATTATGAGACAGAGAAATGATAAAAGTTGAATTATTAGCAAGGTATGAGATTTTATAGAATATGGAATGAAAATTAGATTGATGATGTTATGTATGTGGAATGATATTATTCCAACTTAGAGTGATTCCTAGTTGAGTCTCACAAATTAATTTCATTTCTACACTTTAGTAAATACCAAAAAGAATAAAAAAAAATATTCATTGATTCTCCTTTCTTGAATTAAAATGGGGCCTATGCCATTATTATTTTATTTCATGAACTCCACATTAATTCTTAAATGCTGAAGCAATATGAAAAAGATTTCATCCCATTATGACCCATGTGGAAATAGTTTTTAATAATTTTTTCCAATTTGTTTAATATCTCTATTTATTATTATTATTTTTGTTGTTAACTAAAACAAAAATCTACAAAAGGATTAGAATATATTACGTGATTTTTGGTCTTCCTTAACTATAAAATCAAATAGTTTATGTTCGAAGAACTTTACAAAAGTCGATTGGTCTATATTTTTTTCCCAACAATATCTCCACTATGATATTGTATTTATTTTTATTTTCATTGAAAAGGTCTCACACGAATGGAGATAATTACGACGAATCACTCCCTAACCTAGCCAATGTGACAGTTTTGCACTCCTTTACAAACTCCATAGATACTTTGTAAACATCATCACTATCAGTGACAAATCTAGGATTCTATGTCAGGAGGGGCACAAACGCATAAAAATAACATAATCGAAAAATATCAATTTTATTCTCGAATTTGGTGATGTTTATCAATTTACACCTAACAATTCGACAATGCTATAATTTTCACCTTGAATTTAATAATGTATCACAAAATTTACCATTCTACAGATTTTCATTTTCATTTTGTTTTTTTTTATTAGAAAGCATTTGAAAATTTATTGAAAAAATAATCTTATGTGTCAAATGAATCAGAAAACACATGATTTGGTATGAAAATAATTGATAGGATTTAGACAAAATTGACATTAAAGTTGTTCTAAATTTGTAAATTTTGGCATACTTATTTAACAGTGGACGTTGTGCATTAATCAAACTTAATTTTTAATTATTGAATTAGTAAGTTTATGTAGATTTTTTAAATTAGTGAGACGAATTAGAATAAATTTAATAGAAATATAAAAAATTATAACATTTATCTGACTTTAGGATTATGAATTTAAATTTATTAAAAGAAATATCTTTTCGTATATAAATTTAATTAGATATATTTGATAAAAAGAATTTAAAATTAATTTTTTAAATTAAAAGAATTAGACATATTTTGCTAAAAGACTTATTTAAAATAATTAGACATGTCCAATAAATTTTTTTAAAAAAGAATTAGCCATATTTTGGCTAAAAAAATTAACAACTAAAATATGCGGAAGTTAATATTTGATCATGAGACAATGTAAAAAGACATTTTTTTTCAGGAAAAGACATTTCCTGAAAAAAAAACAAAAAAAAAAGAGATAAAAAAAACAAAAAAAAAAAGAAACAAAACGAAAAAAAAAGAAAACTAGGATTCAAACTACGCACTAAAGGGTGAATGAACTAGTAGGAAGCCAACAGACCACACATAATATTCTACTATAAATTGTATGCTAAACATTATTTAACTAAAATATACCCTTCACCAATAAGGAAAACTACTGGGCATAAACATTCGTAGTTTTTCTCTAGTTTCACACAAAAACTCTCGTATCAATGGAGATAATTATCATTTATTATAAATCATGGATCTTCCTTTTATTATAAATTATGTTTGGTTGCAGTCAAACATCTTGGTGTCCCCCGACCAGTGTCAGCTTAAGGTATAAGCGAGTGAGGCGATCCCCTAAGGCCTCGAATCTTAAAAGGCCTCATATTTTTCATATAACAAATAGTATATATAATATTGTTGTCTATTTATTTTAGTTTTTATTTAGAAATGTAATTTAGAATATAAAATAATATATTTTTCATAAAGTGTTTTTATAATATTGAAAATGCAAAATAATAATATATATAATTTTCTTGAAAAAAAATCAATTAAGTATAAATTTTTTATAGAATATCCATAATCAACAAGTCCCATAAATTTCTCTTGAATTTTTTTTTTAGGAAGGAAATGAGATGAAAGCCCATCAAACTAAAAATATATGAAAAAACAGGGCATTGAGACCCTATCAAATACACAATCAGTAAGGTCAAGAGACCATTAGGAGGCTCTTTGCAAATATGTAAACCAAAGGAAAGAAATATTGCTCGACTATCAAGCCAGCCTACACAAGAATTGGTCTCACAATAAATTTCCCGGATACTAACACTCCATTCTCAAAAAAGGAACTGCTTAATATTTAAGACCATAGATGGAAGAACTTTTGATTTTAATTTCATATCTTTCAAAATTTTAAACTTTTATCTTTCACTTCATGGTTAAAACCTTTCCAATTTCATTTAGAAAGTACTGTTATAATTTTATATGAATTATAGAATCGTTTTTCTCTTTAAATAGAATCTTTACAATCTAAACGAGTGATTGTATTTGCTTAAAATTGAGGTGGTTTGGTTTGGCACAGAAAAATTCCATATAATTTCAAGAAATTAACAAGAGCAAAATGATTGTAAAGATTGTAAAGATTTATAGTATTTGAATCATTTTATATGAATTATAGGTCCCTTCCTTGGGACTGAACTACTATAAATTCCAAGAAAGGGACCTACATCCACTTTCAAAGGTTAATCACTATGCGACTTTATATTATTAACGACAGAGATCATTACACACACATAGGATAGGTATATAAAACAGCAGAGAGCCAAGGTCTACGATTCAAGAAAAATTCTACTCAAAATTTTTGAAGGATTTGAGGAGCAATCTCAAATAATAAGTTAATCTTTCTAAGAAATAGTTAAGAACCAAAAGGATTGAGAGATACAATCTCAATCTTCGATCTACACCGAATCCGATCCTGGATTTAAACGGAATCACCAAAAAACCTCTCGGGTGCTATTGCGTGTCCACAACCAATGGAATGCAAGTGTAAGTGTGCACTACTCTCGCGGATTGTAGTATAAACAAGGTCGAAATCCAAAGGGACTAAGGATATTACTCTAAGCGTGCATTAAGAATATAAAAAATGCAAATAAAAGATTACTGGTGTTTGTATAACCAACCTAAGTAAAATGCTACACAAATGCAGAAAGAAATCCCAAGAAAGAAAGTTCAGTAATAATAGATGCTGGGGCACACGAAAACAACATAAAGACACACATAAACAGAGAAACGGTTAAGAATAAAAGAGGAATCAAGGGGGAATCACTACAAATGCTTTCACTCCCTCTCAAATACTGTTTTAGCAAAAATCACAATGCTGACTACCCTAACCGACATGGCCTCTCACAAGATACCAGAAATGTTTACTCCCAACTCCTGTTGTAAAACAAACAAGCTTGAAAACAATTTATATACACGATAGGGTAAGCCTTATCCCTAATATTTACCATCCTACTTGAAAGAGAGAAATCTAATACAAATAGAGGTTATCATGCAGCAAAATGACTTTCCCAAGTCACAAAAGAGCTAATAAACTAAAAATGATGGCCAAACACATTCAATGAGAAGGAAACGGTCAAACAACTCTATTCAATCAACAGTATAATATGCTAAAACATTACTGTTCAATAGCTACAACGAGAAACTCCCCCGCCCCCCGCACCGAAAATGGGATTTAGTTCATAAAGAAAAGAGAATAAACAATGGCTAAGGAAAAGAAACAACCCATTTGTTGGAAAAGCTTTAGTAGCATCCCAAAAACCTCTAGCTCAGTAGAAAACGAAGGTTTTAGCGTCTAATCGTCAGCTTCTTCCTCGAAATGGATGATGCTCTCATTGGCTTCAACACTGTGTTTGGAGTATTTTCCTCTCTTCAGATCTATTTCCCTTTGGGGATTGATAATGAGACAACCCTCATCTTGTTGCTTTTATAGATCCCCAAAAGTTATAGCAAAATCTGATAAAACGCGCGTAGTACAGACATCACTAAAAATCCTGCTTTAAACTTGTTACTTCGTTGTCTTGAGATGCTAGAGCGTTAGAGAGACTCTAGCATAGCAATCTTGGCAAAGCTCTAGCATTCCTACAACATTCTTCAGCAGCACTTTGACATAACATCTTCAAACCTTAAAAAACATTCCAAAATAGCAGGGATTCAGCTAGAACTTGGACAACTTCGACACACAGAGAATTTTATACAGCATAAATGAATTATTCACACAATTCCTATCTTTACATGTTAATTGGACAAGGATCCTCACATTAAAGCACCAATTTACTCGTTTAAACAACAGTAATACTATTTTTTTTTACGGTACACACCTCCAAACTTGAATCCTTGCTTGTCCTCAAGCAAGACTATGTCTTGCAACCCACGAGAAAGTACTGAAAATGTAATACACTACATCTTGCACTTAGCTTTACTTACCCGGTTCACACATATTTCATACACATTTGAGAGCTCATTCGTTTTGCCTCCACCTTAGACATAGAAAGAACAAGTAGCTGAGATCTTGCTCTAACTCTAGAAAATGTTATTTTTCTATGCTCTAGCATCCTCGTACTTTCTCTTTCAAAAATCCGATGCAGGGCCTAGACCTGGATAGGTGAGCTATTGAAACTTATCAACTAAGTGTTCGTAGTTTATTAGGGGTACTAACAGAGTGATGCTAGGGCTTTGGTACTAAAACCTAAGCTACTAAAAGAGCAAGAACCATTGCTACCTGCAACTAAAGCCTTCGACAAAACTTCAGAACCACAAATGTGCATAACATTGACACTACTAGATAAAGCATAGCACGCACAAGATACAAGATGCACAACCTTTACAAAAACATTTTTTTTCATTTCATTTTTTGTAAGGGTAGGGTAGCTAACATTGGAAACTAACAGACTGACAATTAAAACTGCAAAGAATTAGAAGTAGAAAACAAAATTGAAAGGCAATGGAAATCTTAAGTAGTAGCAGGAGGAATTAACTCCCATTTTCAAACATCCTCTTCTTCGGATTCTTCATTAATGTTGGGTTTTCATGTTTGAAAACGATGCTCCAGCATCGTGGCTGCTATAATATGATATCTTTTGCTTTCCACATTATTTAAATTCCACCTTCTGCTTTTAATTCTTTCTTGAAACAAAAGGTGCAGAAATTACTAATAAACTAAAACTTACCTAACTACCAATTAAATCACAACTAAAAACAACAATAAATAACTACAAACATTAGGAACAATTACTATAATTGTAGGGTCATTGATGTGATCATAATTGACCCACTCTAAAATGCCACCTACACCAACAATTAAGACAGACTTGAAGAAAGACGCACCAAACGAAGGAAACTTCATTGGTCCCATTAACAAATTTTGACCATATTGAAGGCCAATGAAGAACCTACTAGGGTCAAGAGGAAGCATGAAAGGGAAGAGAAACCAAGCGAGTGGTCCCCCATCAAGGACAAGCCCATCGAGAGGCCACCCGTACACAACCAGGCGCACGCCACCGCGCGCGCGCATCCCTGCCCTTCTAACCTCACAACGCATGCCCCCGTATGCGCTATCTGTCTATGCGCGCCTCTGACTACCGCACACAACCGCGCGCCCACCCCTGCCCCAACACCCATGTGCACCTTGCCTGCTGCCCATGCAAGCGCGCCCAACCGCCCACGCCGTATGTCCCCTGCCTTGTTCATGCACGCCTCATCTCGTTAGTGCTTACGTGCCCCTGCACGTCCGCCAGCACCCTCGCACGCCCATCAGCGCCCAGCACCCATGCACAACCCCTGCTGCCCACGCCTGTGTGCCACCATCCTGCCCATGTGCACGCGTCTTCCCCCAACAGCTCCCTTGTGCGCACACCGCAGCCCTCATGGGCACCCCTACCATTTGATGCTGCCACTCCTTTTGGCGCCAAAAAGAGTTGCTTGCCGCCCACTATTGGAACAATTTGGAATCAATTTTCCTAATTTGTTCCAAAACATTTGAGGAAAAAGTTTGATTTTATTTTGACTTATTTCTTTTAGTTTATCAATTTAAATTCACTTTTAGGCAATTTTTTAACATTTTAGGAATTTATCATTTTTTTATTTTTTTTAATTTTGTTATTTTCCTTGTAAAGGTCAGGTCTTAGCCTATATATAGGCGTGTACCCCTTTTTTTTTAGACATCTTGGAATTATCATTTGAATAGAAATTGAATGTTATCTCACCCTTGCCATGTGCAAACCCCCCCCCCCCCCCAAATATTGAATCCATTTGTGTGGTTGAACTTAGGTTTTCGTATTTTACCTTCGGAGCATGCTTGGTGGGTTGGTCATTGAACTCGTGGAGTGTTTCCGGCTTTGAGCATAGTGACTATTATGTCTGCTCAAGGTAATCCATCCAACTCTTAGCCTTTCGGGTTGAACCATCTATACGATTGGATTCAAATAACTTGTGGCTCGAGTAGTCCAATACGCTTGGGTTGTTGCGTATCAGCCACCAAGGTTACTATCGGTTTTATTCTTCACATACCTCATTTGACTTTCATCAAATATCACATATCTACTCATTATGATTCTTAAGGCTATCTATATGTAGACTCCACATTTTATATTCCTTCACACCCTTGAGGATATCCTATGAATACACATTTCTTAATCATAGGTTCTAGCTTTCCGTCGTTTGCATGAGCATAAGCTAAACACCCAAAGACTTTCATTTGTGTAAGATTTGAGGGACCACCATGCCAAAGTTCTTGAGGTGTTTTAAGGCTTACAGCGGTGTCGGGGCTTCTATTAACTATGTGGTATGCAGTCACGACAGCTCCACCCTAAAAAAATATTGGGAAGTTGTGTATTGGACAATATGCATCTCATTGTTTCCATTGGAGTCCGGTTCATCCTCTCAGCTACCCCATTCTGTTGGGGGGTTCCTACAATGGTCAGGTGCCTAACTATGCCCTTTGACTTACAATATTTATTCAAATCATGATTACAAAACTCTAGGTCATTATGGGTTCTAAGTTTATTAACATTTAGGTTAGTTTGATTTTCTACAAGATTTACCCAATCAACAAATTTATTAAAAGTGTCTGATTTATTTTCCAAAATATAAACTCACACTTTCCTGGTGCGCAATCATCTCTTATGGATAAAAAATACTTAGCCATACCATAAGTAGCTACACTAGATGACTCTCATAAGTTGGTATGGACATACTATAACTACCTTTTTGTTACATGCATACTCTTCCCAAATTTTACTCTCTTGGACTTACTATATATGCAATGATCACAAATGTCTAAGTCTACATTTTTATCAATAGGGAGAAGATTTTGTTTAACTAACTCACTTAACTCTTCTTTACTCATGTGATCTAGACACTTATGCTAAAGAGTAATTCAAGAACTATCAACTTCTTTAACGAAGGCAATTGACCCCGTAATGATTAAACTATCTAAGGAATATAAGGGAATTGTAATGGGTAGAAAACATTTTCACTTATATCACTAGTATATCAGATACTCATATCAGTAGTATATCAGACACTCATATTAGTAGTATATTTTTCGCTTCCTCACAATTAGGAAAAAATTAGTGCAAGTATACACTAAATAACCGGTTATAGCATAAAAAGAATATCGTCTCCTTAGGGAAATATATTATATTTCAATTTAATGATTTCATAATACCAAATGGAAAATAAAAAGATGGTTTAAATCAGATTGTTGTATTCCCGTGAGTAAAGAGTCAGGGGCTGATACGTCTCTATGGGTGTCGAGGCTCCGGGTACAAAAGGTCAGGGGTCGATACACCATTTTTGGTTGAGATGAGTGTTGAGGCTCCGGGTACAAAGGGTCGGGGGTCGGCACGATGAATCTAACTGAGACTAGCCTTGATTTTATACGAGGTGGGGCCAAGAACCAATACGTTGATTAGATATCGGTACCTTGGGAATAAATGTCAAGGATCGGTGTGTAACCCCAGACCTTGGGAATAAGTAGCAGGGTCGAACGCCAAGCTTCTATGGAGGGTCATCGGTACCTTGGGGATAAATGTCAAGGACCGATGCGCCCCGAAGGGCTAGCCTTGGAGTACTAACTCGGGGTTCGGCATGAGTTGTATGTTGAAAGAGTTAGGAGCTAGGAGGTTGTGCAAATCAAAGCCATGATAGTTCCAAGGTTGGTTGGAGCGAGATGTCACTTTACTGTTATTAGTTCTTGATGCTTATTACTTAAATTGTTGTGTATGATGCCGATGTGATTGTGAGCATGTTGTTTGGTGTCTGTTTGGTGAGTGCTACTTACGAAGTATATTATATACTCACCCCCCTCTATGTTGTTGGTTTTCAGGTGAGAACAGGACCCTCGGCCGTCGTGATGACGTAGAGAAGGCTTGACCGAGGAGGGACCACTAGTTTTGTTTTGTTAGGATAGTTGGACTGGGATTCCTTGCCTTTGCATTTAGAAACTTAGTGCCAGCATTGTCAGAGTTGTTGGCTCGCGGGCGTTTCTTTCTTTTGTTTATGTCCTTGTTCTTTTCTTTTATTTCATACTTGTTCTCTACCGAGCTGTTAGCCGCCCGGATTCACTAATATTGTTTAAAACCAGGTTGAGTTGTTGAATTTTGAAAGCAAATAATTGTAACTTTCCTTGATTGGTTTTAGCCACTGAGGCAAATTGCGTGTTTCTTTTTGGATCCGGATCTTTACTTAGTTGGGTTGCTAGCCATTGAGGCCAATCTAAGTTTTCAGGTGCCCTTTTGCTATGACTGAAGCCCCACAGGCTTTTCCTCCGTCTCATGTTCCATAAAAGAAAAAAAAGAAAAGAAAAAGTGTTTAGTGATGGCAGCAAATACCTCGTACCTTGTAGTGATTTTGGGGACGTTATACTCATAGTGACTTCTCCCTTGTGCACATCCATTAAAGCTCGTCCTGTGGCTAGAAATGGCCTTCCCAAAATGATTGGTACTTCTTCATCTGCATCAAAATGAAGTACAATAAAGTCAGCAGGAAATAGAAATTTATCTACTTCTACTAACACATCCTAAATTTTCCGTTCTGGATTTGCAATAGACTGATCGGCTAGTTGTAGGGTGACTATTGCCAACCACACTTCTTGACAATGGCATTAGATTAATGCTCACTCCCAGATCGCATAGTGCTTGACCAATCTTGTGACCCCCAATAGACACTGTGATTGTGAAGCTCCCAAGGTCCTTCATTTTCTCAGGTATCTTACTAGTCAAAATTGTACTACATTCCTTGGTTAAGCACACTGTTTCGAATTCTTCCAGCCTATGCTTCTTAGTAAGAACATCTTTCAAATACTTCACATTTGTAGGCATCTGCTCTAAGGCTTCCACCAGTGGGATATTGTGTATTTGCTTAAGCACCTCAAGAAATCGCTTAAACTGCCGATCTTGGTTATTTTTTTGCAACCTTTTTGGGTAGGGTATTTTGGGAACATATTCTGTTGGGGTTGCTGGAGCAGTGGATTGTTTTGGATGCTTTAGCTTACCAACTGATCTGAACAAGGATGCTTCAGCATTGTCTGCCTTAAGCGTCTTACCCTCTTTGCTATTCTCACCAAACTTGTGCCCTCTGATTCTATGGTCTGTGTTCCACTGTTGTTTTTGTCTCTCAGCTACTCTGTATTATATCCTAAATTCGCGCTTGCTGACTCATCGGGTTGCGTGGCATGATTTCTTTCCTTGGAAATTTCTGGTCCGGCTATCTCTCCATCTTTATCTTCCTCTTGTTGATAATCAGGAGGTAGAGCTCAGCCACTTCGCAGTGTTAACGTCTTGCATTGCTCCTTGCCATCCCTTTTTAGCTGCTCTGTATCACTCGGAAGCACTCCCTTTGGCCTATTTTTCAATTATATTGCTAGCTGACCAATCTACACTTCCATATTCTATAAGGATGCTGTCTGACTCTTAAGTAATGCAGCTTGACTCTAAAGTACGCCTGATTTTCCCATAAGGGTAAAAAGAAACTAAATGGGTGCTGTTTTTTAACATTTTAAATATGGAAACCGTGATTTATGCTTGGTTTAGTGTCCAAAATCTTTCATTTTAAGTTATCTTATGTTATACATGCACATATGATTTTTTTACATCATTTAGAGTTGATTTCTAATGGAGATTACAATTTTGTGCAGAAAAATTCCGAGCTAAGCGCCTGGTGCTTTCCCCAATCCTGAGATTGCCCTTAATGTAAAACGCACGTTTTGGTGTGATTTGTAGCCTCCCCAAGCTCTGCCACGTGTATTCCAAGCAGTGAAAGTTGCCAATTCAACAACTAACCAACCAAAAGGTGTTTGAAATGGATGGCTCTCCACAAAGCTCTCAACCTCCTAACCACCTTGAAGTTCGTATAAATTCAACAGCTCATTCTCTTTATTCATCATCCCGGAGTGATCATTCAACTTTAGGCATTCCCTCTCAGCTTATTTACGTTTTTTCTTTTAAAGTTTTTGAGTTGTTACTGTTTTAAACCTTGCTTATTTCTAGTTCACCCTTTATTTCCAGCTTGTTAGTCTTGAATTGTAAGCTTTAATCTTGTTTAATTAAAATTCTAGCAAGTTCTTTGTTATTCATCTCTCTCTCATTCTCATTACGAAATTGTAATCACTCAACCTTGAGGAATGGACCGAGTATTCCTCCCCAATCTTGAAAGAGAATGGGTTAGGGTCATTCGGGTTATAACTATACCATTTTTAGCTTCTTTTAATCTTTTAATCATGTCGTCTACTTCCATCAACATTAAATTCTGTTTTTCCTTTATCATCATGAGCTAAATTTATTTTTCCCAAGCCCGGTTATGGATAGTTAACTAAAGTTTTTAAAATCCAACAAGGCAAAAGGCTTTTTTCTCCCCTTTTATCACATAGAGTTGTTTCTATAAGTTAAAACTTGATTTGGCCAATTAACGTTTTAACCAAGCATCAATACTGAAAGGGTTGATACGTTTTTACAACTTTACTGATTTAACTTTAGAGAGAAATACTTTAGACATAGAGATTTCGCTCGGGTAGCCTAGGCATAGGACCTCGACCTAAGGTTACGGTTGGTTTTTATTAGATTAAGTTCTTTTTTCTAATAGACATATTAGGAATGGACTTATACCTTCAAAACCACTTAGACATAAGAAAATGGCGAAGTAAAATCGAAGAAAATTTATGAGAGGCGTATGGCGCCTAGTTGGAAAATGCTTGCGTATTTTTAGCTAATTTGAAGTAATTGGACTGGGTTTATTGCATTGAGTTTTTAAATATTAGAACCAACATTATCCTTATCATTTGTTACCCTAAATTCAATTACAAAGTTAACGATCATTAACATTTCCTTTAAAAAGACTTCATTTGTCCCTGAGGATCGATACTCGGAATACTCATTCCGTTTTACTACTTGTGACGGGTGTACACTTGCGCTCTCACTCATTTTGAATCCAAAATTCCAAACAAGTTTTTGGCGCCGTTGCCGGGCACCAATTTGTTTTAGTCTTTTATTAATTTTTGGGATCGGTTTTTGTGATTGTCGTTTTTGTTCTCAAAACTTTTTTTTATATCCAACCTCGAAGGTCATTGATTAGTGCATGAGCACGGATTCATTTTTGTTGCCATTTGATCCTGAAATTGAGAGAACCTGTCATAGGTTAAGAAAAGAACAGAGATTCAGAAAACAGAGAGAAAAGCAAAAAAAGAAAGAAAAAGATAGAGATTTCGAAAATGAGAGTACTATCACAATTAAGGAAGATCCATCAGTCAATAACGTAAATGGTAATATGGGAGGGTAATGAAGAGGACAACAAAACTACAGGGATTTTAGCCATATCCAGATGGCGGATAATAGAGACGTAGCTGATTACGCTTGTTTACATGCGTAAAAAGAAGGTTTGTAGATGCTGTTTTTACAATGTTTCAGCTTTGTTTCGGATTTTTCTCGATCGTTTGAGTTCCAATTCATGCAAAATTCATATATTATGGTTTGTGGTTGGCTTATATTGTATTTATGACATTTTAGGACCATTTGGGAGTGCAAATTAATCAAAAGAAGCAAAAAGACGGAAAAACCATCATGGGAGGCGCCAGGCGCCTGGGAAGCCTGCAGAAAAACAGGTTTTCTTCCAACTTTGCCCTTAATGAAACGCGTCTTCCAATGCGTTTTGGTGGTTCCAACCGATGCATACGTGTAGAAGAAGTGTTCCACTATCAGTTTGAGCACGATTTGGTCAGTCAAAAGAGTTGGAAATGGGTGATTCACCATCGTTTTAGGACCTACCTAACCAATTCTGCACAGCTATAAATTCCAGCAACTTCTCCACCAAATTCATCAAGCCTTGCTTCCTTCTCTTGATCATTTTTAGTGTTTCTTTGTTGCTTTCTAAGTACTTTTGAGTTGCTTTCATTAGTTACTTTTGGTTTTTAAATCCCGAGCACTTTACATTCTTTTATTGAGCTTGTTTTGTTTCCATTTGTACTTAGTCATTTTTCTACTTATTCAAATATATAAAAGTCTAGCACTTTGCTTATTCTCTCTTTGCCTTTACTTTATTTTCAGTTAAGAGAGTTGTGTTTTTGGAGGAAAGAGCACGTGACACTCTCCCTTGCTTGAAAGAGAAGGGCGAAGCTCTCAATCCCGATAAAAACTCTCCATTAGATAACTTTTGTTTTTCACACATGCATTCCACATTCAACCATTTTACTTGCTGTATTTTCTTCAATATGTCTTTCTAAATTTCCGTCTCTAGCCCGGTTATGGATAGTTAGCCTTTTATGTCTAAAAAGGGTTGCTAAGAAGTAGTGTTTTTACTTTCCATTCATTGCTCAACATGTTTTCCCGAAAAGTTGGGATTTAGAGAAGGCCACTGTAAGTCTTAACAAGTCAATACTGAAAATGTTGCTTATTTGCATTGTTGAGTGATTAAACCGAGGAGAGGAGCGCCTTAGACATAAGGGTTCCGCTTAAGTAGCCTAGACATAGGACCTTAACCCGAGGTTGCGACTATTTCCATCCTAAAACTAAGATATATCTCATAATAGACATATTAGGGAATGTCTTAGGACTTTGAACTTGCTTAGACATAAGTAAAGTGAGAAGCGTAGTCGTTAGTTTCTAAAGTAAAATGCATATTATCCTTAGCATGTCCTTGATTCTTTGTTGGCTAACTTGAAGTAAATCGGGCTAGGTTTTATCATTATAAGTCCAAATCCCAAATCCAAAACCATTATTTGTGACCACTTCCCATTTTACAAGAATCACTCATTTCAACATTCACTATTCTTTAAAACTTCAGAGTTTGGAAATTATTTAGAAGTCCTTGAGGATCGATACTTGGATACTCCATCCATTTTATATTACTCTGACAGGTGTGCGCTTGCATCTATATAATTGTTACCACGCTTAGTGCGTGCGTTCAGCATAAACACCCAGTCAAGTTTTTGGCGCCGTTGCCGGGGACTTTAGTTTTAAAATTTATTTTCAAATTCTTTTAGTTTTTATTTTTGTGAATTGTTGTTGGGTGTAATTTCCATCCACCGTTTTTGTTCTATATTTTTGGTCGTTTATCTCACAAGGATAAGTTAAAGTGCATGAGCACAAGATCTTTTCTTCTACCCCTTGACCCTGAGATTGAGCGGACCCTTCGAAAAACTAGAAAGGAGCAAAGACTTCGAAAACAACTAGAAAAGCAAAAAGAGAGAGAAGGTGAAATCAGTCCTGAAAGTGAGGTAGAGAGTACAAACACATCAATGGCAGATATTCCACCTCGTGATCCGGTTGATCCACCTGCTGTTAACGGTAATATGAGGGATCATGCGAGAAATGATGAATTCAACCATATCCAGATGGCGGACAACAGAGACGTGGCAATGCGAGAATATGCCGCCACGGCTTTTCAGAACTTTGATTCAGGGATAGTCAACCGTATTCCAGCCCACGCAAACTTTGAGCTTAAACCAATGATGTTCCAAATGTTGCAGACAATTGGACATTTTGGAGGGCAGGAACATGAGGATCCACATGATCATCTGAAATCATTCATTCAAATTGCAAATGCATTTCGATTACCTGGTATAACAGACGATGCTCTGAGACTAACACTTTTTCCATTTTCTTTGAAGGACCAAGCTAGAGCATGGCTCAATGCATTTCCACCGGGATCCATCACCACATGGGGGTCGTTAGTGGAGAAGTTCTTAACAAAATTCTTCCCACCTACTCGCCACGCTGATATCAGAGAGGAGATCATCTCCTTTAGACAGTATGATCGTGAACCTGTTCACGAGGCGTGGGAGAGATTTAAAGAACTAATCAGGAAATGTCCGAACCATGGCTTGCCGGCATGCATCCAGATAGAACATTTCTTTAGAGGCTTAGATCATCCTACTAAGATGATGCTAAACAATGCTGCCAACGGAGCCTTTACAAAGAAGACATTCAACGAGATAGTTGACATCCTAAATGACTTAGCTTCACACAACGAACTATGGTGTTTGCAAAGATCTAGGGCAGCACCAAAGAAGCAAGATCCAGCTGGAGTTTTGGCTCTGGACATTGCGACCTCGATGCAAAAAGAGATGGTTACAATGAACCAGAGGCTGAAAGAGATGGCATTGGGAATAAAAAATCCATTAGCCACGCCGATACAACCTGTGCAGTCGGATTATTGCACTCCTGCCCCTGTTTGCCAAGTCAACGATCTCATTTGTTCATTTTGCAGTGAAAACCATATTTATGATAATTGTCCACATAACCCTGCTTCTGTTTTTTATGTAGGACATGGGAACAATAGGAACTTTAACCCATATTCGAACACCTACAACCCAGGTTGGAGGCACCACCCTAATTTCTCATGGGGAGGACAAGGAGGTTCAAGCGGTTTTAATCAAGGGCAGAGCCAGCAGAACAAGCAGCCCTATGTTCCACCTACACAACAATACATCCCACCACCGCAACAGCAGTACAATCAGAGAACACAGACTCCACCAGTTCAAAATAACAACTCAAATCTTGAGAATATGATGAAGGAGTACATGGCCCGAACCGACGCAGTGATACAATCCCAAGCGGCATCAATGAGGAATTTCGAGACCCAATTGGGACAGCTCGCCAATGAATTGAAGAATAGACCACAAGGTTCTTTTCCAGGCCATACTGAATTACCAAGACGAGAAGGGAAAGAACACTGCAAAGCTGTCACCCTTAGGAGTGGACTGGCATATGATGGACCAACAATGCCAACAACAGATGTACAGATTCCGTCCACTGAACCAACTGTAAAGATACCAGAAAATCCAACAACACCAGAAAAAGAAAATATTAGAAAAGGTAATGAGGACACCCCGAGTGTTCCTCCACAGGTACAGCCTTCTTTTACCCCTACTCCCCCGTTTCCACAAAGATTAGTTAAGAAAAATAATGATTCCCAGTTTAGAAAATTTTTAGATATTTTAAAACAACTGCATATAAATATACCATTAGTAGATGCTCTAGAACAGATGCCAAATTATGCTAAGTTTTTGAAATATATAGTTTCTAGGAAGAAAAAAATAGGAAAGCATGAACTGGTAGCCATGACAAAATGTAGTAGTGAAGCTGTAGGCAGCCCGCTACCCATGAAATGTAATGATCCTGGCAGTTTTACCATTCCATGTTCCATAGGAGGAAAAAACTTAGGTAGGGCATTATGTGATCTAGGCGCTAGCATTAATCTTATGCCATTATCAGTTTTCAAATCTTTAGGCATAGGAGAAGCTAGACCTACTACGGTTACCCTCCAACTAGCAGATAGATCTATCATAAGACCTGAGGGAAAGATAGAAGATGTTTTAGTCCAGGTGGACAAATTCATTTTCCCTGCGGACTTTATCATTCTAGATTGCGAGGCAGACTTAGACGTTCCCATTATTTTGGGAAGACCATTTCTAGCCACTGGGGATACAGTTTTTAATGTGAGGAAGGGAGAAATTACAATGAGGGTAAATAATGAAGAAGTTAAATTTAACGTTCTAGATGCCATGAAATTACCAGGAGACTTTGAAGAATGCTCTGCTATAAATAGCTTGAATCCTATTATGTTTGATGAGTTTTATGACTCGTTAGTTACAGAGATTGAAGAAGAGCTTGATAAGATAGCAGAAGGACCAGAAGATGTGGCTAATCCTATTGAAAAAATACAAAAAGAAGAATGCAAGTCGTTACTTCCGTCCATAGTGGAACCACCCACGTTGGAGCAGAAGCCATTGCCGTCGCATTTGAAATATGCGTATCTAGGGGATAACGACACTTTACCAGTTATTATAGCTTCCAATTTATCACCTACTAATGAATATTCTTTATTGCAGATTTTGGAGAAGCACAAAAAGGCCATTGGATGGACGATAGCAGATATCCGAGGGATAAGCCCGGCCTTTTGCATGCACAAAATTCTATTGGAAGAAGATGCTAAGAACTCTATTGAGAGTCAAAGGCGGTTGAACCCGAAGATGAAAGAGGTTGTAAGGAAAGAAATTCTTAAATGGCTTGACGCCGGTGTTATATACCCAATATCCGACAGCAGCTGGGTAAGCCCAGTACAGTGTGTACCAAAGAAAGGGGGTATTACCGTGGTGGCCAACGAGGAGAATGAGCTCATCTCAACCCGAACTGTGAGCGGGTGGAGAGTTTGCATTGATTATCGCAAACTCAACAAGGTAACAAAGAAAGACCATTTTCCTCTCCCGTTTATTGACCAGATGCTCGACCGTCTGGCAGGTAAGGATTTCTATTGTTTTTTTAGATGGATATTCGGGTTATAATCAAATTACTATTGCTCCAGAAGACCAAGAGAAGACAACATTTACGTGTCCGTATGGTACGTTCGCTTTTAGGCGAATGCCCTTTGGACTATGCAATGCACCCGCGACTTTTCAGAGGTGTATGATGGCCATCTTCTCTGACATGGTAGAAAATATTCTAGAGGTTTTTATGGATGACTTTTCTGTTTTTGGAAATTCTTTCGACGCTTGTTTAGTTAATTTGGAGAGAGTATTGGAGAGATGTGAACAAACAAACCTAGTCCTAAATTGGGAGAAGTGTCATTTCATGGTACAAGAGGGTATTGTTTTGGGTCACAAAATTTCCAAGCAAGGAATAGAGGTAGACCACGCTAAGATAGACATCATTTCAAAGCTACCTCCTCTTACAAATGTCAAAGGGATTAGAAGTTTTTTAGGGCATGGGGGATTTTACCGCCGCTTTATAAAAGACTTTGCTAAAATTTCTAAACCCTTGTGTCAATTGTTAGAACATGATAGACCATTTATTTTTGATGATGACTGTTTAAAATCATTTGAAATGTTGAAAGTTGCTCTAAGTTCAGCTCCTATAATTATCGAACCTAATTGGGATTTACCTTTCGAGCTCATGTGTGATGCTAGTGATTATGCAATAGGAGCTATGTTAGGACAACGTAAAAACAAGATCTTGCATCCTGTGTATTATGCTAGTAAGACTCTGACCGGTGCACAACTCAATTACACTACTACTGAAAAGGAACTGTTAGCAGTTGTGTTCGCCTTTGATAAGTTTAGGTCTTACTTGATAGGCACAAAAGTCATTGTTTTTACTGACCATTCTGCTTTAAAATATTTATTTGCTAAAAAAGATGCCAAACCACGTTTGATACGGTGGATTTTGTTACTTCAAGAGTTTGATATTGAAGTTAGGGACAGGAAGGGTACTGAAAACCAAGTTGCTGATCACCTATCTAGATTGGAGTCCCCGCTCTGTGATGATGGAACTGTTATACGTGAACAGTTTATTGACGAGCAACTCTTGCGAGTTGATTCAGTTCCGTGGTATGCCGATATAGTAAATTATTTGGTAAGTCGAATAGTTCCTTATGAGTTCAACAAGCAACAGGTAAAGAAATTTCTAAATGAAGTTCGATGTTATCGTTGGGATGAGCCTTTTCTATATAAGCTAGGACCTGGCAATATCTTACGCAGGTGTGTCGCAGAAGAAGAGCACGAGGCGATATTAGACGCTTGTCATATGTCTCCATATGGAGGACATTTTGCAGGACACAAAACCGCAGCCAAAGTTTTGCAAAGTGGGTTCTTTTGGCCCACTCTGTTCAAAGATGCACATAAGTTTGCCCAGGTTTGTGACAAATGCCAACGGACAGGTAATATATCTAAACGCCACGAAATGCCTCAAACCCCGATCCTGGAGATTGAAATATTTGATGTGTGGGGTATAGATTTTATGGGTCCATTTCCATCTTCTAATGGTAAGCTTTATATATTGTTAGCAGTAGATTATGTTTCGAAATGGATAGAAGCCATTGCAACTGCTACCAATGATTCCAAAGTTGTTATTCGTTTTCTGCAAAAGCACATTTTTACGCGTTATGGAACCCCGCGTTGTCTGATAAGCGATGGGGGGGCTCATTTTGTGAATAGGTCTATGCAAAAGTTGCTGACTAAATACAATGTGCGTCATAGGGTTGCAACAGCATATCATCCTCAGTCGAATGGGTTAGCCGAAATATCTAATAGGGAGATAAAAAACATTTTAGAAAAAACTGTAAATCTTAACCGTAGGGATTGGTCTTTTAAGCTTGATGATTCACTTTGGGCATATAGGACAGCATTTAAGACTCCCCTCGGCATGTCCCCCTATAGGCTAATCTTTGGAAAAGCATGTCATTTGCCTCTTGAGCTAGAATATAAAGCATTTTGGGCTACTAAGAAATTAAATTTTGATTTGTTGGCTGCAGGTGAAGCGAGGAAGTTACAATTGTTGGAATTAGAAGAACACAGGCACTTTTCTTATGAGAATGCTAAGTTGTTTAAGGAAAAAACTAAACAGTGGCATGATAGGCGTCTTCGGCCGAACAATCTTCAAGAAGGTGATCTGGTTCTGTTATTCAACTCTAGGTTGAAACTTTTCCCTGGAAAACTTAAGTCTAGATGGTCTGGTCCCTTTCAAATTTTTAAAGTCTACCCATATGGGGCAGTGGATGTAGTTGACTCTAAGGGAAATGTTTTTAAAGTAAATGGGCAGAGACTTAAGCCGTATTTTGGAGAACCAGTGGATAGAGGAAAAACCTCTATTCAACTTTCAGGTCAATAAATTTTTGCGAAAAATGTTTTTTTCTTCTTATCCGTTTTTGAAAGAACAAAAGTAAAGGAAGGAAGTCTTTGTATCTTGTATTTTCTCTTTGTTTCATTATAAAGTTTTTCTTATTAAGAGAATGTTTTTGAAAACGTTGAAAAAAAAAAGAAAAAAAAAAAGAAAAAAAAAAGAAGAAAAAAAAATGTTGAAAAAAAAAAAAAAAAAAATTACGCAGGCGCCTGGCGCCTGCCCTGTTTTTTCCAGCATTTCGAAAACTCTCAGGTTCGAGAAGTCGTGCAACATATATACAACTTAAGGGCTTCATTGGATTTTGCGGTTTTACCTTCATGGCCTCCAGCGCTAGCTGCTATCCTTGGTCATCCATCTCCCAGCACTGACACTGATCCTAGTCCACAACCTCCGACTTCATGAAGGGGAGGTTCCTTCTTTGCTAATTTTTGTGTTTTTCTTCTTTTTGTTAATGACGTAGTTTGCATATTCTAGCATTACTACGCATGTTTTTTTGTATTGATTATGTTTCGAGCTCAGTTGAAGCATGAATAAATTAGTATCGTTTATCTTCTGATCACTTAAAGTATGCCTTCACTTAACCTTAGTTTAGCTTTTCACATGCCTATTTTGAAGCATCTGTGCTGTGCATGTGATTTCATGTCGATGATGATTATAAGAGATTGTTGAGTTTTCGGTTCTATGCCTGACTAAGCTTTGAGCTATTTCCTTTGTTTATGTGATAAACTCATTTTCTTTTATGTCTTTTTGATCTTTACAGACTTTAAGCTTTTTCTTTGCCCCTATATAGGAAGTCCTTGTCCTTTTTACTGTTAAGCCTTTTTCATCCGATGCAAAAGTCTTTTCCCAGTGAGGACACTGTCTCTCTTAAGTTTGGGGGGGACAGTCGTTGTGTCAGTCGTTGTTTCAGAAAGATAAGGTGTTATTTATATTTGAAAATCATGCTATTTTCTTTTGAAAAAGAGTCAGTTGGAAAAACAAATGCTATTAAAAAAAAGAAAGTGTTGAAAAAAAAAACACAAAAAAAAAACAACAAAAAAAAAAATTGCAAAAGAGTAAAAAGAGTCTTGTTGAGAGAAAATAAGAGTGGGGAAAAGACTTGGGTTAGAAAGAAAAGAGTGGTAAAAACATTGAGAGTTAAAGAAAATGTATTTATGATTCCCGAGTCCTACTGTAGACACCCATTCAGTTTTAGGTTGGGTGTTGACTTTGAAAATAGCAGTAAAGATGGTGATAAGTGACTTCGTGTTTCTCATTGTCGTCGTTTTATGACCTAGCTGTTAGTTCAAAGTCTTTCTACGAGTAGCTGTGGTTGAAACCGATGTTAGTGTGTGGAAACCTCAGGGGCTAGTAGCCGGTCTTTCAGATGTAAAAGTCTTAGTGTAAGGAGGGAGTGTGCAGATTCCTTAGGGGTATTTAAAAACGTTTTCTGTTTGTGAAAGAGAAAAAAAAAATTTTGAAAGAAAAAAGTTTTTATCATTTCAAACTTGGTTTATAGTGACTAAGTTTACAAAGGCAATAGAATGGTAGGCTTTGACATCTTTTCCTTGAGACAATCTATGATTGAACATCTCGGTTGCTTTTGCTTTTCCTTGTCCATGTGTTAGAAAGCTGATTAAAGTTGCTAAGTTTTGCTTGAGGACAAGCAAAAAGTTAAGTTTGGGGGTGTGATTACGCTTGTTTACATGCGTAAAAAGAAGGTTTTTAGATGCTGTTTTTACAATGTTTCAGCTTTGTTTCGGATTTTTCTCGATCGTTTGAGTTCCAATTCATGCAAAATTCATATATTATGGTTTGTGGTTGGCTTATATTGTATTTATGACATTTTAGGACCATTTGGGAGTGCAAATTAATCAAAAGAAGCAAAAATACGGAAAAACCATCATGGGAGGCGCCAGGCGCCTGGGAAGCCTGCAGAAAAACAGGTTTTCTTCCAACTTTGCCCTTAATGAAATGCGTCTTCCAATGCGTTTTGGTGGTTCCAACCGATGCATACGTGTAGAAGAAGTGTTCCACTATCAGTTTGAGCACGATTTGGTCAGTCAAAAGAGTTGGAAATGGGTGATTCACCATCGTTTTAGGACCTACCTAACCAATTCTGCACAGCTATAAATTCCAGCAACTTCTCCACCAAATTCATCAAGCCTTGCTTCCTTCTCTTGATCATTTTTAGTGTTTCTTTGTTGCTTTCTAAGTACTTTTGAGTTGCTTTCATTAGTTACTTTTGGTTTTTAAATCCCGAGCACTTTACATTCTTTTATTGAGCTTGTTTTGTTTCCATTTGTACTTAGTCATTTTTCTACTTATTCAAATATATAAAAGTCTAGCACTTTGCTTATTCTCTCTTTGCCTTTACTTTATTTTCAGTTAAGAGAGTTGTGTTTTTGGACGAAAGAGCACGTGACACTCTCCCTTGCTTGAAAGAGAAGGGCGAAGCTCTCAATCCCGATAAAAACTCTCCATTAGATAACTTTTGTTTTTCACACATGCATTCCACATTCAACCATTTTACTTGCTGTATTTTCTTCAATATGTCTTTCTAAATTCCCGTCTCTAGCCCGGTTATGGATAGTTAGCCTTTTATGTCTAAAAAGGGTTGCTAAGAAGTAGTGTTTTTACTTTCCATTCATTGCTCAACATGTTTTCCCGAAAAGTTAGGATTTAGAGAAGGCCACTGTAAGTCTTAACAAGTCAATACTGAAAAGGTTGCTTATTTGCATTGTTGAGTGATTAAACCGAGGAGAGGAGCGCCTTAGACATAAGGGTTTCGCTTAAGTAGCCTAGACATAGGACCTTAACCCGAGGTTGCGACTATTTCCATCCTAAAACTAAGATATATCTCATAATAGACATATTAGGGAATGTCTTAGGACTTTGAACTTGCTTAGACATAAGTAAAGTGAGAAGCGTAGTCGTTAGTTTCTAAAGTAAAATGCATATTATCCTTAGCATGTCCTTGATTCTTTGTTGGCTAACTTGAAGTAAATCGGGCTAGGTTTTATCATTATAAGTCCAAATCCCAAATCCAAAACCATTATTTGTGACCACTTCCCATTTTACAAGAATCACTCATTTCAACATTCACTATTCTTTAAAACTTCAGAGTTTGGAAATTATTTAGAAGTCCTTGAGGATCGATACTTGGATACTCCATCCATTTTATATTACTCTGACAGGTGTGCGCTTGCATCTATATAATTGTTACCACGCTTAGTGCGTGCGTTCAGCATAAACACCCAGTCAGTAGCCATGCGAGAATATGCAGCTACAGCCTTCTAGAACGTGGATTCAATCATTTTGAACCCTATTCTAGAAACTGCCAACCTCGAGCTTAAGCCGCTCATGTTTCAAATGCTTCAAACATTAGGACAATTTGGAGGGCGTGAACATGAAGATCCTCATGACCATCTCAAGACATTTCTTCAAATTGCAAATGCTTTTAGATTGCCTGATAACTCTGATGATGCTTTGAGATTAACTCTTTTCCCATTTTCTCTCAGGGATCAGGCGAGAACGTGACTTAATTCTTTTCCACTAGGTTCAATCACCACATGAGATTCGCTATTGGACAAGTTCCTTACAAAGTATTTCCCTCTTACTCGCCATGCTGACATAAAGGACGAGATTCTCACCTTTAGACAATATGATCGTGAACCAGTGCACGAGGCATGAGAGAGATTCAAAGAGTTGCTGCGAAAGTGTCCAAATCATGGATTACCAGCATGTATCCACATAAAGCACTTCTTCCGAGGTTTGGACCATCCCACTAAGATGATGCTCAACAATGCTGCAAATTGAGCTTCACAAAGAAGATATTCAATGAAATAGTTGATATTTTGGAGGACCTAGCATCCCACAATGAGCTATGGTGTTCTCAAAGGTCGAAACCTGCACCTAAGAAGCAAGACACAATAGGAGTGTTGGCATTGGATATCGCAACTTCGATGCAGAAAGAGATGGTGACAATGAACCAAATGCTCAAGAAGATGGCCTTGGACAGGAAGAATACATCGGCCACACCAGTACAACCTACGAAACCTGTGCGACCTGAATATACTGCCATTTCTCCTGTTTGCCAAATTAATGAAATTGTTTGTTCTTATTGTAATGATAATCATCTTTATGAGAATTGTCCGCATAATCTAGCTTTTGTTTATTATGTAGGTCAAGGGAACAATCGGAACTTTAACCCCTATTCAAACACGTACAATCCGGGGTGGAGACATCATCCCAACTTTTCATGGGGAGGTCAAGGAAGTTCCAGTGGAGTGACCCAAGGGCAGAACCAACAGTACAATCAGCCCTATGTTCCACCTATTTACCTGAATAATCAACCACCACCGCAGCAGTTTACCCAGAATCAACAAGTTCCAATTCAGCCAACCCAGAATAATAATTCTAGCCTCGAGAATATGATGAAGGAGTACATGGTTTGAAATGATACAGCGATGAGGAACCTAGAGAGGCAAGTGGGACAACTTGCCAATGATTTGAAGGCGAGACCGCAAGGCTCTATTCCTGGACATACTGAAGTTCCAAAAAGATATGGAAAAGAACAATGCAAGGCGGTAACTTTGAGAAGTGGATTGTCTTACGAAGGACCAAAGATGCTGGTTGAGGTAAAAAAACCTTCCACATCAATTCAAAATGCTCCTAGTGAAGCAAAGAAAGAAAAAACCACCTCGGGTGAGGGGGAGGCGTCTGGCTCCTCTCCACAAAAAAAATCATCTTTTGCCCCGATTCCTCCTTTCCCTCAAAGATTAGCCATGAAAAACCAAGAAACTCAATTTAGAAAGTTTTTAGACATCCTCAAACAACTTCACATAAACATTCCTTTAGTTGATGCCTTAGAACAAATGTTGAATTATGCTATGTTCCAGAATGATATTGTTTCTAGAAAAAAGAAGTTAGGTGAACTTGAGATGATAGCTATGACCAAGTGTAGTAGTGAAGCTGTAGGTAGCCATTTGCCAAATAAAATGTAAAGATCCCGACAGTTTCACCATCCTTTGTTTTATTGGAGGAAAGAATTTAGGTAGAGCTTTATGCGATCTAGGTGCTAGCATTAACCTAATGCCCCTATCTGTTTTCAAAGAATTAGGCATAGGAGAAGCTAGACCCACTACGGTTACCCTCCAATTAGCAGATAGACCCATTAAGAAGCCTGAAGGAAAAATGGAAGATGTTCTAGTTCAGGTAGATAAGTTTATCTTCCCTGCATACTTCATCATCTTAGACTGTGGGCCGATTTGGATGTACCTATCATCTTAGGTAGACCCTTCCTAGCTACAGGAGATACAGTGTTTAATGTACGAAAAGGAGAAATAAAAATGAAAGTTAAGTTTAATATTGTTTTGGACACAATGAAACTTCGAGGAGATTTAGAAGAATGTTCAGCCATAAGTACTTCGAACCCTGCTTCGTTTGATGAGTTTTATGATCTTTTAGTTACAGGAATTGAGGAAGAACTAGAGGCTGTAGAAACTAAATGTCCAGAAGCTTTTTTGGAACTGCCATTAAAAAATTACAATAGATTATTCATTGCTATAGTTGGATGTGAAAGACATCTATTGTTCAAAACGAATTGTTCTTTACTATTTATTATCCATTTATTCTTTAAATTATATTATACTCCTAATATAGATATCTAAAATTTAAAATTATTAGATTAGGAACAAAGAAAATATATATATATATATATATATATATATATATATATATATATATATATAACGTTATTTTAAAAAAAAAGAATCGTTTAATGATTTGTAACGTAATAAACAAACTTAATAAAAAGAATTATTTTACTGGATCAACTTGTAGGCTGTCTTTTATGATTGATACCAAAATAAAATAGTGTTTTTCGTGTAATTATTCCTTCTTGCTGTATAGCGGGAAAGTTTTGTAATGCATACTAAATGATACTAATAAAGAAAATTTTTCGTTTCTATATTGTCATAAAATTTTCCTTAAAATAAATAGTTGTGTTCATTAATAGTTTTAGTTGGTCATCTTATTTGAACAATTCTAACTTCTTGAGTTGAAATATTTGAAGTATTTATCAAAAAATTAAGAATAATTAAGAATAGGAAATTCTATTTAACTTGTGGATATTTAAATTTTTTATTAACTGATCCTTTTGAAAATAAATAAGAGCGGGTGAATCAGAAAAATAAATTAGAAATTAAATATACTTTTTTGTAGTTGAAGAGATGCATCCACCAGATGAAAAAGAGGATATAAAGTCAGAAGTGTACAAAACATTGCAACCATCCATTGTGGAACCACCCACTTTGGAACAAAAGCCTTTACCTTCTCACTTGAAATACGCTTATCTTGGACTTAATGAAACCTTGCCCGTTATTATTTCTTCCAGTTTATCTACTGAAAATGAGTTTTCATTATTTCAGATATTGACCAAATACAAGAAGGCCATTGGATAGACCATTGCCGCCATTTCGAGGGATAAGCCCTGCATTCTGCATGCATAAGATCCTATTGGAAGAAGGTGCCAACAACTCAATATAGAATCAGAGATGTTTGAATCTAAAAATGAAAGAGGTTGTTCGAAAAGAGATCTTGAAATGGTTAGATGCTGGAGTCATCTACCCTATATCAGATAGTAGCTGGGTGAGCCCAGTACAATGCGTACCAAAGAAGGGCGGATGACGGTGGTGGTAAACGAGGAAAATTAACTGATATCAACCCGGACTGTGAGCGGGTGGAGATTTTGCATCGACTATCACAAACTAAACAAGGTAACGAGAAAATATCATTTTCCACTCCCGTTTGTTGATCAAATGTTGGATCATCTTGCAGGTAAGGAGTTTTACTGCTTCCTAGACGGATATTCGGGATATAACAAGATTACCATCACTCCGGAGGATCAGGAGAAGACGACGTTCACTTGTCCGTATGGGACATTTGCCTTTAGGCGTATGCCTTTCGGTCTATGCAATGCATCGACGCCATTTCAAAGGTGTATGATGGCCATTTTCTCGGATATGGTAGAAAATATTCTCGAGGTTTTTATGGATGACTTTTCAGTTTCTGGAAATTCTTTTGATGATTGTTTATTGAATTTAGAAAATGTTTTACAAAGATGTGAGGACACAAATCTTGTTTTAAATTGGGAGAAGTGTCATTTTATGGTACGAGAAGGGATAGTTCTAGGCCATAAGATTTCGAAAAATGGGATTGAGGTGGATCGTGCTAAAATTGATGTTATTTCAAAATTACCACCTCCCACAAATGTTAAAGGAATAAGAAGTTTTTTAGGCCATGGGGGTTTCTATAGACGTTTTATAAAAGATTTTTCAAGGATTTCGAAACCCCTGTGCCGACTTTTGGAAAATGATAGACCATTCGTATTTGATAATTCTTGTATGGCAGCTTATGAAACTTTAAAAACTACTTTGAGCTCGGCTCCAATAATTATAGAACCTAACTGGGAGTTACCCTTTGAACTTATGTGCGATGCTAGTGATTATGCTTTAGGGGTCATGTTAGGTCAAAGAAGGAATAAGATTTTACAGCCAGTATATTATGCAAGTTAAGACTTTAACGGGAGCACAACTAAACTACACCACTACTGAAAAAGAATTATTAGTAGTTGTGTTTGCTTTCGATAAAGTTAGGTCTTACTTGATAAGGACAAAAGTAATTGTTTATACTGATCATTCTGCTTTAAAGTATTTGTTTGCAAAGAAGGATGCAAAACCACATTTGATACAATGGATTTTGCTACTTCAAGAGTTTGATATAGAAGTAAGGGACCACTTGTCTATACTCGAGTCCCCACTTCAGGAAGGTCAAGCAGAGATTCGAGAACAATTCATTGTTGAGCAATTCCTTCCCATTGAAAATGTCCCTTGGTATGCTGACATTGCAAATTACTTGGTAAGTCATATTATTCCTAATGAATTCAATCAGTAGCAGGTAAAAAAGTTTCTTCATGATGTGAGATATTATAGGTGGGATGAGCCTTTTTTGTATAAACTTCGTCCTGATAGAATCTTACGTAGGTGTATCGCAGAGGAGGAGCAAAAAACAATTTTGGAGGCTTGTCATATGTCTCCATATGCAGGGCATTTTGCTGGACAAAAGACCGCAACGAAGGTATTTGTAATGACCCGAATTTTTATATGTCATTAATAATATAAGATTGAGATAATTACTCATAAAACATAATTTCATTAAAATAAAATAAGATAAAAACATGTATTTTTCATCTAAAAATGAAAACGATAACTTAATAAGACTTAACTTATAAATCTTTGCAGCGGAAATCACAAAGTTATTATCCTTAAATAAAACAAGTAAAAATGTGGTATAGTCATAATTAAAAGTATATAAATAAAATCCAACTGTGTCTCATATCTTCTCCTTGTCAATGCCCAGGTCATCCTCGACGTTATTCTCGTCAACTATATAACTATCTGTAAAAAAAATTAAAACAAAATGGAATGAGTATAAAAAAATACCGAGTAAGTAGTTCCCATCATAAGGAACCTTTCATGCTCAAACGCACACATCATGCTTATATGCATACATACCTCAACCTAACATATAAACCAACGAACAACTTAACTTAAGATACTTGTGCTTGCTAGCATAAACTTACATATCTAAATCCTTAACTTGGTGCAATACTATACAGAAATACCCCATACCATAATCGTTAATTCCGCATGTAATATTTATAGGGTAATTACCCCCCATAAATACTATTAACATGAACTAATTTGTTTCCTACGGCCCAGCCTTTAACAGAAACCATACATGTCATATCATACATCTAGCTGCATAACATAACTGCTTAATTTGGGTATTTCATGCATAACATTAATCTTACCTAAACCCATGACACATAAGACTACTAACTTAACTACGAATGCAATGCATCACACATTATGCCATGCTCTACCTAAACATGTTTTGCTATTAAACATAATTAAAATGACATGATAAAACCACGTAATCATAACATGCTTTGCAATACATCAAATTTAACCACAATCACCATTCAATAGCAAAATATATTTAAGCAACATGAATAACATAATTCATTAACAAACCAAGGTAACATATCACATAATTCACTTAAAATCAATCAATAATACAACAGAACAAACAAGGCGGTAAACTTATGATAGAATCCACTTACCTGAACTTTGTAAACTAAAGGAAATTCCTTAAAACTTCCTAATAACAATTAACACAACTAAAATTAGGACTCAATTACCTAAACTAAGCTTTCTCCAATAAGTTCTCATAACTAGATATGTTCACTATTCTACTAGTAGAAATCCCTTAATAATTAACCTAGTCCATAATAATCATAAAATATATATATAAATTTGTGAAAAGTAATTTTAAATCTTCATATTAGCCTCTGATTTATATACTATAATATTGATAAAAATAATTTACTGATTTTGCAAATTTACAAAAAAAAAAACTAGAGAAAACACATAGCACTAGTTTTCACAATTTTAAACCGTAGGTAAAACTAATCATAAAAATCAATTTTAATACATTCAAATACATTTTAGGTTAGTTTAAAAGTGCTGGTCATGGTCTCAAAAATTCAGAATTAACAATCCAAAATTTGATACTAAACAAGCTAAAACTATGAAAATAACATAAACCGTTAAAAACCGTTATGAAGCAATTTTATGAACATTTTTAGGACCTTTTAAATTCAGATTTTCAGATCTCAAATCAATAAAAATAAGGCCTAAACAGTACCTATTTTATCTTAATAATGAACCATTAAAATAATTTACACAAGGAAGAATGATGCTTACCATTGGTGCGTTTTCCTCTCTACCGTAAAGAATAAAAAGAGAAAATTTCCATCAACTAAGAGAGCTTGAAATGATGATGGAAACCTTATAAAATGGATATGAACATGCTTAGGTTCTATAAAAATTATTAGGAAAAATCTACTTACAAAACTAAACTAAAAGAAACCGTTCTTACCGAAAAGACAAAACCGCAATGAACGATCCTTGAAGGGACTTGGAAAAGCAACCACAACTCCTCTAAGGTGTGATTTAAAACATAGGATAGATGATTGAGAGGAAATTTTCAGATTTGTTTAGAAATGTTCTTGGAGGAAAATAAATGAAACAAATATAGGTAACTTAAGGAGAATGGCTTGGAAGATGAAACAAACATGAATCTTGGAAGATGGAACAAACTTCTTCTCTCTCCTCATGCATGGCCAATTACTTAATGGATTGTTAGTGTTTTTTGGTCTTCCTAACTAACTTAATTACTACATGTGTCTCTTGGGTGGAAGGTGGGTTATATTGCCTAATCATGGTTATAAGTTAAGTAAAACTTTTTATATTCCCCCAATTAAGTTAATTTAATTAAGGTAGAAAAATAAAGAGTAAAATAAAGGTAATATTGGGCTTTACTTGGTTAATTACCTTAAAATAAAACTTTGGATAAAATGTATGAAACTTTATAAATACTCAAATAATGCTACCATTACAATTACCATATTTCACAACATTTATCTAATTACTAAAGTAGTGTTGTTAATTTTGTTACTTAAATACAATTATAATATCGCTAATCTTATTAATCTCTTATGCTTCTTTATTTTTTATTAACATACATAATTAATTAAACATTGATAAAATGAATCACTAAATTTTGTTGTAAATTTCTTTTTAATAAGTAAATAAAATTAACTTGAGCTTAATTAGTTAGAGTATTAGAAGCCTACAATTATTAACTAGGATTGATTAAAGTTTATTGGCATAAAACTAATTAGATTTGACTAGCTTACCTAAAAAAAACAATAATAATATAAAGTCATGAAAATACCCTTATAGGTAATTCGGGGCATTACAGTATTACAAAGCGGGTTCTTCTGGCCCACTCTATTCCGTGATGCACATAGCTTCGCTCAGGTTTGTGATAAGTGTCAGAGGGCAGGTAATATTTCTAAACATAATGAGATACATCCGAACCCCATTCTGGAAGTTGAAATTTTTGATGTATGGGGTATTGATTTCATGGGCTCGTGCCCTCCTTCATATGGTAAGAATTATATTTTACTAGTTGTTGATTATGTGTCCAATAAGTGATGAGGGGACTCATTTTTTGAATAGAGCGGTAAAAAGTTTGTTCTCTAAGTGTAATGTTCGTCACAGGATAGCCAGAGCTTATCATCCATAATCTAATGGGTTAGCTGAGGTGTCTAATAGAGAAATCAAATCTATTTTGGAAAAAACTGTCAATTTAAATGGAAAAGATTGGTCTTTAAAACTGGATGATTCTCTATGGGCATATAGGACAGCATACAAGACTCCTCTCGGCATGTCCCCATATAGGTTGATTTTTAGTAAAGCTTGTCATTTACCGTTAGAGGTAGAATATAAAGCTTTTTGGGCGACAAAAAGACTAAACTTTGATTTATTTTCTGCAGGAGAATCAAGGAAGCTCCAACTGATGGAACTTGAGGAGCATAGGAACTGTTCTTACGAAAATGCAAAGATTTTTAAAGAAAAAACTAAGCAATGACATGATAAGAGGCTTAGGCCTAAATCTTTTCAAGTAGAAGACTTAGTTCTACTTTTCAACTCTCGTTTAAAATTATTTCCGGGAAAACTGAAGTCTAGGTGGTCTAGACCATTTAAAATTTCAAAAATTTTCCCTCACGGTGTCATTGAACTCGAAGATTTTAAAGGTAACATTTTTAAAGTTAATGGTCAACGTTTTAAAAAATATTTTGGAGAAGAAATAGACAGAGGGAAGGCCTTTATCCAGCTTTCAGGAAGTTAAGAGTTTGAAAAAAAAAAAATCCCTTGTTCAATTGAAAATCTCTTTGAAGGGTTTTTGTATAAATTAGTTAGGAGTAGTTTTCTTTATTTTCTTTTCGAATTTCAATTGTTTTTAGTTGTAGTTAGGTCATTTGGGCTGAGATTAAGGTGTTAACAAATTACTTGGGCGAAATTTTAGAAAGTTCAGAATTTTTTTTAGGTAAGGCGCCTGGCGCCTCGACCCGATCCAAAAATTAGAAAAATTTTGATTTTAATTTCGGAAGTTAGTTTTGACTTGAAATAAAGGGGGGCACAATAATTCTTTTCGTTTTTAATCGAATTGGGAGTTTAAAAAAATTAATAAACACACATGTTTTGTTGAGAAGGTTTTGATGTAAAAAAGTGGGCTTTTGAGTTTTTTTAATCTTTATTTGCTTCCTTTTTCCAATTGGGTTTTTGATATAATTAACATTAAACCCTATTTTTTTATTTAAAAAAAAAAGACACTTAATCTCTTTAATCTCTCCTTGTTCACGAAAAGATTAGCCCCAATTCCCCTCACTTATTGCCTTTTACGACTGGAATAGAAAAAAAATTCCTTCATCTTTTCCATTTGTTTTTTTCATCATCCATGGCTCCTTCTTCCCAAAGTACTACATTCCCCTCTTCATCTACCACAATACCTATAAGTTCTCATCCTTCAAACTCCCAAGATTTGAATGTTCACACTTCCAATACCCACATTTTTCGACCAGCAGCAGTAAATGGAGGTTTTCGGCTGTTTATCACTACCCCGACAGTACCACAATCCTCGATACACAACCAATATGATGGTTCATTGGTTCGGGCTCAAAACCCATCGACTTTGTGAGCGTTTCAGCAGCGTTTTGACCCTCTTCCGGCCAATTTTCAGCAGCAAATCGGTAATAATTTTTCTGGCATGTATCCTTTGTTTCCTCCTACTTTTCCCGCATATAGTCCGCAGTCTTCCAATTACCCAACTTTCCTGATAGGTCTTCCGCCTATTTACCAACAAAATCAATCTTTTACCCCTCAAAACCATGCTGTCCAGCCGCAATAATCACTCGGATTAGGCCAAAATTTGTTTAATTATGCCCAAGTTACCCCACCGATGGTTAGTACCCCTCCCCCTTCATCTCAGTTTATGTTTTTAGGAGGGATGTCGATGAGCGGGTATCAACCGGGTCCTATGTATTCACAAGGTCGGAGTTTTGGAATGTCATTGAGACCTCTTGAGCCTCCTTTAATGCCCACTACTACATCTAGCACCCGACCACCTTTACCTACCCAAAAGTTCATCCCTATGGCTCCCTCTTATAGTGCTCCAAGTAACCCACCTCTTCCTTTAGAACCTTTCGTCCAAAAGAAAGATCATGTGATTGTTGAAAATAAAGGAAAAAAGATACCAAGCAAAGAGAATTTTGATGAATTGGGGCACCCACAAGAGAGTCGACAATGGAAACACAAAGGAGGAAGTTCAGAGGTGCAAAGCATGGAAATTGATGAAGGTTTGGATGCAGAAGTTGAGGCTAGGCGCCTAGCGCCTCCCTCGGAGACAGTGGGCGGAAAATCAAGAAAACGAGCCGGTTCATGAAAGTTATCTAGTGGATCAGCGAAGAAGAGTAGGGAGGATGAATTTCGAAGGTACACATCTGAGGAATGGGAAGCAATGTTCGAAGATGCTAGGAGGATTGCTAGTCAAATAGCTTGGAGAGCTTGTTATATGCAACCTCCTATACAATCGCCAATAAGATCCAGAACAGTAAGTCTCCAAGAAGAGGAGATAGCGGTTGAACGACAGTTACCCTTGATATTTCCACAGAAACGTTATCCAAAAGTTCATAGAAAGAGGTAACTAAACCTACACAAAAAGAGGGAGATTGTGTAACGCCACAGGCCACCGTACCTGACATTGGAGTTCAAGCTATCGTGGACAAAGGAATATCACCATCTTTGGAAATTTATGGTGCTTGGGAAGTTGAGTCCTATCCCTCCTTGCTGGCTTCGAATGCTTTTAATGCCCCTCCAGTAAATTTTATTCAAAGAGAGCATTCCATACGATCCCATCAGTTTGAGAGAAAGAAGTCCATACAACGGGGATACTGTAGTGATAGGGGTAGGAAATTCTTGGACAGCACCTCTAACTGAAAATCATTCAGTAGCATCATCTTCGTCGTCGAATCCACGGGTTGTACCATCAGTCAACACTGACACAGAAGATAGGATCCCCATCAGGGAGCTTTTCTGGCGTAGAAGGCAGCCAAAAGCAACGCCAAGGAAGAGAATGCCAAAGCACAAGACGATCAGGCTAACTTCATATGAACCTAAGACTCGAGTAGCTAAGGCTCGTGCTGCTATGACTAGAGGGTCATCTTCTGTACTGATACCGACTCTCGTGATGTTAGTGACGAGCTCGAGACTCAATGGAAGCCATCCAATCTTAGGAAGCGTAGCGGGTGGAACAAATCAAGGAAGCTATTGGTTGAGCTGGGCTTAGATTTAGATCTTCCAGTTATCCCGGACATGTGGCGAGAGGTGGCTCAAGAAAAGAAATGGTTACGCCTGCTAGAATCAATGAGCTGTGTGGCAATTAATGTAGTGCGGGAATTTTATTCATCCGTTCACCCTCAGTCGGATATGGTAACGGTGCAAGGGAAAAAGGTTTGCTTTGATATTAACCACTTGTATGAGCCTCCTGACTACCAGAACGCTCTTGGGAATCAGATTTTATTCGATCCATCTGAATAACATCTTAGTAAGGCAGTGGATACGGTAGGGACGCCATTATCTACGTGAGATATTTCAACAATGGGGTCCCATAAGCTTGCACCTGAGGATATTTCTGGCACTGCTGCCATTTGGTTATATGTCGTGAAGAACAGGATCATGCCAACTGAACATGACCAGCACATTATTCGGGATCGAGTTCTATTAGTATACGCCATGACGAAGGGATTTCTAATAAACTTTGGGCGACTGATACGGGGAGTAATCCATGAATGTGCAGCTCGGAAAAATGGTAAACTTTTTTTCCCTGGTTTGATCACCTCACTATGTCTTCGTCAAGGTGTCAGGATTCTGGAAGGTTAAATTGAGAGAAAGTTTCCGATGATAGAAGAGCGAAACTTAAGCGACTTTTGGGACATGCGCTTGCTCGGGCGACAGTTCGAGGCGGCTCACCGAATTCTGAAATTCGAGCCTTTAGGGATACTGTTCGACGGTTGGAGCAGAAATTGGAGGTAACCGAAGCAAAGTTGGAGGCCACGAAGCAAAAGTTAGAAATAGTAACACAAGTTACAAGAATGATGCATAAACAGTTAAAGGATGTCATTAGCATTGAGGCGTGGTCGTTTGATCCATGAGGCCGATTCTTCATTTGAGGGAAGTTTTATTCTTGTTCTCATGCTTGTTTTATTATTTTTTAATTTAGTTGCATGTTTAGGTTTTGGTAGGATAATATTGTGAGCTTTTCTGGTTGTTTCTGAGTTTCAATATGAAAATATGACCATTTAGTTTCTTCCTGTTTCAACATGATCTCGTTCTTGGCCTTAATGAAGTATATTTCTTAAACAAAGCATGCTGCAAATTTAATCTCATTTAGCATATTAGTGTGTCTTTTCTTATTTTTCATGTCGATGATGATTCTTAAGGATTAGATAGATCTTGTTTTCTTTTTGTCCAAAAAATCCATGAGCCATTTGTGACCAAGTTCTTTTCAATAACATGTTTTCTTTGTTTTTCTTCTTTTTGAAACTTAAACTTTTTCAATGTTTCATGAAGTCCTTGTCCTCTTTTACCTTAATTTTTGCAGTACCTCTTTAAAAATCTTTTCCCAGTGAGGACACTGTCTCTCTTAAGTTTGGGGGGGACAGTCTTTTGCTTTTATAATGAAAATGTTATTTTTTCATTCATGAAAGAACATGTTATTATTTTTGCAAAAAAGAGTCACTAGAAAGAAAATGCATATAAAAAGAGTCTTTGCAAGAAAAAAAGTAGAAAAAGAGTCGAAAAAGAAAAAAAAAGGAGTTTGCAAATAAAAGAGTTCTCTTTGCTTGTGAGAAAATAAGAGTGGGGAAAAGATTTTAAATTGTGAGAGAAAAAGAAGAGAGGTAAGAAAAATAGTGGCAAGAAAATGTCTTTATTTTTATAACTGTAGACACTCATTGTAGCTTAGGTCGAGTGGCGTAAACAGCTTCGAGGGTAGCAATTGGGTCTAGTGTAACATCGTGCAACCCATCGTAGATATGTTATGACCGGTTGTTACTTTAAAGGCCTCTACAAAGCTATGGAGGAAATCCCCACAGAGGCTAGTAGCCATTCCTTCAGTGTTAAAATTTAAATGATAAAGGAAGCGTGTAAATTCTAGAGCGTTGTCAAAAAGTTTTCATATTTTGAAATAGGAAAGGATTTTAAGAAACTTTTTATTGTTTTGAACTTTGTTGGCTTATGGTAATTTGGCTTTTGAAGATAGGAAGACGATGAGGTTTTGATGATCTTTCCTGAGACATCATATGAAAAGCAAGTCTAGTTTGTCCTTATGTTCGATGTTGCTTATGATTGTTGCATGTGATTTAAGAGATATAAATTGTTAAGTTTGCTTGGGGACAAGCAAAAAGCCAAGTTTAGGGGTGTGATTTCCCTTGTTCATAAGGGTAAAAAGAAGCTAAATGGGTGCTGTTTTCTAACGTTTTAAACTCTTGGTTTAGTGTCCAAAACCTTTCATCTTAAGTTATCTTAGGTTATACATGCACATAGGAAGTTTTTACATCATTTAGAGTTGATTTCTAACGGAAATTACAATTTTGTGTAGAAAAATTCCGAGCTAAGTGCCTCGCGCCTTCCCCAATCCCGAGATTGCCCTTAATGTAAAACGCACGTTTTGGTGTGATTTGAAGCCTCCCCAAGCTCTGCCACGTATCTTCCATGCCTTGAAGGTTACCAATGTTGGGTGTGCTGCCCTAAACTCGTAGTTTGTATTTTGTGTAAAAACAAATCTATATTCAATAAATTTGTTGTTGAATTCATGGCATTACATCGTCCAAAATCCAAAAAACTAAACATCCGAGGTTATTTTAGTGTAACCGGGACAGTATATGTACTGGGTATATATTTGATATATTGGGTATATATTTGATATACTCCTGATATACGAGGTATATATTTGATATACCCTGATATACAAGTGGATAATGTCCCGTGAATAACCTGAAGGGTCTATAGTATATGGATAAGGCTGGGTATCTTATCCTGGCAACACTATGGATACGACTCACTCTGTAAAGGTTACAGACGACTCGATCCAGGTCGTTCGTGTGGAGACATGCGAGTGGGGGTATCCTATACAATGAGTTTGTATAAGACCGGACCACGAAATAGCCAATCTTTAGATGTAACACCGTTAACTAATAGATTGTTGTTTCTTAGGATGACCAGACAACTCATTCTCAATCCTAAGTGAGTTATGGACTCCTGCCCGTGAGGGCTCGTCCTTTGATCTGTATGGGTGAGAGTGGCCCGAGTTGCCGACTCAATATTCCTACCATTTTGAGGACGAGACCGAGTGGGGAGCTGGGAACATAACTTCACAAGATGGAATTCACTCCTCTCCGACTTTAGGGGAGTAGATGAGTGTTCCCTTAAATGCTGACTCCGGGACTTGAACAAGGGGCCCCACCCTCTCATTGGCCTGAGAGGGACTTCCGGTTATTGGTTGGACCATAACCGGGTTGTTCATTAGAAGAGCAGTGGTATTTAAGGAGTAAGATGTAACTCAGGGGTAAAACGGTAATTTGACCCAACTTGAGTTACGAGCACTCGTGAAGGATTGACTCGTCATTTATGGTCGTATATCCATGGACACGAAAACATTCTGCAGTGAGAAGAGTGCAACTGCGGGTCTTTAGTGGAGTGACCCGTAGTTAACGAATGTTGATTAACTCGGTCAATAAGTTTGACCGATTAATCTCGTATCGTTGGAGCTTTGGATCTGTAGGTCCATTAGGTCCCCTTGCTAGCTCATAACGGGTAAAACGATGATCAAGTTTTTGGAAGAATTTGAACTGTTCAAATTTCTTAAGGGATTATATGTATATTGATACATTATAATATATAGTTAATTATAAATTAAAACTATATATTATGAGAGAAATTATTTGAATGAGATTCAAATAAAAATAATATGAATATGATTCATATGAAAACTATAGGTTATAAATTAATGCACATAAGATGTACATTAAATCTATAGATTATACAAGAGAGAATATGGTTTAATTAAATATGAGATATTTAATTAAATGTTAAATAATTAATTGTTAATTATTTAATGTTACATTTAATTAAATAATTATTAATTAATATTATTTAATTGTTAATTTGATTAATAATTATTTAATATATATATATTAATTATATTAATTAATTAATATTAATAAATAACTCCCCTGCATTTTAGCAGGGGAGTGGGGAGTTTAATGACGTGGGGGTAACTCCTCAGGTCATTGGTTTTTTTGTTTTTGTTATGCAGAAGAGTTCTGAAGAAGAACAGAGAAAAAAAAAAGGATAGTAGAACTTCCATCCTCTCTCAATCAAGATCTCTCTCAAACTCTCCCTCTCGTTCCAAGGAAACGCTCCCACAAGCGTGATCTCGAAACCCAAGAGGATAGCAAGAAAGATTCAGTGGTGGTGTTCGACGGAAATTCGTTGAAGAAAAGTTCTTCAAAGGTAAATTTTTTCCTCTGTATTTTCCTTCTTTGCAAATTGATTTTGTTTCCCAAATATCACGAACAACGGTCCGCTTCCGCTCCAGGATTCACATCCCTTCAGCCAATTCAACAACTAACCAACCAAAAAGTGTTTGAAATGGATGGCTCTCCACAAAACTCTTAACCTCCTAACCACCTTGAAGTTCCTATAAATTCAGCAGCTCATTCTCTTCATTCATCATCTTGGAGTGATCATTCAGCTTTAGACATTCCCTTTTAGCTTATTTACGTTTTCCCTTTTAAAGTTTTTGAGTTGTTATTGTTTTAAACCTTGCTTATTTCTAGTTCACCCTTTATTTCCAGCTTGTTAGTCTTGAATTGTAAGTTTTAATCTTGTTTAATTAAAATTCCAGCAAGCTCTTTGTTACTCATCTCTCTCTCGTTCTCATTACGAAGTTGTAATCACTCAAACTTGAGGAATCGACCTCACTCTGTGAGCTTATATTATTAACAACAGAGATAAATATACACATACACAATAGGCATATAAAAATGAAACAGAATCGAAATACTAAATAAGAGAGCCAATATTTGCAATTTAAGAAAGCTTATACTCAAAATCTTGGAGGGATTTAAGGAGCAGCCTTAAATAACAAGTAATCTGTCAAAGAATAGTTAATAACCAAAGGAATTGAGGGATACCTCAACGCTTCGATCTACACCAAATCCAAATCGGGATCTGAATGAAATCGCCAAAGAACCTCTCTATTGCACAACCCACCCTAGGGGCAGCATCGTATTCCATTCAATAGACAGCAACAAGGTATATCTGGCATGGGCAGCACAATTCTCGGCTGGCAATAGGTTTGGTGGTGAGCAACGACTTTCAGTGCCGACAGCGACAGATGACAGGCGGTGAGTAGCAAACGGCAAGCATGGGGGTGGTAGCACCTCATCCCTCTCCTTTTCTTGGCTCTCTCTTCTCTATTCTTTTTGTCTCTCTTAGGGTTTTATAACAAAAAACATAATATTCTTGTTAATGCTTTGATTTTGGTTGACCGGTTCTCTACAAAATACGCACCAAACTCGATTATCAAGGGATCAGATACTTGAAAATCAAACAACCCTAACCGGTGTGACTTCTGTCACACAGGCTCCAATGCCTAAGTTAGCTATAGGAGAATCACTAAACAAGTAAGGAACTTAAAGCGTAATTCAACTTACATTCAAGAGGTGACCCCGCCTCTAGGTTTTCACGAATGCCAGCCCTAGGTCATGATACGTGTGGGCCTATGGACCGGGATACCTCTAGCAGCAAGAGAGGAAAAAGGACGGGGCTCGACCTTGGACCAAGCCCAACTCGGCACCGAGCAGGGGTCAGGACCGAGCCCTACTCGGCCCTGCTCGGCTTAGTGGGTTGCTTCTCTTGACGTAGTGCGACCTTTTGTTCGTCGTTTTTTATCTCATAACAATTCTATTCATACATAGGGTTTTGGAATAACAAAGAGAGGAGAAGAGTTGTCTTCTATTGGGTTAAACATAATAGAAAAACGAGGCCCAACATGAATCATATGGCAGCAAACTAAAATAATAAATAAGTAAATAAGTGTTCATGAACAAAGTATTATTTGAAATTATAAAACCAAATTATTCTATAAAAACCAAACCATTAATACAACTCTTCTAAACTCAGCTCTCTCAAAATTTTAGACCTAGACCTATGTATTCTTTCTCCCTTTAATTTATTTCTTCACCAATAAAATTTTTCAAATCTTCTTTAAAAAAAATTCTATAAATATATTGGGTAGGTTATACTAATTTTAACTTAATTCTGTCTCTCCCAATTGTTAGTGTAGAAACTAAAGCTTCAAATTTTATTATATTTGTAGAACCAAAAAATTTTGGCCAATCATAAACGGCCACGTCATTATCTATTTTATTTAGGGATTAATTATATATTAACCCTAAATTAAAATTAAAGATAATTTGACAATTAAAATAGGTAATTGGGTCATATGAGTATTGGGCTTGGAATCGATTTGGTTCACAATCTTGGCCCAAAACCCAATTTACCATGAAATAAAGTGGATTAATATTTAAATTTAAATAAATCCATTTAAAGAATTGGGCTTGGCCCAAAATTACCCAAACCCAATGGCCCACCAAAGCCTATGGAAACCTCTATAAATAGAGGGGACCTCATTCATTTTGGAGGTTCAAAATTTTAGAATTGAGAGAATTCACACCAAATTGAAGACTCTCTGAAGACTTGAAGATTCGAAGACCAACTTGAAGACTTAAACACTTTCGAAGAACATATAACTTCGATCCAAATTCAAGAACAAGCATCTCAATCTTCACATCAAGTTCGAGAGAAAGAATCAGAGGATAAAGATTAGAGATTGAATCCACTATACAACACATACTACAAATATAAAAGTTCAACTCCACGAACTATAATTTCTCCCGAAATCTCGTGTGAACAAATTGGCACGCCCAGTGAGACAATTTCTACCTCTCATCTCCTTCTCAAGACTTAAAGTTTTTCAAGAAAATCAATGGAATTTAAAAAGGCTTCTACAATAACTGCTTACATGAGTAACCTTCATATGGGTCATATCACCTATGGTTGCTCTGATGAATTCCAACTATGGGAACATCAAACTCCCTCTGTTGTTACAAACAAAGTAATGATGCTGCAAGAAACATCTATTGAAAATGAGTTTCTTGTTAATCATAACCCCTTATTTGATCTTAATCCTGACATTGTCTCTGTTATGATGACTGATGCAAGCACTATGGATGAAAAAATGGCCGAAATGGAAAAGAAGCTCGCTGCATTGATGAAGACAGTGGAAGAAAGAGATTATGAAATCGTTTCCTTGAAGAATCAGCTTGAAAACAGAGATGTTGCTGAGTCGGGTCAAACCCTTGCTATTAAGATAAATGACAAGGGAAAGACTATCGCTCAAGAAAATCAATCGCAATATTCCACTTCGATCGCTTCGCTGTCTGTTCAACAGCTCCAAGATATGATCACGAACACGATCAGAGCGCAATACGGTGGACCTTCTCAAAGCTCCCTCTTGTATTCTAAGCCATATACTAAGAGGATTAATGATCTGAGAATGCCTGCTGGATACCAACCTCCAAAATTCTAGCATTTCGATGGGAAGGGCAATCCCAAACAATATATTGCTCACTTCGTCGAAACTTGTGAGAATGCTGGTACAAGAGGTGATCAATTGGTCAAGCAGCTCGTCCGAACATTAAAGGGAAACGCCTTTGACTTGTATACTGATCTCGAGCCTGAAACGATCGAGAGTTGGGAACAGCTTGAAAGAGAATTCCTAAATCGCTTTTACAGTACGAAGAGAACCGTCAGCATGATGGAGCTCACAAACTCCAAACAAAGAAAAGGCGAACCAGTTGTTGAATATATCAACCGATGGAGAGCTCTAAGTCTTGATTGTAAAGAAGGCTTACTGAACTATCCGCTATCGAATTACGCACTCATGGTATGCATTGGGAACTTCTTTACATCCTTCAAGGTATAAAACCTCGCACCTTTGAAGAGCTAACAACTCGTGCTCACGATATGGAGCTAAGCATTGCTAATCGAGGAAGTAAGGATTCTTTAGTGCTGGACTTAGAGAAAGAAAGCAAAAGTGTTGAGAAAACTTCAAATTAATTTTTTGGTGTAAACACAATCTCTCCCAAGTTGTTTTCAAAAATAAAAGGGAAGAGAATTGAGAAGCAACAAGGAAATAGGAAAAGATGGCTAAGCTTGAAGGAAAGACAAGAAAAAGGTCCATCCTTTTCCTGATTCCGATATCCCTTATATGTTGGAACAACTACTGGAAACACGACTGATAGTACTTCCTGAGTGTATACGGCCA
Source organism: Momordica charantia (assembly GCF_013281855.1). NCBI lineage: Eukaryota > Viridiplantae > Streptophyta > Magnoliopsida > Cucurbitales > Cucurbitaceae > Momordica > Momordica charantia. Next base: position 16,780,694 of record NW_028275166.1, on the reverse strand, counting down.
GAAGAAATTGGTAAAGTTGATAATCCAAAATATTGCAATTACCACCGAGTTATCAGTCATCCAGTGGAAAAGTGTTTTTTTCTGACAAAGCATATCCTAAACTTAGCTCGAGAAGGAAAGATTGGGCTGGATTTCAATGAAATAGCTCAATCAAATCACGCTGCAGTAATAACAAATATAGGCAGCCAAACACCTCAAAGTCTGTTCTACAATAAGAGGATAAACTTGATCAAATTTGGAACATTGAAGCCTATATCTGTTCACTCTCAACGGAAGACTTCAAGAAATACCATTAAAGATCTTGTCAAATCTGTCAATCAGGGAGAGGAAAATTGGGCTCCTCGGAAGAAACAAAAACAAAGTGTTGCTCAGAAGAAGTCATTTATGCTCAGCAAAGAGCATGAACACCAAGGAAATAAGGATTCAAGGAAGCCTAAATCAGAGAGGAAAGAAAATAAAGACTCCTTTCGACCCCAGATATCGGCGACCTTAAACGAATTTTTTTCCCAAAAAAATTCTTCTATATCAAAAAGAAGAAAGAAAATCTTGCAAGTTCACATTACATAAATGTGGAAGAGGTTGACAACTTTAAAATAACTGAGCAAAGGGCTTCTGTCTTCGATCGCATCAAACCTTCAACTACTCGACCTTCGGTCTTCCAGAGGATGATTATGGCCACAACAAAAGAAGAAAATCAATGTTTTATTTCCATCTCCATTCAACCTTCAGTCTTTCAAAGGCTAAGCGTCTCCACGTCAAAGAAAAATCAATCTTCGACATCTGCTTTTGATTGTTCAGAAGTGATAGGCGATCAATTTGAAAAAATGATGAAGACCATGAAGGCAAAATCATTTGGTGAAGTGAATGATGACAAGAAAATTCACAGCATTGTTCCTTCCCGTATGAAGAGAAAATTCTCTCTTCTCATAAATACATAAGGTTCCTTTAAAGTAAAACAAAAGCTCATCATCTCAACCAATCCTAAAAATGGAGGATGTGATGAAAGTTGTGATGAAAATGAGAGCATATGAAATATAAACACTCCTTATCGTAAGAGTCTAAACTACATGATACTCCTGACCCGCATGAGTTTAAAAGGTGAACGGCCCAAAAAAATAATAATTTGTATTTGAACTACGTTATGACTTGATCTCTTCCTAGGATACGTAGGCAGCTTAAAGAAATCTTTAAGTTCAGTCCAAGTTTTTATAAAAAAAAAAAAACTTAAAAAAAATATGGCAACACCATAGTAACGCTGCAAAACGCAACCTTACCAAGAGTGACGATACAACGCTTAACCCTATTGAACGCTAGCTTTGTTGGTCACTGGGGGCATATACCATCAAATTAGGTTGTGCCCCTCCTAATAAATATCATCCCTCAAACTTGATCTTTGCTTGATGGTTGGCGAAAAGTTGCAGTCGATTGATCGTTAGTGAAGATATTGCAGGCGATTAATCGTTAGCGAAGAAGTTGCAATCGCTTGATCCTTGGCGAATGAATTGTAGCTGCTTGATCATTGGCAAATATATTGCAAGCTTGATCGTTGGCAAAGATATTGCACCTGCTTGATGGTTTGCGAAGAAGTTGCAATCACTTAACCGTTGGCGAAAAAGTTGCAACCAATTTATTGTTGGCGAAGATGTTGCAGACGCTTGATCGTTGACGAAGATATTGGAACTAATTGATCATTATCGAATAAGCTGTAGCCAAATAATCATTAGTAAAGAAATTGCGGCTTTACGAAAAAAAAATAAATTGTAGCTGCTTGATCGTTGGTGAAGAAATTGTAGCCGCCGAATGTTATCCCTATATAGGCGTCATCCCCGAAAGGATTGTAACCGTGAGGGATACTTCATCAAATTAGGTGGCCTTGTCCCGCGAGGATGTGTGAGCCGGACGATATCCCTATATAGGCGTCATCCCCGAAAGGATGGTAGCCGTGAGGGATACTTCACCAAATAAAATTTGAATACAAGAGAAGTAAAAAAAAAAAGAGAGAGAAGAAAAAAAGGAAAGAATGGGAGAAATTTTGAAGCCAACCTTTTCACTGGACTTCTGCTGTGCTTCTACAAATGCACGAGAAGACTCAATTTATAGGCAACATTTTGGGGTTTAAATCAGAATAACAAATCAAATCCTAACTAAAATATGATTCCTTTTTCAAATTATGGTTGGAAATTTGATTAGATTCTTAATTTAAATTTGACCAAAATCAAATCCCAACTCAAATATGATTCCTTTTTCAAATAATGGTTGGAAATTTGATTGGATTCTTAAGTTGACCCAAATCAAGTCCCAACTCAGGATTCCTATTCAAATTCGAAATTGAAATCTAGTGGGATTTTAACTGAGCTCCCAAGTAGGATTTTTTTTTTTCAAATTCAAATTCAAAATTTGATTGGATATCAAATTTAAATCCTTTTCAAATTCATCCAAAATTTGAATTATATTCCAACTTTTAAGTTACATTGGATAAATTTCATCTTTTCAAATTTGATCCAAAAATTCAAATTTGAACCATAAATCCAACGTTTAATTTAAAGTTGGATAAATTCAAAAAAAAAAATTTGAATTCATCCCAGATTTGAATTCAAATTATATTCCGACTTTTAAATTGGATTGGATAAATTCCATTTTTTCAAATTTGATCCAAAAATTCAAATTTGTACCATGAATCCAGCGTTTAATTTAAAGTTGGATAAATTCAAAAAATTTTGAACTCATCCCAAATTTGAATTCAAATTATATTCCGACTTTTAAATTGGGTTGGATAAATTCCATATTTTCATATTTGATCCAAAATTTGAATTCTATTCCAACTTTTAAATTACGTTGGATAAATTTCATGTTTTCAAATTTGATCCAAAAATTCAAATTTGAATCATAAATCCAGCGTTTAATTTAAAGTTGGATAAATTCAAAAAAAAAAAATTGAATTCATCCCAAATTTGAATTTAAATTATATTCCAACTTTTAAATTAGGTTGGATAGATTCCATATTTTCAAATTTGATCCAAAAATTCGAATTTGAACCATGAATCCAGCGTTTAATTTAAAGTTGGATAAATTCAAAAAATTTTGAGTTCATCCCAAATTTGAATTCAAATTATATTCCGACTTTTTAAATTGGGTTGGATAAATCTCATATTTTCATATTTGATCCAAAATTTGAATTATATTCCAACTTTCAAATTACGTTGGTTAAATTTCATGTTTTCAAATTTGATCCAAAATTCAAATTTGAACCATAAATTCAGCGTTTAATTTAAAGTTGGATAAATTCAAAAATTTTGAATTCATCCCAAATTTGAATTCGAATTGTATTCCAACTTTTAAATTGGGTTGGATAAATTCCATGTTTTCGAATTTGATCCAAAATTCAAATTTGAACTATAAATTCAGCGTTCAATTTAAAGTTGGATAAATTCCAAATTTTCATATTCATCCAAAATTCAAATTTGAATCATACTTTGACTTTTAAATTAAATTCAAAGTAAAAAAAAAAAAACTTCTGAAAATAATTTAAATTTCAATGGATAAATTTCAGATGTCTCATTTTAAATTGTGCAAATTTATTGTTAATTGGACCTACAACGATATCTTGGTCCACGATTAATATTTTCAAAATTATTACTTAAATTCATCTTTTTTATTGCACAATATTTTCGAAATTCAGCCACAATTATATTTGGCATAAATTTCGAAAAGGGGGCATTTGTAGAACCAAAAAATTTGGGCCAATCATAAACGGTCACATCATTATCTATTTTATTTAGGGATTAATTATATATTAACCTTAAATTAAAATTAAAGATAATTTGACAATTAAAATATGTAATTGGGTATTGGACTTGGAATCGATTTGGTTCACAATCTTGGCCCAAAATCCAATTTACCATGAAATAAAGTGGATTAATATTTAATTTAAATAAATCCATTTAAAGAATTGGGCTTGGCCCAAAATTACCCAAGCCCAATGGCCCACCAAAACCTATGGAAACCTCTATAAATAGAGGGGACCTCATTCATTTTGGAGGTTCAGAATTTCAGAATTGAGAGAATTCACACCAAATTGAAGACTCTCTAAAGACTTGAAGATTCGAAGACCAACTTGAAGACTTTGAATACTTAAAGACTTGAAAACATTCGAGAACATATAACTTCTATCCAAATTCAAGAACAAGCATCTCAATCTTCACATCAAGTTCGAGAGAAAGAATCAGAGGATAAAGATTAGAGTTATTGGATGTTATGGCATTAATGTACTAGGGAGTTACAACTTTTCCATTGTCTTTAGGTTACTTTTAGTGCTTGTTCGGGAGACTATATATAGCGTAGCTTATTCTATTGTAAGACACATATTTGAGTTATGAGATAAATGAAATATGAGTTTACTGAGCCATGAGCGTTGCTTTGTAATGATTCAAGCAGCCTTGATCAAGCTAACTTATGGAATGATTCAAATATTGAGTTTGGAATTAAGTTTTTTCTATTATTGATTTTAATAATCAAAGTAAATTCGTTCTAACTTTTTCCTTGGGTTGAAATCATCTTGATTTGAAGGTTTTAGCAGTTGTGATATAGGGGTTTCCAAAACCATAAGGGTTCTTAGATCTAATTGGAGAGTTCAACTTTAATTTAACTTGAATTCCTTGAACGTAACTCGAGCTTAAGTTGACTTCCTCGCAAATGAAGTCTAAGTGCATCTAATGCAAATTTATTTTTTTGTCAACTTGGATGTAGTATAAATCTCCTGTTGGGAAACTAACTGACCTAAATAATTTGCCCTTCCACAGAAATATCCAAACACAACAAAAAAGTATGCAAATAGGAAGAAAACTGTAAAAGCACAAGAATAACGATACAGCAAATTATACTGGTTCACCCCTAAGGGCTACGTCCAGTCTTCCGCTCAAATGTGGGTAATTCACTAATAACTGTTTAAGGATTGGAATACAAAACTCTCCCCAAAAATATCCCCTAAAGGTCCCGACAAAAGCCCCTAGTTTCTAAGTATTATAACACACTATACTTAGGTGCAGGAATAAAAAACATTCACTAAACCCACGGGATACAAAATCCTTTTCAACACTGCCCACAACCACTCAAGTCCCTTTTATTTGGATTCTGTACAAATGAAACCTTAACATAAGGGCTCTATTTATAAGAGGTCAAATATCATAATTCTTATAAGAAAACAATATTGTCATCCTTATAAGACAACAATATCCTACTCCCGGTAAGAATTAGTAATAGTGTTGAAAAATCCTTTTCTTCATAGGACATGGGTTTCCTGTTTTGGCTCCATAATCCCAACATCTCCAACATCTTCTTTTAAATCCTTGTGGCATGACTAGGGGTGTAATCGGTTCGGGTCGGGTCGGATTTTTAGGGAAACCGATCCGAACCGAAACTATTCGGGTCAAAATCGAACCGACCCGACCCGACTTGAATTCGGTTTTTTTTTTCCTCTTCCTCCTCCTACTCCTTCTCTTCCTTATCCTTCTAACCCTATGGTTTTTCCCTGTTTTCCATGAAACCAAAAACCAGAAAAAGATGATTAACTAAAAAAGAGAGATGAAATCAACGTTTTTGTTGATAAATTTCATATGGGTATTGCTCCAAAACCCCCAAAATCAACAACCTTTGATTTCCATCTCCACAAACAGAAGCTCTTACATTTTTTTGGTTCGATTTTTTCCATTTTTTCAAAAGAAACTAAAAAAGAGAGATGAAATCGACGTTTTTATTGAGAAATTTCATATGGGTATTGCTCAAAAACCCCCCAAAATCAACAACAACCTTTGATTTTCATCTCCCATCTCAAATCCTCCGACCGAAGCACCTCCAAAGTCTCAAACAAGCTCGCTGCCGCCTCCACTGCCGCAACTTCAACGTCTCCAATTCCCGCCGTGTGTTGCCGCCGGTAAAAAGTGTTGCTTGCCGCCGAGGTTTGTTCAAAGAGAGAGATAGGGAGAGAGTGAGAGGAAGGGAGGGGGCAGCATGGGTTACTTGTGAAAGTGAGAGAGGGAGAGAGAAGATGAGAGTGAGAGGTAGGGAGGGGGGCGGCGTGGGTTGTGAAGTGACGGAGGGAGAGAGAAGAGGTTATAACTTATAAGTATGACCTATTTTGGTTAAAACCGAACCGAACCGAATAACTTCGGTTCCGTTCGCTTTTGGTTCAATTCATATTTTGTTCAAACCGAACCGATCCGAACTGGTTCGATTCGATTTGGTTTTCGGGTCGGTTCGGTTTCTTTCACCCCTAGACATGACTAAGACACTTTTATTCATATTAGGTGCTATAAAAACTTGATTGAATCTCAAAAGGAAAGTAATAAAAATGATAAAGTAATAGAAGAAATAATAAGATAGAGAAAAATCAAAAGATGAAACAAAAACAATAAATAATAACATGGTTTAAAATGAAGTATGTAATCAAACAAACTTGAATCAGAAAAACAAATGTAGATCATATTAAGCAGGGGCAGATCGAGATGATATGTGGTCTTAGAAAAAAGTTTGAAAGGAAGGCCTTAATATCATTTGGAGCTGTCCCTGCTCCTTGTCACCTTATTAGACGTATCAATGCTCGAGTTCTATTTTATTTACAAATTGAATAGATAGTCTCTCCAACAAACAAAATATATTATATAATTATTATCTCTTTTTAGGAGAGTTTTTGACATGGCAAGCAACATCACTTAAAACTATTTCTTCAAAAGACAATTTATAAAACGTGGCAAACCACGATGTTTAATGAAATTTTCTCTTCATGATATGATTTCTTAACAATAATATTCTCTGAAAATTAGTTTTAAAAAGTGATTTTTGTAATTTTTTTTTTCAAATTAATTGTGTGTTTAGGAGTATTGGTAAAAATGTGTTATTTTGAAAAGTAAGATTTAAGTATAATTTGTTTGGGGAGGAGAATACCCTGGACACGTTGAGGACCCCTTTTGGTGCTCCAAGATGACTCATGAGTCATGTCCAGCTCGGACCGCCGAGATCACCACCACTAGCATTGACAGATGCTAAGTATGAGGGCCGAGGTGAGCCTGGCCGAGGTCCGATCTACCGGGAAGCTCGGTGGGGGCCGAGGTGAGCTACTGTCAGCGGCGTGATTATCGGGTGTAACCGTCGGTCCCGAGATTACCGGGTGTAACCGACGGTCCCGAGATTATCGGGTGTAACCGTCGGGAGATTAGCGGGACTACCACCCATAAGTAGAGGACCTCACTCCACGATCAGGTACGATGATTTTCTGACCTCGAACTAAACTGGGAATCCGACCTATACAGACTTGATCGTCGGAGTGCTCACCTTTTTGTGTAGGTCCGCCCAAGCATTCAGATCGGTCCGGAGGCCGAGTTCGAGCTGTAATCTGAAATACACTGTTGTGCATATCCTTGCATAAACATTTGGCGCTGTCTGTGGGGAACGACAATCTAAGTCATCCCAATTCTTTTAAACCAACACGCAAGCGAAAATGGTTCAACCCGCAAACTCGACCAATACGGCTGATCGAAGGACCCTAGCTGCCAGCGATGCCCACCAGAGGGAGGTCGGAGCAGCAGTGGTAGAGGGGCAAGGTCACGACGGCCTAGCAATAGAACCCCTCCGCAGGTCGGCACGAATCACCGCGCCTGTTCTACCACCTGCGCACCCCCCCAAGGACATCCAAGGCCACCCGTGGCCGAGGTGGAACCTCTAAGAAGGGCGCCAGGGGTCCAGCCCCGGCCCCGACAAGTGAGAACTTGGACGCACTCCAGAGAGAAATGGAGGCAATGCGCACGAAAATGCGGTCCATAGAGGAAATGTATAACGAAATGACATTAGCTGCAGCCGCAGGGTCCCGATCTGAGAACCGAGAAACGCGCGTTGGCATACGCGAGCAAAGGGGTTACCACCTCGGCCCAGTCGAGGAGGAACATCCCGAAGACAACGAGAGCGAGGGACACACTCGCCAGAGAGGAGACCTCCGTGAACACCTCAACAGAAAGAGAGGCTCATCTCTCCAAAAAGGACAGTCACCATCCCGCTCACACAGGAGCTCCAACCAGCAGGTTGAATCCTCTCGCAACCCAGCAACTCCTGCAGGAGTGATTACAAGGGAGGAGTTCGACCAGCTGAGAGGCCAGCTCGACGCTCAGGCGGAGGCCTTAAAGGCCAAATGTGAGCAGAAAGAAGGTCCACTGAACGATGGCGACTTGGGAGAATTGCCCTTCACCTCGGACGTTTTGGAAGCACCGATCCCTCCGAAGTTCAAAGCTCCTACCGTGAAGCCTTATGATGGGTCGAAGGACCCCAAGGATTATGTTGAGGTCTTTGAAGGCCTCATGGATTTCCGAGTGGCATCAGACGCAATCAAATGCCGCGCCTTTCAGATCGCGCTTACTGGCAGCGCGCGATTGTGGTATCGGAGACTGCCAGCCAGGTCGATCTCGACCTACTCTCAGCTGAGAAGGGAGTTCCTCGCCCAGTTCTCTTCTCGGCATTATGACAAAAAGACAGCGACCATTCTCGCCACCATCAGACAGAAGGAGGGTGAGACGCTGCGAGAATATGTCACCAGATTCCATGAGGAGCAATTGAAGGTCGCACACTGCTCCGATGACTCGGCCATGTGCTATTTTCTCACCGGTCTAGCCGACGAAGCCCTCACGGTGAAACTTGGAGAGGAGGCCCCGGCCACCTTCGCCGAGGTGCTTCAGAAGGCGAAGAAAGTCATCGATGGACAGGAGCTCCTCTGAACCAAAACCGGCCGACCAGAACGAAAGATCGACCGGGGCAGAAGTGGAAAAGATATAGAAAAGGCAGATCCCAAGTCCAAGGACAAGGGATCCTTTTCCAGCGGCCGAGCTGAGTATCGAAGGGCGGAGAACGGACCTAGCAGGAACCGACCTTACGAACGCTTCACCCCGACCACGATTCCAATTTCCGAGATCCTAACGAACATCGAGGAGTCTGGAATGGAAAAACTACTCAAGCGTCCTGAGAAGCTTCGGGGAGCCCCGGAGAGGCCAGCAAGGACAAGTATTGCCGCTTCCATTGGGAGCACGGCCATAACACGTCGGACTACTGGGAGTTGAAGCGCCAAATTGAGGATCTAATTCAAGATGGCTACTTCAAGAAATTTGTGGGAAAGCCCAGGACCAGCTCGGCAGAGAAAAAGGAAGAGCGGAAGCGTTCGAGGACGCCGCCCCGGCGCACTGACCGACCTGCGGTCATCAATACCATTTTCGGAGGGCCAAGCGGGGGTCAGTCCGGGCATAAAAGAAAGGAGTTAGCTCGTGCAGCCAGGCGCGAGGTGTGCATCATCAGAGAGTAGAGGCCGACCTGCCCAATCACCTTCGACGGTGCAGACTTGGAGGAGTTCCACCTGCCCCACAATGATGCACTTGTGATCGCTCCCTTGATTGATCATGTGGTGGTCAGGAGGGTGCTGGTAGACGGAGGCGCATCTGCTAACATCCTGTCCTTACCGACCTACCTCGCCCTGGGGTGGACGAGGTCGCAATTGAAGAAAAGCCCGACACCGCTGGTTGGGTTCTCTGGAGAATCGGTCATCCCAGAGGGTTGCATCGACTTGCCGGTCACGCTTGGGCAGGACCAAACTCGGGTCACCCAAATGGCCGAGTTCGTGGTGATTGACGGTAGATCGGCCTATAACGCCATCTTTGGGAGACCCATCATCCACTTATTTCGGGCCATTCCCTCGACACTTCATCAAGCTTTGAAGTATTCCACCCCCAATGGCGTGGGCACGGTCCGAGGAGAACAGACCGCTTCAAGGGAGTGCTATGCCTCCGCACTCAAAGGCTCATCGGTCTGCGCCCTTGAAACTCTCGCCAGTAGGGATGGGACGCTCGAGTTCAAGGTCGACCTGCCGAGGAGGGAGTTTGCCGCACCCACTGAGGAGCTCGAGCTTGTTCCTCTGCTTAGTCCCGAGAAGCAAGTAAGCATAGGAACCAAGCTGGGGGCCATCGACAGGGAGGAGCTAATCCACTTCCTCAGATCCAACTCGGACGTCTTTGCGTGGTCCCATGAGGACATGCCTGGCATTGACCCACAAATTATGACGCATCGCCTTAGCATAGATCCGTCATTCCGACCTGTAAAACAAAAAAGAAGACCTATAAACAAGGAGAGGAGTGATGTAATTGTTGAGGAAGTTAGCAAACTTTTGAAAGCTAAATACATAAGAGAAATTTCGTATCCCGAGTGGCTCTCCAATGTTGTATTAGTTAAAAAATCTAACGAAAAGTGGAGAATGTGCGTAGATTTTACGAACATAAATAAGGCATGCCCGAAAGATTGCTTCCCACTGCCGAGGATTGATTAGCTCGTGGACGCCACAGCCAGGCACGAACTGATCACCTTCATGGACGCCTACTCTGGGTACAACCAAATCAAGATGCATGTCCCAGATCAAGATCATACCGCATTCATAACAGACCAAGGTCTGTACTGTTACAAGGTCATGCCCTTCGGTTTAAAGAACGTAGGAGCGACCTACCAGAGAATGGTGAACAAAATGTTCGCCAAGCAGATCGGCCGGAATATGGAAGTGTATGTGGACGACATACTCGTCAAGAGCAAGCGGTCTAAGTCGCATCTTTCCGATCTGACCGAAGCCTTCGAGGTTCTAAGGACATATCAAATGAAACTCAACCCAGCTAAATGTGCCTTTGGAGTCTCTTCGGGAAAATTCCTTGGCTTCATGGTGAACCACCGGGGGATCGAGGCCAACCCGTAAAAGATTAAAGCCGTGCTCGAGATGGAGGCACCCAAAACGCTGAAACAGCTTCAGTGCCTCAATGGCAGGATTGCAGCCTTGAACCGGTTTGTTTCAAGATCGACAGATAAGTGCCTCTCTTTCTTCAAAGTCCTACGAAAGAAAGGGTCGTTTGAATGGACAGCAGAGTGCGAACAAGCATTTCAGCAATTGAAGAGCTTCCTCTGTTCGGCACCTTTGCTCGCCAAGCCCCTGCCAGGGGACAAGCTCCAATTGTACTTAGCAGTGTCTGACAGTGCCGTCATCTCGGCCCTAATCAGGCAAGAGGAAGCGCGGCAAAACCCGGTCTACTACACAAGTAAGGCTATGACCGAAGCCGAGACTAGATACCCTCAGATGGAAAAGTTGGCTTTCGCTTTAGTCACCTCGGCCCGACGGCTTAGACCATACTTCCAAGCCCATACTGTGGTGGTGCTCACTAACTTGCCCCTAAAAAACATCTTCCATAAGCCAGAAGCTTCTGGACGCCTGATGAAGTGGGCAATGGAGCTAAGTGAGTACGACATCCAGTTCGAACCTAGAGCTGCGTTGAAAGGGCAAGCAGTGGCAGACTTCATAGCCGAGCTCACACCACCTTCCGAGTCTGGCGAGTCCGACCTACCGTGGACAATCTATGTCGACGGATCCTCCAATGAGAAGGGGTGCGGGGTCGGGGTCCTCTTGCTCGGACCAGGAGGCGAGCGATTTGAGTATGCCTTGAGGTTCGGCTTCCAGACTTCCAATAACGAGGCTGAGTATGAAGCATTTATTGTCGGTCTACGAATCGCCAGAGCATTGGGGGCCTCTTGTGTTAAGATCTTCAGCGACTCCTAGCTGGTTGTGAGCCAGATCAAGGAAGAGTACCGAGCCAAAGACTCCCGAATGGAGAAGTATTTGGGCATCGTCAGATCGTACCTCGCCCAGTTTCGAACTTACGAAGTAAGCCGGGTTCCCCGAGCAGAAAATTCTAATGCCGACGCCTTGGCCAAGTTAGCATCATCGTACGAGACCGACCTGGCGAGGTCGGTCCCCGTCGAGATCTTAGATAATCCCTCGATCTCAGAGCCAGATCTGATGGAGATCGACGCTCCAGAGTCCTCATGGATGGACCCGATTGCGGACTTCATTAGGGGCAACTCACCACAAGACCCCAAGGAGCGCAGAAAGTTGGCAAGGCGAGCAGCTCGGTTCGTGGTCCGAGCTGGAGCATTGTACCGACGCGGCTTTTCCCTGCCTCTATTGAAATGCCTAACCCCTGAAGAGGGCCTATACGTCCTCAGAGAAATCCACGAAGGAGTGTGTGGCAATCACTCAGGCGCCCGGTCGCTGTCAGCCAAAGTGATCCGACAAGGATACTATTGGCCGACCCTCAGCCAGGACGCCAAGAAGTTCGTTAGAACTTGCAACAATTGCCAACGCTACGAAAACGTAATCCACCAACCTCCCGAGCTGCTCACCCCCATCTCAGCCCCGTGGCCATTCGCGCAGTGGGGGGTAGATATCATTGGTCCTTTCCCTTTGGGCAAAGGCCAGACCAACTTCGCTGTGGTTGCTGTGGACTACTTCACAAAGTGGGCCGAGGCCGAGGCACTCTCCCACATAACGGAATCCAGAGTCACGTCCTTTGTATGGACAAATATCGTATGTCGCTTTGGTATACCGAAGGCCATTGTGACAGATAATGGGAAGCAGTTTGACAACGCGAAGTTCAAAAACTTTTGCAGCAAGCTTGGCATAGGTCGCCTTAGCTCGTCCCCCGCACATCCGCAAGCAAATGGGCAGGTGGAGGCAGTCAACAAGATCATCAAGCGAGGCATCAAACTAAGACTGGACTCCAAGAAAGGCAGGTGGGCCGAGGAGCTACCAGGGGTTCTATGGTTGTACCGGACCACCCAAAGAGAATCGACGGGTGAGACCCCGTTCACCCTGGCCTTCGGCTCCGAAGCTCTAGTCCCGGTTGAGATCGGCATGCCATCTGACAGAGTAAAGCATTACGAGCCTACAGCAAATGAGGAAGAGCTGCTCCTCAACCTTGACTTGCTGGAAGAAAGAAGAGCAATGGCCCAGCTACGCCTGGCAGAATATCAGGGCAGAATGGCCAGACACTACAACGCCCGCGTTCGGCCTCGGACCTTCCAAGTCGGACATCTGGTCTTAAGGAAGGTCCAAACCCATGTGGGTGCCCTTGACCCGACCTGGGAGGGGCCGTTTGAGGTCAAGGGAATAGTCCGACCTGGGACGTACATATTGGCCGATCTGAAAGGAGACGTCCTCGCGCACTCGTGGAACGCGGAGCACCTGAAGCGTTATTATCCTTGAAATGCCAAAATGGTTTTCAATGGATCTGTAAAAACTGTTTCAAAAGAATTATGATCGGAATAAATGTGATGATTTAATTTCATGATTCCGAGTTCGACCAGAAATTAAATGGGGGCCACGGACTCCCACACGATCACATTCCAGCAGTCGGTTAAAATTCAATCCTCCAAAACCTAAGGGTACGAGGTGCGATGCCAAAATCGTTGGTGAACTTAAAATTCAATCCTCCAAAACCTAAGGGTACGAGGTGCAATGCCAAAACCGTTGGTGAACTTAAAATTCAAACCTTCAAGGCAAGAGGGCGATGTGAAAAGTTCAGAATGATCAAACCTTTGAACCTGAGGGTACGATATGCGATATGAAGAACAGTTATGGACTTAGGATTTTAGCCTTTTAATGTTTTTAAGGTGTGATGTTAAAAATTCCAGAGTTGGTGCAATGCATTGAATACTAGACAGCGATCTGAGTTTAAAATTTCAAGTATTTTAGTTAATGGCGCGACCTCAAAGGTACGAGGCGCGAGGTGACATTGCCTTCAACTTGAAGAAAAAACGAAGAAAGAAGGCAACAAAGTAAAAACAAATGAGAAGCCTCTTTATTGAATGAAAAGCAGAGCCAAGGCTTATAGACCTTGCAGCTCTGCCCTAACACTTACAAAAGTAGAGAAGAAAGACAGAGAAAGGCCTCATGAAAGGTGATCGCCTAAGAGCCTGCTTGAGGAGCGCCCTCCTGAGTGGTGCCGACCTGATCCTCTTCGAGGTCGGAGTAGTCAGAGTCCAGATCTCTGACGTACTTATCCACCAACGCTTGGGGGCCAGGGGTGCCGCTAGGCCCAGACGCCCACTGCTCAGCATACCTCTTCTTCAGACCACCGAGATCGATCTGAAGGTCAGACATGTCGGAAGCAATGCCATTCATGAGAACTTGAAGCCCGCGTCAGAGAAGTCTTTGGCAAATCCATCGAAGTCAGGATGTTGCCTGAACGATTCCTCCAATAGGGCTCCATTGCTGAGACGCTCCTTCACCATCTCCAGCTCAGCAGTCGCGTGCTTCAGCTTCTCCTCCTTCGCTTCAAGCGCCTGGAGCATGTCGTCCTTCTCCTTGAGGAGTTGGAACTTCTCCTTCTCCAAGCCCTTGGTGATAGCATGGGCAGCTCGGAGCTGGGCCTTGCGTCTGTCCTCTTCTTTCTTCAGCAGCTCGGCCTTGGCCTCCACCTCAGCCTTCAAAATTTCCACCTCAGAGTGAGCTTTCAGCAGCTCATCCTTCATGGTGGAAGAGGCAGCCTCCAAGGCAGCAGAGAACTCCTCTTTCTCCCTCGCTCCAGAGCTTCCCTCCCATCCAGCTCGGCCTTCACGGCCAGAGCCGATTGAATGGAAGCAACAAACCCCTGAGAAAAGGTACAAAGAAGAAAGTTAGACCGAGCTACCTGTTAGGTAAATTGAGCAAAAATGAAGACACCAATCTTACCTCAGCGGCGTAGTCGATGGTCCTCTACAGGACCGACCCCGGGTCACTTACAAATTTGGACGCTCTTCTGAGGCAGCGGTTCAAACTTGCAGCCGAGATGCGGGACACCTGGTCCCTCACCCCAGAACTTGACGGCTCGACTCTGAATCGTGCTGTCACGTCGGACGTCCCGTCCATCCTGGCCTCAGGATCGTCCACCCAATCTGCGAAGCTCGCAGGCAGGGCCGCACGAGCTCCGACCTCCAATGGGGAGGTGGTCTTCTTCTTCTTCCTCCTTCGCTTCAGAGGGGCCTCCTCCCTCACCTCCTCGCCCAAGGGCGAGACGTCCGCCGCCTCGGTCTGACCCATGGGGCGCTTCTCCCTCGAAGGAACCTCAGAAGACTCCAGCTCGATCACTGGGGCTGGATCTTCCGAGGCTGGCCCGGCCACGGCAGGAGTGGCAGGTTCCGAACTCTGGGCGGCCTCAAGAGCATGGGCTCGGCTCTTGGACTTGCGTTTCATGTTGCTTGCAAATCCGCAAACCATGGCTGCAAAACAAAAACATGAGTCAACACAAAGTTAAAGGAAAAAGGGGGGGGAGCAAGCTCGGCATACCGAGTTCGGAGTTCGGCCTTGAGGATTCAATGGGACGAACTGCAGGGTTGTAATCTAGCAGCCCGGACTCAAGCAGCAGCTTGTCGGTCACCAAGGTTCCGACCTTCCTACCCCTCGGAAAATGCTCCTTGTAATATTTCAGCGTGTCGAAGGAGGCTTGCGTAAGCTCGGGGACTGGTCGGATTGAAACTGCACAAAGACAAAATCCGAGTCAGACCTGAATAACAAGAAAGAAAGTTATCACAAAAAGTAAGAGTTACTCCGTACCTAGGTTCCCAAACCTAGTGGGAACGTCAAAGAAGGAACGACCCGACTCGTCCGTTGCAAGCCATTCCCCGGAAGCGTAGAACCACTTCCTCACCCATCCTCTGATGGAGGTCGGCCCCTTAACTATACCGCCTGCGCCTTTCCTTGCGCACATATAGAACCGACCAGGCTTCTTAGCTATCCTTTTCGCTTCGAAGCACGCGAGGAGCTGGTCTACGTCCAACAGCTCGGCCTCTTCACTATCCCGAGCTCGTAGCCAAAAAAGGATGGCCAAAGCGAAAATGACACCCCACCCATCGGAGGCCACTTGAGCCGGAGCCAACCCAGTTCGGAAGAGAAATTCTTGGACAAAAGGGTGAAGGGGAAGCCTGAGGCCGTACTCAAACATTTTGAAGTAGAGAGTGACCCATCCCTCTGGAGGATTGTCAGCTCTCTCCCGCTCCTTCGGAATCCTAAGGAGGATGTTCTCAGGGATAGCGAACCCCTACGAAGGGATCCGAGGTAGTGCTCAGGTATCCTAGAAGGGTATTCCAAACCCTGACCCGAGGTGGAGGCATCACTATCCTCCCCGTCATCGGAGAACCTAAAGTTTTCTATCTCCTCGAGCTCGGACTCTAACCTACGAGCTAAATCCTCATCGGATCCTAAGTCGCTGCTAAAAGAGGACGACATGGCAACTACGTTCGAAAGAGAAAGTGAGGGAAGAGACCGACCTACCAAGGGTTCGAGCTGCCTTCAGATCGAACTCCAAGAATTCAGGAAACGTAAGGTATGACCTGAAGGATTGGGGGTATTTATAGCTCGTCGGAAAAATTTCCCCACCGTACATGTGTAATCAACGAGCGGCTAGGATCCTCCCGAAGATCCGAAGCGTCGGAATATTTGAATATTCCCACGATAAATCCACCACAACGGTTATATTTTCCCACGAATAGGAAGTCGCCACACGTCCAAAGCAAGTCGAATGAACTTCTCTGCCAGGTCGAGATCGGACCAGACAGAGAGGGGGCCAATGTTTGGGGAAGAGAATACCCTGGACACGTGGAGGACCCCTATTGGTGCTCCAAGATGACTCATGAGTCATGTCTAGCTCAGACCGCCGAGATCACCACCACTAGCGTTGACAGATGCTAAGTACAAGGGCCGAGGTGAGCCTGGCCGAGGTCCGATCTACCGGGAAGCTCGGTGGGGGCCGAGGTGAGCTACTTTCAGCGGCGTGATTATCGGGTGTAATCGTCGGTCCCGAGATTACTGGGTGTAACCGTCGGGAGATTAGCGGGACTACCACCCATAAGTAGAGGACCTCACTCCACGATCAGGTACGATGATTTTCTGACCTCGAACTAAACTGGGAATCCGACCTATACTGACTTGATCGTCGGAGTGCTCACCTTTTTGTGCAGGTCCGCCCAAGCATTCAGATCGGTCCGGAGGCCGAGTTCGAGCTGCAATCTGAAATACACTGTTGTGCATATCCTTGCATAAACATAATTGATTTTTCAAAATCACCTTCCATGATACTTTAAAATAAAGTTTAAGTTATTTTAAACTTTTATAAAATAAATTTTTTAATTTGCCAGTCATGATCAATGGAAAATGAAAGTTATTTTTAAAATACAAAAGTAATTTTAGTCATGCCAAAATCACTCTAAAACACACTCTACCCTTGAAAATAATTGCTTTTATTTATGTGGACATAAATCAAGTATTCTAATGTGGTATAACACCTACAAAATTTTATGGTCCCACTTGTTTAGTTTTATTAGAATTGATTGCAAATACTAACTCATGCATTAATTTGAGAAAAAAATTTCAAAATGTTCAATTTTAGATCTTGAAAATTGATAACATTGAGTGTGATATGTATGTTTGTCTGTATTATGGTTCAATTTGCGTCAAGTTTATGACCCGTTTGATAACCATTTAGGATCCGTTTGATAACCGTTTTAGTTTTTGGTTTTTGTTTTTCTTGTTTTTAGTTTTTCATTTTTGGTTTTCTATTTTTAAAAAACAAAAACCATATGTGTTTGATAACCATTTTTTGTTTTTTGTTTTTAAAAAAACAGAAAACCAAAATATGTTTGGTAACCATTTTTTGTTTTTTGTTTTTAAAAAGTTAGAAAATTGAAAATACATATTAGAGAGAGAAAATTTTATGTAGAGTAGAGATAACAATGGTGTGGATGTGAGTGAGGATGCTCTCCCCCATTCTCATGCTCATGAAAATTTTTAGTCTCCGTCTCCACCTCGTTCTTGGGTCCGAGAGATGTTCTCGAGAAAAATTATCGGTTTTATAATTGTTTATAATTATTTTTAGAATTTAAGTATAAAAAGAGTGTAATAAATATATATTAATTATTTAAAAAATAGAATCAGAGACGAGGTCGGGACATGCATTTCCTATTTTTGGGACACGACCCTGCGGAAATTTTTGTCTTCCCCTAATGTGTAGAGATGAAAATAAAAGTTTAGAGAGATGTAAATAAACTTTTGGAAGATAAATTTTAGAGAGATAGATAAAAAAAATTAGAAAAAAGTAGTGAAAGAAAAGTTAAAGACAAAAAGAGAAAAATTGTAGAGAAACAAAATAAAGTCAAGAGGAAAAAATATGTTAAAAAAATTATAAAGAAAGAGAAAAATTATAGTGGAAACAAATCTAGAGAATAAAAACAAGATTCAAAATATAAATTTTAGAGAAAAATAAATAAATACAAAGATAAATAAAAGTTACAGTGAACGAAAATTGAACGAGAAAATAAAATATAATTTTCAGAGGAAAAAAATTACGAGGAGAAAGAAAATTTATAAAAGATGAAATTTTAGAGAGAGAAAAGTTAGGAAAAATATTAAATTTTTAGATAGAGAAATGAAACTTGTCTATTAAGAAAAAATAAAAATACAGAAACTTTTTGAGAGATAAATCATAATAAATATTCAAAATATGACAATTTTTTAGAGAGAAAAACAAAGTTTTTAGATTGAGAAATAAATTTTTTTAAAACAATTTAGAATGAGAAATAAATTTTTTAAACATGAATATGAGAAAGAAAAAAAAAAGTTGAGTATTAGAAGAAAAAATCAGATTTTGAAAAACAAAAACAGTTTTTGGAAACTACTTTTTTTTTTTTTAACCTACCTAAAATTTCAAAATGATTTTTGAAAAACAAAAAACATAAAATTGAATTGGTTATCAAACAACCCTGTTTTTGAAAAACTAAAAACCAAAAATCAAAAACCAAAAACGAAATGGCTATCAAACGGATCGTAGCTTTTTGTTTTTGTTTTTGGTTTTTAGTTTTTCAAAAACAGGGTTATTTTATAACCAATTCAATTTTCTGTTTTTTTGTTTTTTAAAAACCATTTTGAAATTCTATGTAAATTTCAAAAGAAAAAAAAGTAGTTTTCAAAAACACGTTTTTGTTTTTCAAAATCTAATTTTTTTTCTTCTAATACTCAACTTTTTTTTTCTTTCTCATATTTTTCTATAAAAAATTTATTTTTCACTCTAAAATTTTTTTATTTCTAAATTTCTCTCTACAAACTTTATTTTTCTCTCTCTAAAATTTTCATATTTTCATATTTATTATTATTTATCTCTCTCCAAATTTTTATGTATTTTTGTTTTTTTTACAGTCTAGTTTCATTTCTCCCTCTAAAAATTTAATATTTTTCACTCTAAAATTTCATCTTTTATAACTTTTTTTTCTCTTCGTAATTTATTTTTTCCTTTGAAAATTATATTTTTTTTTCTCATTCAATTTTCTTTCACTGTTACTTTTATTTATCTTTGTATTTATTTATTTTCTCTAAAAATTATATTTTGAATATTGTTTTTATCTCTAAATTTGTTTCCACTATAATTTTTCTCTTTCTTTACAATTTCTTTTTTTTTCTTTAAATATCTTTTCCTCTTGACTTTATTTTTGTTCTCTACAATTTTTCTCTTTTTGTCTTTTAACTTCTTTTTCACTATTTTTTTTCTACATCTTTTTATTTACCTCTCTAAAATTTATCTTCCAAAAGTTTATTTACATCTCTCTAAACTTGTATTTTCATGTCTCTACATTAAGGGGAAGACAAAAATTTCCGCAGGGTCTGGTCCCAAAAATAGGAAATGCATGTCCCGACCCCGTCCCCATCCCAGATTCTATTTTTTAAATAATTAATATATATTTATTACACTTTTTTATACTTAAATTATAAAAATAATTAAAAACAATTATATACCCGATAATTTTTCTCGAGAACATCTCTCGAACCCAAGAACAAGGTGAAGACGGAGACTAAAAATTTTAACGAGCACGAGAATGAGGAGAGCATTCTCACTCGCACCCACACCATTGTTATCTCTACTATACATAAAATTTTCTCTCTCTAATATGTATTTTCAATTTTCTAACTTTTTAAGACAAAAAACTACAAATGTTTACCAAACATGTTTTGGTTTCCTATTTTTAAGAACAATGTTATGAATGAGAAAATCTCAATTCCCTTTATTCAAGGGATTCAAAACAAAAGATATCTTGATGGCCTTCAGATTTAGGAGAAGATATCCTATATTCAAAAGGAGATGTCTCTAGATTCAAATAACCATATTTTTTAGATGTATCAGGATTCGAATTCCACAACCCCTAGAGAGATCAGGATTCAACTTCTATAAATAGGAAGTAAGTCAAACCCTAAAGGTATGCTCAAATCCCTACTATTTGATATGCTCACAACACTCTACACTTTATACTCAACTACTCCGATTCTGACTTAAGCATCGGCGCCTGTGTGGCAAGAGCCACACCGGTCTTTAATGCTATTCTGTTTTGCAGGTCTGGCCTTTAGTGCTATTCTATTTTGCAGGTCTCGTCGATCCCTTTTATTATAGAAGATTGGTACGAATTTGGCTAAATCCCAAGAGGCAAAATTTCGGCATAAACAATTGGCGCCGTCTGTAGGAATGACTAGAGATGCCAGACTTGTCGACATGAGTTCGGGAAGGAGTCCACAACATTCTGATGAAGAATGCCGCCACATGAGGAAAGTTCATAAGGGTACATCTCCTTCCGAGACAGCCGAAGGAGAGACTGACCGACTAGTTCTCAGATCAAAGGATACCGACCGACCAGATGATGGACAGACGAGTACTAGCCGACTAGTTCTCGGACAAAAAGACAAACCGATCGAGGTTCTGGATCAACAAGATGACAAGATGGTCGCCTTAGAAAAGAAGGTTGAAGGAATGCACCAGAGCATGTCCCTGCTTCTGCAAAAACTCGAGCAACATTGATGGAGCAACCAGTGCTTGTTCGCGATTCATGAAAGGGTAAAGCTCCGATGATTGAAAGAGTTGGGGAGACAACCAGCCATGCACGGAGCAAACTGAAGATAAGAGGAAACGACAAACCTCGAACCGACGTCCTCGGCCGGTCAGGTCGGTAAGCAGCTAATCAAGGAACTCGAACTGGGACAAACTTAGGAGCAGGCCGATAAGCAAGAAGCCAGTCAGTGAAACCAGGGAAGAGAATCTCGAGGTGCTAAAAAAGGCATGCGTATAGGCCCAGCAACGTTAAAACAGAAAGAAGGCAAGCCTAACCAATCAATGAAACCCACGAGTAAAAAACCATGTGGCAAAAGACAAAATAGGTTAGAAACCCGATGGTGTTTATTTAACTTGGGGTAAAAAACCGGCAAAAACCAAATATATTAGAAACCCAAGGGTGCCGACTAAACTTAGGGTATAAAAGCCATTGGCAAAAGCCAAATGGGTTAGAAACTCGAGAGTAAACCTTGAGGTATAAAACATGGGCAAAAGCCAAAGAGGTTAGATGTAACAACCGAAAATATATATACATATATATATATATATTTAAATTTTTATTTTTATTTAGTTGTTTTCTTTATTTTCTCAAAAAATATATAAATTTTTGTTTTAAAAATTATTTTTAAAAGATAATTTGTTATTAGAATTTAAAAAAAAATAAAAAGAAAGAGTTTTATTAAATCTTTATATTTTTATTATCCTTTTTAAATAAGGATTCATTAGGGTTTGTTATAAAAGCCCTTAAACCCTAGGTTTTATTTTCTTAAACTGTTAGATCTAGTTTTCTCTTCAAGAGAAAAAGAAAAGGAAAGAAGATTAATTTTTGTATTTTCTCTCAAAGATCGGTAAGCTTTTTTTCTTGCTCATTGTTTTAGTTTTATTCTTCTTGATCTGTAGTTCTTTAATTCAGTTTATTGAGAAAAGTTTTGAGATCTTTGTTTTTATAATAAAAGATTTGAATGACTTTTTACCCTAAAAATTTTTCAGAATTTTTGGTTTGAATCTTTTTCTTTATGAGACTGATTTTGAGCTATTTTGAGACTCTTTTTACATAAAAAGTTTACCTATTTGTATCCTATAAATTATAGTTTGTTGTTATGATTTTTACATAAAAAATTATATGTTTTTACCAAGTTTTAAAGGTTTTCTATACGGTTTTCAAATCTGATTTTTCTATAAAAATTAGTAAATTGTAATTGTTTTATGGAAAATTCTTGGAAGTTTTATTTTATAAAACATAAATTTTTTCATATTTAAAACCCCCAAATTTTCAATTGTTTAGAAGGTTTTTAAGTTGGTTTTATTGAGAAATTTTTTGTAAATTTAGTTCGTATTGATTTATATGGATTCTTCTAATTTTAAAGTTTGTTAGTGTTGAATTTAGAGGCTTTTTAACCTAGTTTTCAGATCTGGTTTTGTAGCCCCAAATCCATACTTTCCTAATTATTTTGCATAAAAAAGTGTTTTGAATGGGAAAATTGGGTAGATAAGATTTGGTTAGTAATTGGTTGAATAGGGACATGGGGACGTAAAAAAGGAAAAGGATTGATTTTGGATATTGGTTGTTTATAGGCCTCTAAGTTGACAACTACCAAGGAAGAAGTCATTTAGATTCGTAGGATTTTTGAAAGAGGTAAGTAATTTGTCATATCCCTTCGAAAAAGTATTGTAAATGATTTACCGTATCCCTTCAAAAAGTGTTATAAGTAATTTACCATATCCGTTTGAAAAGTGTTGTAAGTATTTGTCATATCCCTTCGAAAAAGTATTGCAAATGATTTATTGTATCCCTTAAAAAAGTGTTGTAAGTGATTTACCGTATCCTTTCGAAAAGTGTTGTAAGTGATTTGTCATATCCTTCAAAAACTAAAATGTATTTTGGATCTGATATGACGATTTGAAATTGATATCTTGCATATGAAATTCAAGTTTTATTATGGATTTGAAAACTAATTTGGCAATTGAAATTATGTTTATTTGCAAAGTATTTGAAGTATTCTTAAATGATTTGATAAAGTTTTGTTTAGATTTATTTAAAGGTTTGAAATTGATATTTTGCTTATTTGTGAAATATTTGAAATCATGTTTCAGAGGATTGATAAAGTTTGTTTTAAATTAGTTCAATGTTTTGAATTAATTTAATATTGAAAGTAAGTATTTGTTTTGCATTTTATTTGAAAGATATTTTGATTGATTTGATAGGGCTATCCGGATATGCCATGATTTTGTTTTGAGGAACGTTTTGCTTATTTGGGGTAGTAGCCTAATTTGGAATTGATGGATTTCTGTTCTGGCTTATTTGTGGGAAGGCACTTTTGTGGTTTGGCATTCCTTGGGAATGAAGATTCATGTGTGTGTTATTCACTCACACTTAAGTAACCGTTCTGTTTGTTCTGGTCGATATTGAAGGGATGTGAATCCCGGAGCGGAAGCGGACCGTTGTTCGTGAAATTTGGGAAATAAAATCAAAATGTGCAAGATGAAATACAGAGGAAAATCATTACCTTTGAAGAACTTTTCTTCAACGGTTTCCACCCGAACAGCACCACCAAGTCTTCCTTGCTATCCTCTTGGGTTTCGAGAACACGCTTGTGGGAGCGTTTCGTTTGGAAGAAGAGGGGATTTTTTTAGAGAGCTTGAGAGAGATGGGAGTTCTCTGTCTTTTTCCTTGCAGGTTTTTTTCCTTGAGAGAGCCAATGCAGAACACTTCTGCTGTATACCAAAAAAGGAGGATAACTGCCCACATCACCACATCACCACTCCCTTATGTTTTTGGTGGGAGAGGTGGTGTTTGTTTTTTTTTTTTTTTATTTAATTAAAATAAATTAATTTAATTAACAAATTAATTTAATTAACTAATTAAAATTAATTAATTAACATTTAATTAATCAATAATTTAATTAATTATTAATCTAATTAATAATTAATCAAATTCAAATATTAATTAAATATAATTATAAGTTTGAATCATATTCAAACAACTCTCTCTTGTATAACCTATAGTTTTAATGTACATCGTATGCACATTATTTTTAACCTATAATTTTAATATGAATCTTATTCATACTAATTTTATTTGAATCTCATTCAAATAATTTCTCTCATAATATATAGTTTTAATTTAGAATTAACTATATATTATAATGTATCAATATACATATAATCCCTTATAAAATTTGAACAGTTCAAATTCTTCCAAGAACTTGATCCTCGTTTTACCCGTTATGAGCTAGCAATGGGACCAAATAGACCTACAGATCAGATGCTTCAACGATGCAAGATTAATCGGTCAAACTCATTGACCGAGTTAATCAAGATTCGTTAACTACAGGTGATTCGTTAACTACAGGTCATTCCATTAAAGACCCGCAGTTGCACTCTTCTCACTGCAGAATGTTTTCGTGTCCACGGATATACGACCATTAATGATGAGTCAATCCTTCACGAGTGCTCGTAACTCAAGTTGGGTCAAATTACCGTTTTACCCCTGAGTTACATCTTACTCCTTAAATACCACTGCTCTTCTAATGAACAACCCAGTTATGGTCCGACCAATAACCGGGAGTCCCTCTCGGGCCAATGAGAGGGTGGGGCCCCTTGTTCAAGTCCCGGAGTCAGCATTTAAGATAACACTCATCTACTCGGTCTCGTCCCCAAAATGGTAGGAATATTGAGTCGGCAACTCGGGCCACTCTCACCCATACAGATCAAAGGACGAGCTCTCACGGGCAAGAGTCCATAACTCACTCAGGATTGAGAATGAGTTGCCTGGTCATCCTAAGAAACAGCAATCTATTAGTTAACGGTGTTACATCTAAAGATTGCCTATTTCGCGGTCCGGTCTTATACAAACTCATTGTATAGGATACCCCCACTCGCATGTCTCCACACTAACGACCTGGATCAAGTCGTTTGTAACCTTTACAGAGCGGGCCGTATCCATAGTGTTGCCAGGATAAGGTACCCAGCCTTATCCATATACTATAGACCCTTTAGGTTATTCACGGGACATTATCCACTTGTATATCAGGTTATATCCAATATATATCTCGTATATCAGGGGTATATCAAATATATACCCAGTACATATACTGTCCCGGTTACACTAAAATAACCTCGGATGTTTAGTTTATTGGATTTTGGACAATGCAATTCTATGAATTCAACAACAAATTTATTGAATAAAACTTTATTGAATATACATTTGTTTTTACACAAATACAAACTAAGAGTTTAGGGCAACACACCCAACAGATATTATTTCTACAACTCTGAACAGGTTGATATTATTTCGACAACTCTGTTCTGGTCGATATTAATTCGACAACTCTGATAGAAGCTTCTAATTGATTGGTGTTACCGACGGGTAACCACATATGTTCTGTAGGCTACCCAAATAATGCAACTTTCTACTCTGATTTTGAAAGTATGAATTAATGTAAGATTGTTTTGAATGTTTGAATGATTTAGTTATTTAAAAGTTTGAAAGTTGTACCAAGTGTTTTAGAGTGAACTTTGAAAGTTTTGATTGAAAGAAAGTTTGTTTTGTAGGATTTGAAATTTGATTGAATGAAAGTTTGTTTTGAATGAATGAAAGTTTGTTTTGAAATAATGAATGTTTTAATTGACTGGAAATTTTATCTTATTTGAAGACTTTGTTTCCGAAAATCTAGTTTATTTTGAAAGTTTTGAAAATTGTATTAAATATTTTAATGGACTTTATAAGTTTTGATCTGTTCGTATTTTTGTTTACGAATGTTTTGAAAGGAAAATGAATTTCAATGTTTGATATGGAAATTGTTTATTGAGTATTTTTGTACTCATTTTTTCTGTTTTCTAAATGTTTTCAGATGAAGGTTCAAGTGACTGCTCAGATAGTGATTGAGGAATAGCGTTTTGGCTTTATTATAGTGTAGGTTTTTTTGTTTCAAAGTTGGACTTGTCCTTATCTTTTGTCATAGTATCAAATTAAATAAAGAAATCTTTCCGTTAATTTAGTGTTTAGTTGTTTACGCTTCCGCATTTTGTCAAAATGACCGTATTGGAAAATACGGGTTGTTACATTAGAAACCCAAAAGAAGTATCACTAGCCCCTGTTAAAAGTTAGATCCCAAGGCCAAAATCTAACGGTTAAAACTAACCCTATAGCAGAGTCCTAGAGACTTGATTGCAGCCAACTACAACAAAAGAGAATGGGGGCTATGACAGCCAGCCCATAAAACGACAACCGACAACAACAAAAGGGTATCGACTGGACTCAGGGTATAAAACCATTGGCAAAAGCCAAGTAGGTTGGAAACCCAAGAGTAAACCAAGAGACTTGACTACAGCCAAATACGACAAAAGGGTATGGGAGCTATAACAGGCCAGCCCGTAAAAACGACAACTGATAACGACAAATACTCTTAACACTAAGGGACTCGATTGCAGCCAACTACAACAAAAGAAAATGGGGCTGTGATAGTCAGCCCATAAAAAGTGACAACTGACAACAACACGTACTCTCAATGCTAAGAGACTTGATGGTAGCCAACTGCAACAAAATAGAATGAGGGCTAAGATAGTCAACATAATTAAGACAACAATCAACAGCTACCAAAAATAGGCTATTCTATAAAAATAGTCAACCTATGAACGACAAAATACTCTCAAAGTAGAACTTTGACAATCTTCAACTTTGAGAGTGGGGGCTATTGTTATGTATGAGAAAATCTGAATTCTCTTTATTCAAGGGATTCAAAACAAAAGATATCTTGATGGCCTTCAGATTCAGGAGAAGATATCCTATATTCAAAAGGAGATCTCTCTAGATTTAGATAACCAGATTTCTTAGATGTATCAGGATTAGAATTCCACAATCTCTAGAGTGATCAGGATTCAACTTTTATAAATAAGGAAGTAAGGCAAACCCTAAAGGTATGCTTCAAATCCCTACTATTTGATATGCTCACAACACTCTACACTTTATATCAGAATTCTGACTTAAGGATCAGAATCTGTGTGGCAAGAGCCACACTGGTCTTTAATGCTATTCTGTTTTGTAGGTCCGACCTTTAGTACTATTCTGTTTTACAAGTCTCGTCGATCACATTTATTACAGAAGATTGGTGCGAATTTGGCGGAATCCCAAGAGGCCAAATTTCTGCATCAACAAACAAAAAGCAAAAATTGTTATCAAACATATATGGTTTTTTTTTAAAACAGAAACCAAAAACCAAAAATCAAAAACTAAAAACAAGAAAAACCAAAAGCCAAAAACTAAAATGGTTATCAAACGAGCCCTTGATAATAAAATGTAGCTCCTAATCTGTTTTGAATTCTACATCTTTGTACCTCAATTTCGTTTACGTCTCTAAACTTTTAAAAGAGATATTTTAGTCTCAAATTTAAAAGTACATCCTTGAACTTTTGAATAATAAATTTTATAAATAAATCTTATGTTAAATCATACAGAATTTCAAATTATGGAAAAAAACTAATTCTTACGAATTACATATAAACATACTATTGGATTTTAAGGTGTCAAAAAAAAATGAAACTTAAAAGAAATTATTCACATATACATTGTGAATAATATTATTCTTATTTATTATTATACTGGTTTTGTTTATTTAGTTTATTAAATTTTAAGTTATTTCATTATTTTGTTAAAGTTACAAATACATGCGTTAAAGTTATGTTACATATGTGTTTAATTGTGAGTGAGAGATTACTTATTTGTACAACTATATATAGTTGTAGATTTCTTCATTTTGAGATATCTAAGCATACCTCAATTGAGTATTCTCCTCATCTCAGAAGAATTCTCTCTTCTTTTTGAGTTGTTCTTCTTGTTTATGGTGAGAGCAAGTGTTTAAGAGTTATGCCAGATCCGAGTAGTTTGAGATTGCAGTTCTGTCGGAGATAGTCGTTGTATCCTACTGAGATGATCACTGTAATCTGCTAGCAACTTGTACAGAGCGAATAATTGTCTTCGGTTCAGCACTATTGTAGCATGCCTCGTCTATTTTTCATAAAGTATTGGTGTTCATCAAGCTATCAAGATCTATAATTGTTTGTAGCCAGTTACGTTATAAATTATTGCTAGTGTTATTCAATTTGCATATACAACGTATGTTTACCCAACACTTACAATTATCAAGAAATCAAAATTAAAACTATTTTAATTCGCAGAACGAAGCATAACGAAAGCTATCTATTATTCCCTTCATAATTTCACATAAGGTCAAGTAATTTATTAAATTTTATTTCATAGACTCTAGTGTCATTCCCAAACATTGAAGGGCCTATAGCCATCTTATTACATCTAAGTTAGCTATAGTTACGACATCTATTTCCAACCAAAAGATGGTAGGCAGAACTTCTATTAATTAGATGCCCAACAAATTGGTAGGTAGAGGTTCGACTAATTAAAAAGAGAAAAATGTTGACGGGCTCGTATAAAGGTAGTGGACTGCAATTTCCATTACGACTCCCATATGGAAAAACGTTTTTATTATTTTTAAATTTGTCTAATTTTTCATTTTTTTCCTTCTTCAAGGCTGTAATTCTCTATGGCCATAAATACTACACAATTTGGAGCGACAGTGTGTAATCGCAGAAGCATTGGCCTAATAAGTTATTCCTCATTCATTATTTTATTTTAGCTTCTTCCTCTCTTTCCCTCTCATCCATGGATGCGCCGCTCTTAATCGGAGACAACCAAAACGACGACGTCGAACTCCAACCAATCTCCGCCAATGGCGGCGGCGCCACCTCCTTTGTCAGGACTTGCTTCAATGGACTCAACGCTCTTTCAGGTTCTTTCTTTCTCCTCTTCATCGAAACCTGCTTTAGTTACTTCGGTCCGTTCAACTTCAAGTCTGCTTTGGTTTTGTGTGTTTCTAGTTTCTTCCCAATACATAAATAAAATCATTATTTTATGTCTCATAAGATGCAAAATAAATGTTGAAAAATAAATAAAAGACAATTTTTTTAATATTTAATTTAAAAAATAAATTATCATATAAAAAGTATAATATTTAATTTAAGAATTCATTATTATTTACAAATTTTACCTTTTTAAATTTAAAATTTTACATAATGAGAAAGAAGATATAATTATCAAACATGTGTTTTTGTAAGTACAATAAATAAGAAATCGTTACCAAATGCACATTTATATTTATTTATTAAAAAAAATAAAAAAATCAAGAAACATAAACATTACCAAATGAATTATTTTATTTTTTATTTTTTTTCTATATCTTTAACTTTAAGGATTTAATTAGAAAAACTTTATTAATAACCATCTAGCTTATTAATATCATCTCTATATTAATCATATAAATTTGAAAATATAGAAACTAAATAGAATCAACTTAACAAAAAAAAATGAGATTTTTAAATTCCAAAATTGTGATACTTATATAAGTTGGTAATTATGTTTTTAGTGGTTATTTTATGTTTTCAAACTAATAATATTTGAAAATTCGTTCATGTTTTAACTTTTAATCAATTTCTTGGAGTAGAGATAGATTTTTAGAGAAAAAATATTTGATTCCTTATCAGTAATAATAATAAGGATTTATATCGTCCTAATTACTATTAAATATTTGACAAAAATAGAAATGTAAAATAAATAATATTTTAAAAAATATTGAGGTGTCAAATTTTTAATTACTGTACTTCGTGCTTTTGGCCCGTTCCGGAACAAGTTTGTTGCGGTTTCTTTCTTTGTTTCCGTTTTCTGGTTTTATTTTTCGTTTTAATAAATTTTTTATCTCAGTTGTATTTTAGTTTTTAGGAAACGAATTTAATTTCTTTTAGTGATTGGGCTCTATTTTCGTACTTCTATCCACATTTTTAACCATGTTCTTTGTATGGAGAATGAATTAAGGAAAAAAAACACAAATAATGGAAAAATTTTAGAAAATAAAAATATAAAATAAAATAGCGGTAAATTAAACCAGATTTTATTTTCTCAAATAAAACGAATGATATACGAGTGAGTTGATTTTTATTATTATTTTTAAATAGTTGGACTCCAATATGGATTTCAATCAAAATCTTAATAGCATCTTCTTATGATCGAATATAAATGGAAAGAATTGATAAAAAGAGAGAAAAAAACAAAAATAAAATAGTTACTAAATAGGTCTCTACTTTTTTCTCAAAGTATTTTTTCAGATATAGGAAACCTGAAAATAAATATTAACAAACAAAACAAGCTTCTTCCTTTAATAATAAACAAACGAACAAGTTTCTTTTTTTTCCTTAAAAAACAAAAGAGTTGATTTTTTCTTCTTTTGTTTTGTTTTTGGTAAAAAGAAGAAAAAAAGTAAATCTTGCTTTTTTTTCTTTTCTCTTCTATGAATTAATGAATTGAATTTGGAACCTTTTTCTAAACAAAGGGTCTAAATGCATCAAATATCAAGAACTAAAGCCCACCAAATAATTAGACAAAGTGTCAAACTCAGCAATCTAGTTGGAAGAAGAAAGCTGGCTTCTAAATCCTAATTAATAAAATAATCAATAAAATTAGTTTTTAAAAATTTACACAATATTTATTTATAAATGTCGACAATAATACAATAATATGTGAGGATAAGACTTCAAACCCACAGACACTTTGGTTAAAAATATATATTTTAATTAGTTGAACTATGCTCAAGTTGGGATAGGAGGGGAGTTCACATTGTATTTATTTAATCTTTTAATCTCTGTGTAGTTCTAACATTAAATTTTGTTATTATTATTAGATGTTTAGAGAGCCAAAATTTGATAAAAGTATGATAAAGCATTTTAAAAAAAGTAATTTTAATTTTAAAATCTATGAATTAAATAGATATAATATTGAAAATAAATTCATAATTTAGTGTTAATTTAAGAAAAATAATGGAACTAATATCTAGTTAATTTAACAAATAATTAGAATGAGATGAAATTAAAATAAAATAAATAGGAATGAAATCAATCGAAATAAGAATGTTAGCATTTGTTTACCATAAATTTTTTGGGATCAAAATTAGAAATCCATCTTTATTACAACTATCCAAAACCGAAATAAAAAGTCAGATATATAACAATTAGTAATATACTCTTTCTTATTTTTAGCTAATTACAAATATATTAACTAAAATGTGTTGTAATATTATTTTTAACTAAAAAATAAAAAAATATAATTAATTTTATTACTATTTTATTATAATAATTATTTTTATAACAATTTATTTAATATTAACAAATAATAAATAATTAAAATAAAATAACATCAACTAAAAAATATTAATATAACTTGTATTACAATCATTATTAATATAAAAAATTTTAGATTTCTTAATGGTATAATAGAAATTCAATTTATTATCTCTGTATATCGATGTCCAACCCATAGTTATATAAAAATATCGACAAAAAGGTCAACCATAGTTCTAAATATCCGTCAACATTTCTATCGACATGTCCACATTGTCATGGATTCGACATCAACATAAGTGGTAAATCGACATTTTCATAATACTATAAAAAAACGACAAAATATAAAAAATATCAACAAAATGTCATTAATATACACATAATATGAATATTAATTATTTTTTAATTAGAAATATGAAATGTTTAATGGTTAATTTAAATATTTTTTTACAATTTTTTAATTTCTATAATTTTTATAGAAATATCCATCATATTTTCCATCTTTCCATGGAATTGAGAGCTTGGCATTTCCATCGATTTAAAAGTCGAAAATTCAATAAAATTAATTATGAGAAAAAAAAATTCTGAGGAAGTTGAGGACTTTTGAGGAAACCGTTTCTTCAACCGTAGAAAAACCCATACATTTCACACAAACGTTTGATTTGAGTTGTTCATTTTCACCTCATCAAATTTTATTATTTATTTTAATTTTTCGATTGAGCTACGTTCAATGGTAGGTAGGGGACGAGAGTTAACAATTCGACCTTTTTTTATCAAAATATAATATATTAATTGAGTGATGCTCAAGTTTAAAATTATTTTAGGTTGTTCTTCACCAAATGTTATAGGTTGTTGTTCACCAAATATTTATTTTCTATTCAGACGAGAAATTTTTATCTTGGTCCTTAATTTTAGACACTTTTTAAATTTAATACTTTAATTTTATCATTTTAAAATTATACTATTTTTCCAACTATTTTTTTTTCGAAATTTATGAGTTTTGAAATAGTTATTCAATTATCAATTTCGTGTACTACTAAAACTTAGTTTTGTGTAAAGATTAATTTTATTTATATTAATGGGTTTTTTTAATTTTAGTTTTACATTGTTTTTTTTAATTAATGGAAATTGAAAAATGAGTAAACATTATAATACTTATCTAAATTTTCGAAATTGGTGAGCTTTGGAAGAGTTATTCAGCTGATAAAGTTTTGGTTTGTTTTTTTTTTCTCGTAAAATTATTATGCGACAGTGAAGAGGCTTTTCTTTAACAGCCTTTTGACGTAAAATCAATTAAGTTTTGTCACAAATTTTTGACTAACTTACGAGCACTTTGTCGGTGATATGATAGAAATCTTGATACAATAAAAAAAAAGTTTATTTTTTATTGTTTTCAAATATGTATTTGATAGCAAATTTAGAAGTCGAATCTCAATTTAAAAGTTTGTTAAGCTATATCTAGTAATATATGGATAAATTAGTTGGAGTTACCAACTAAATATACATTGAATTTAATATAAAATAATAATAACTAATTTGTTAACATTTTTGTTATAAATTTTGTGGAATTATTATTTATAATATTGTATAATTTATAGGGTAAATAAACTTGTAGTCCCTGAATTTGAAAATAAGTTTCTATTTAGTTATTAAATTTCAAAAAGTGACAGTTTAGTCCCGACATTTAGACTATGGTTCTAAATGGACCTTGAGATTAAACATCGGTTAATAACACTAACGGTGGTTTGATGAGTGAGATATTTGATTCAATTTTATATTATTTTTAAAATATGTGTCCTTTTATTTTCATTTATCATTTTCCATTTTCTCTCCCACTTTTCTTTCTCTCTCTCCCCTCATCCTCCATTATGGTTTTCTCTCCTCCCGTCCATCCCTTCTCTCTACAAAAATCGTTGAAGCCCCCACGGTAGTAAATTCCAACCTCAAAAAGATTAAAGCTTTTAAATTTGTAATCTCTCCTTCCTAACAACTATAAAATCCCAGTTTTTGAAGCCCCAGTTAAAGGAGTCAGAAGCCGCATCTACCTCACAATAACTCCATAACAAAGTTGGGAAACAATATTCATTGATACTCTTTTCAAGCTTTGGGAAATTGATTATTGTAGAATCTGGTTCAGAAAACTTGCAATAATTGTGGGTCATTTTGATTTTGAAGAAGGACTATGCGCACTGAAGATTTCCGTCTAGAGCCATCTTGTTCGTGTTAGGGGGTTGGTTTGATTTCGGAGGGTGATCGAATCCATCCCAACAAGGAGAAGTCAACTAATGAGTTGCTCTAAATTGGAAACATTTTGAAGAGAGGAAGAGAATATCATACGGGAGGATGGGGGAAGAGAAAGAAAGAGAAGAGGGAGACAAGAGGGAAGGAAAGGGGAAGGAAAAGAAAAACAAAAAACAAAATGACACGTGTTAAAAATAATATAAAATTGAATAAATATTTCACTCACGAAGCCACATCAGTATTCCATTAGAGTTATTAAGGGAAGTTTAACGTCAGACACCATTTAGAACCATTTTGTAAATATCAGGGGTTAAACTGTCACTTTTTGAAACTTAGGGATCAAATAGAAACTTATCTTCAAACTCACGGATTAAAAGTGTATTTGTAAATTTTGTTTCAAAAAATTAATGAATTTATAACATGAAATAATATGTTTAGTAAAGTTTTTATTTTTTTAATGTAATTTTGCATTTTAAAGTTTCTAATTCAAGATTTTTAGATACTGAAAACATTTTAAGATTTCTACTATTTAGATCATAGAGTTCAGAAACAGTTATAAAAAGAATATGTCAAACAAATATTTATAGGTAAAATACATCCCGAGTTTGGAGGTAGGTTTCTATTTGGTCTTATGTTTGTTTCAAAAGTGACAGTCTGGTCTGTGACCTTTAAAAATAGTTCTAAAAGTTAATGGAGTTAAACTTGCGTGCTGACATGACATTAATAAATTATATATTTATTATTTAAAATTATATGACATTTTTTTTCTCTCTGATTTCTCTCTCTTCCTCTTCTTTTCTTTGTCTTCCTCTCTCTTCCCTCTCCTTTTCATTCGACATCCAAATTTCTTAAGAAATATAAGTACTTTTCAACTAACTTTGTTTTTTTGTTTCTTGAACATTCTCACAATTGTATCGAAATTTTGGAAACAACCAAAACTAGTTTCTCCGGGTTCCTATTTTCAATTTGTTCCAAAACATAAATAAAAAGATTGTTATATCATACTTGAATTATTAGAGGTTGGAACAATGCAATACATTCCTCTTAATTAAAAAGAAAGAAACAAAAAGAAGAAATAGTAACGTTACCAAACGAGTCCTAATATCCAGTTCACTCCATCAAACTTCATACTCTTATTCAAAATCTTTTCTGTATTTTTCTCTAGATTGAGTCACGGCGGTTTGGGGTCCAAGAGGGTTTGAACTGGTAAACTTTTTTTTTGGGGGATTGTTTTTCTTCCGAATTTCTCATTTTGGTTGTGACTATTAGTGAACGGACGAACCTCCTTTTGATTTGATTTGATTTTTAACTCAATCTTTCTTCTTCTTCCTTTGGTGTTTGCGAAGCAAAATAGTCTTTCTAAAGACAACCTCAAATTTTTTAGCAATCCCTTCGGCAGAAGAGATTTTTTAATAAAAAGAAATGTTGCTAACAGTTTCTTAATCAAGAACTAGTATCAAAATGGAATCTGCTTGCAATAGAGAGAAATCCATAAAAGATTTTGAATCGATTTGGTAATAGCATGAAACTTGAATGTTCCATTCTGTTTGGTCACTCTACGGAGAAGGAGTAGAGAGGGGAGAGAGGGGGAAATAAGAGGAAGAGAGGAAAAGAGGAGAGAAAAATAGAAGAAAAAAAATGTCATATAATTTAAAAATAATAGAAAAATAATAAATATATATCACAACATTCAGTTAATATAATTAACAGAAATTTAACTTTCAGGAATCTCTACAACTATTTTTCAAAGTTCAATGATTAAACTGTCGCTTTTTAAAACATGACCAAATAAAATTTACCTTCAAATTCAGAGATCAAAACATATTTTACCTAATATTTATTTAATCCATTTGATTCAGTGGTTTTGAAAACAATAAAAGTATCTAAATTGCCCTATTCTTCTCAAGAAGACATAGTAAGTTTTTGAAAAATTATATTAACTCAAAAGATTTAGGTTAATTTATATTTTTATCACTATGCTTAAATTATTTTATTAGTTTGATGTCTCTAGATTTTTAAATATCCTATTTAATTTCTATAGTTGCCTGCTTAACACTCTTAGGATAACAAAAATATATATAATTTATAAGCTATTTTGTAAATATGCTTCCTAACACCTAATATTTTGTTTAATTTATGTGATAAATATAGCTACTAACATTAATATGAAAAATATACGAATTTGGATCAAATTTTAAGACATATTTTTGGTTGAATTTGTGCTTCTTTAATTGAATTCAAAAGAATGAATTTTAAGGCACTTTGGAAAGAAAAGGTGAGTTAAACTTTGTGATTTGAAATTCGATAAATGATTTCCAATAATTTTATTTTGTTTAGAATGAAGATGATTTAAAATGCATGCAATTCAATTTGTTTGTGATATTTATAGGAAAGGAGAAAAAATAAAAATTTTACTAATATAAGCTATTTATTAATTAAAATTAAAATTATAAAAAAACCAAATAAGTAATTTGTTTTAAAATTATAATCAATTTTGCAATCATTCTCTTTTAAGTGATAAAGAATACGTACGTAACTCATATGAAATCCGGTAGGATTTGAAAGCATAATTGTTCGATCATAAAAAAAAAATCAAATCAAAGACCTACAAGAATGAGTAATATTTGATAACTTTTGGAGAGGCATATTAATTTTAGGGGATACGTAAAGCAACTAGGCATTCCAAAACCAACATATATATTTAACTGTCCGTCAATATATCAATAGTACCATATATAAAGTAGCAATCCATAAGCATACAAACAATCAAGCAATTAACATAACAAAGAACAAACATCCCCACAAATAAGAAATACTTACTCATGAACGTTTTCAAGGTCTACACTTTGTCGAAAGCTTCCAAAATCAAAAGAGACCAAGCTTTGGGTTAGAAATCACTTCGATCACTTTAATCGAATCTAAAAACGAGTTTAAGTGAGTCGTTACGCCTACTAACTCAGGCCGAAACCACTTGGGTTAAGGCCAGATTAGTGTCGAACGTGTCAGACAATGCATAATTGAGTTCGAACGGGTTTGGGCACGAAATTTAATGCTGACAAGGGGTTTACATGCGTTCGGTCACTGTAACGGAAAAGCAGCTTCACGGATCTAGGGAGAAAACTCACGCCATTGTAAGGTTCATTGCTGTTGAGGTCGGGCACCGCGTCGCTGGCTGATCGTGATTGCAATAGAGAGGACGTCGCCAGATCTGAGCTGTTTGCGGGTGAAATCGCAGGAGTTTTTCCGATCGTGCGTGTGGAGGCACCACTGTTCGTTGTTGGAATTCGCAGATCAAGTGGCTGCTGTTGTCGTGGTCGCCAAGTGTCGCTGTATGAGGTCACTAGGGAGACATCGTCGCCGGAGGAAGGTTTGGACGGTAGGGGGTGGGTGGCGACTTAAATAACCTAATAAAAACAATATAATATTTTATCTTTTGTTTCCATCGCTAGTCTAATAAGATTAGTGATAGAGACAAAATGTCTCTCATCCCTACTCTGTAGGGAGTTTAAACAGGGATTCCCTCAGTTCATTTAGGGTAATTTCCTATGGGAACTGTTCACGAAGAAAATGAATACTCCTAGGTTCTTTGTGTTAAGAGTCAAATTTACTTATTTTACGACAGAAAATTTCCTTAAGACTCTTGCCCTCCCAAGTGTCCTTTCTACCAAACAACGAAAAGGTAGAGCAACTTTAGACTAGAAAATTGACCTTGTGATTTCTCAAAGAGAATGAAGACCGGAACCCAAAAATAAAGAAGTTTATTATATGGTTGTTATAGGATATATTATGACAACCATTAAAAACAACATAGGTGTAAGGTTCCGGTTCAATGATTTTTGATACAAATGGAAAAATTGAAGTGTATTCAATTTTGTTCAAGTCGGGTCAATCAATAGTTTTCTAGTCGGGAATCGAGTTTGAATGGGTTTGATCCCTTACGCCCCTATAAGATAATAAAAGTTAGGTTGTAATTGAAGTCATATTCGGGTTTCAATTTCTCCTAGTTCTATATACTAATACACTTCAATAGGGCTAGCTTAGGCAAGTGAGACGATGCTCTAAAACTTCCAATTTTCAGAGGCCTCATATTTTTTCTATATAATAATATGAATATTATTATCTATTTATATTAGTCTATAATTATAAATATAAGTTTCGAATATAACTTCGATCCAGTCACTTTTTATGAGTTGGTTTTGACTTGCCCAAACATATCCCAACTTCTCTCTCCCACCGACCAGCTCCTTAATCAAATTCCTGGGTGGCCGGATATCTCGACATGTTGAGGTATAGACACAACGCAGGAAATTTCGATCAAACTAAGTATTAATTCATTCTATAATTCGGACAAAATATACTTTTACTTTTTGAGGTTTCCGGTAGGTTTATATTTTATCCTTGAGGATTCAAAAATTGATACCTTTGGTCATGATTTAAGAAAGATTCTAGAGGGTCTTTGAGTTCTTTTGACCGTTAGTTTACTAACGATAAGATGATGTGACCATTAAGTTGGTGACTGTATTTTGATGATTTGACAAAATATATTAATTTAACAATATTTTGACGGTGATATTGAACTTTCTTTCTCCTCTCTCCTTTTTATTCTCCCCCTCCGATGAGCCTTGTCGTCTCTCCCCTCGCTAGCCACATTGGGCTATCTCTAAATCCCTTACCAGCATTTCTTTGTTCTTCATTTTTCGTCCAAAAATTTCTTGTCATCGAAAATCTATATTCCTCCAAAAACCTCAGGAATGTGTTTCATGTTCCATAAATCGACGGGAAACGCTCGTTTCCTCACCAAATCTGAAATCTCGTTCCATATTGTTCAAATTTGGAAAGAGGAATGCTCAATCCTTATCGGATCGAGGAATGCTCCTCGTTCCAGATTTGGACACGGAACTCTTCCTCGTTGCAAATCCAACAATGATCAAATGAACATTACTCATTTAGATTTGGAACAAGGAAATTTCCTCAATGGATTGGGAGGCGACTTCATTAACGACAAGGATGCTTGCTAAGAACGCCGATGAGAGTTTCAACAATGATAATAGGAGAGTTTCAACAATAGTGAGGTTTATAAGAGGGGGGAGAAAGAGAAAGTTAGAGGAAGGAAAAGAAGGAAGAAGAGAAATCAAACTAACACGCCAAAATATTATTTAATTAATATATTTTTCCAAATGATAAAAAATTTAACAGTCACATCATCTTAATATTAGCCGTTAAATGAGGTGATAGACCATTTAAAACGTCTCCCTAAATTTCAAGAACCAAACTGTCACTTTTAAAAATCTCAAGAATCAAATAGATACATACTCTAATCCAAATATAACGGAGAAGAAAATATATTTTGTCCATCAATCTTTTATCAATTACATAAAAATTTATGTTTAATTAATTTAATTCTATACTGATTATTTTTTATGATAATAATAAATGCATGTTTATCATAGATATTTTTTAGTTCTCTAAACAAAAGTTCCACATAAATGTAAATATTCGGGAAAAAGTCATTATGAATCCTTTCAAAAATTTCGTAAGAAGCCTTTCAAATTAAAATCCTCATTTTTTACATCGAAGATCTTTCAATTTCACTTAAAATTCCACCAACGGTTGGAATAAACACTAAATTTTGTGGACCAATGTCTCTTATGTGGATAGGTAATAGCAAATAAAAATAATAATTCAAACAAGCACGAGACATGACATTTTAACGTGGAAAAACCTCATCAATGCAAGAAGTAAAAAACTACGGACCGAAATCAAAATCTCCACTATAATCAGTAATGGGCTACACCAAGTTCTCCCTAGCAAGAACTAGAGACATACAATAATAATATCTCGAGGCAATAAATCTCGGCAACTACGGGAATAAACTGGAGAAGAAAATTAGAAATATCTCACTTAAAAAGTAACACCAACTACTCACTGTATCTGATGGTAGGCAACTCCAAATGAAATGTCGTCCATCCAGATTGAAGAGCCTTGTGTTATAAACACGCTGTCAAAATTTTACCTCGATCGGGCAATGGATTAACCTCTGACCGTGAAAAAAACGCTACTGTACATATTCTTTTTCTTTTATTATTCTTTTCTAATTTTCTATTACGTGCAAACCTTTTCCCTCCCTCCCACCTTATGTGGTAAGTGCTACTCAACCTATATAAATATATATTAAAAAAAAACCCTAAAAAGTAATGGCCCACGTGGGCCTTCACAAGTAAAAAGACCTAACACCGAGTTATCTCCCACTTGGAGACAAAACATCGATCTTGCCTACCACTACACCAACAGTGTTCCATCATCTTGTCAACCCCACCAAGGCTCAGTTCTAACTGCACCAACAACTTCTAACTGATCAACATCATTTTGGCACCAACCAAGGCTCAACTCCCCTGCAGATAGTTTCTAACATTTTTAGCACCAGCCAAGATTCCATCTGTCATTGCCAAAAGACTAAGCAATCCTACGTGGTTTTGTCTCCCAGACGTTAGAGACACAATCACGTACTCCCACTCAAACTAAGTAGTCTCCGACACTTCCTTATTCACTCGCACCCAACGACTCCTAAAGAAAGATTTCCCCTTTGATGACTTAGCACTCCCACCCAAGTCTGTTGCTACTCTAGAGACTTTATCATCGACCTCAGCACCAACGTCTTTTTTCTCAATGCGCTCTTTCGTCTATGCGACTTCATCAGCTCGCTAATCTATCAGACTACTATGATATTATCCTGACAGTCTACTGAATGCCTCACTAAGCTATTCCCCTTTCCCTTTTCTCTACTTTCTAGTTGTTTGACTTGAACTGATGGCAGATTCTTCTAATCTATCCTGATTGTCAATGCTACTAGTTATTTAAAGTCTCCCTCTCAACTATATGCAGCCCTGTGCATAACCTGTCTCTCTGATCTTCTCGCAACATTAAACCTCGACACGTACACTGAAGCTTTTCTGTGGCCAACAACCACTACCTTGGATCCTCTCATGAGTTTCCTCCTATTTTCTGCAAACTCACCTCTATAGCCTTCGTCATCCAACTTCTCGGCTGATATTAAATTCATCCTGAAACTGGGTACATACCTAACACCATGCAAAACTAACTCGGCCCCACTGTCAGTCTTCAGATGCACCTCCCCAATTTCTTTGACTTGGCGAGTCTCCCATTCCTTGTTCTCACCATGCCATGACTGCCTGTAGTTAGAGACGTGAACCAACTTCTATTTGAAGATACATGCACCGAAGCTGCACTGTCCAGTACCTATTATGAATGACGAATCCACAATGTCGTGTTGCTCTTAATGCATGCTAACAACATGTCATTTGACACCATGTCTGTCTGGGTTTCCTTTTCCTAATCCTCTTTAAGCTTCTTATAGTGTTTCTTGAAACGACCCTTCTTATGGTAGTAAAAACATTCAACCTTACCGCTCCCACTCTTCTGGCTATGTCCTTGCTGTTTTTCATATCTCATATTACTTCTGCCTTTGCTCAAAGCTACTAATGCTAACTCTATGGAGTTCTCTCTACCTTAAGTGGATGCGGAATTTTTCCCACTTCCTTTCCTGCGAATCTATTTCAGCAATTGCAGCATCACAGATATTTGAAAATTTCAAACTCTTATCCCCCAACGAACTCAACACCGCTGTCTTAATCGTTTCCCAACTCCCAGGCAAAGAAGGCAACAACTTTATAGCCTTCACTTCCTCTGAATAAATGATCTCCATCGGCTCCAACTAGCTCATTAGTTGACTCAACTAATTGATGTGGGAGTTCATCGACGACGTGTCTTCCTCCATATGAATGTTAAATTATCTCGAGATGCACCTTGCTGTTGGCAAAGGGTATTTCATATCTGTCCGTTAGCACCTTCATCAATCTCATCGTTGTTTTCTCACTCGCCACAAGACTTGGCACATTAATCGACAAGCACAACCTGATGATCGCTACAGCTTGTTCATAATTCTCCGCCCATTCTTTGTCTGTCATCCTATCATGTCATTCCTTCAAGGCTTTGTATATCTTCTTATACGTTAAAATATATGTCACTTGCATCTTCTAAAACCTGACGTTTTCCCCCGTCAAATCTCAAAACCTCTTCGAAGTAGTGATGTGACTTTTCACTTAATCTCATGATGTTGAAACCTACAGTGCTGATACCACTTGTTGGGAAAATTACTTACTAAGAATATTTTCCCCTTCTACAGTTCTTCAGTGAAAGCTAAATCAATCACACAATACGAGAAATATAGGGAAAGCGCAGTAAACGACATAAAAGATTTATACTGGTTCACCCCAACTATTGGCTACATCCAGTCTTCAGCGACAACGAGTTCTACTATATTATTGGATAATACAATGGACAATACAATAATTTCTCAAATATAGAGGCTTCGACAAAAGCCACCTAGCTTCTAGGAACTACAACAATAGAATCTTAGGGAACAAGAATGAAAAACCTCACAAAATACCCACGAGAATTGGTTGCCGACTTTGCTCTACAACCCCGAGATCTCGCTTCTGAAACTCTGCCAAACACTACTGCCACGCCTCTGCCAAACACTACTGCCACGCCTCTGAAATCAGTGCACCAATATTGCTCTGGCCGCTCC
The DNA here is from genome assembly GCF_013281855.1 of Momordica charantia. NCBI lineage: Eukaryota > Viridiplantae > Streptophyta > Magnoliopsida > Cucurbitales > Cucurbitaceae > Momordica > Momordica charantia. Next base: position 16,738,931 of record NW_028275166.1, on the reverse strand, counting down.
TATGATGTATGCGACAACACACATAAACAAAACCTAAACAAAAGGACTCTATTTATAGGATGCCAAATATCCTAATCGTTATAGAAAAAAGAATATTATAATCGTTGTGGGTTTTCTGTTTTGGCTCTATTATCTCAACACCAACAAATAATTTTTTATTAACTAATTTATATTAGTTTTAACTCTTTAAATTGTGAACATAAAATAAAAAACTCCTGAAGTTATTAACCACCTCATCTTACTTAAAAAATATTATTAAAATTTACAAAGGGTTTAAACAAGCTTTTCAACACTAAAATTAATCAAAATTATACTGGAAGTAAATTACACGATAAAGAAAGATTAAATGAGCCGACTATATCATATACTGAAAAACATATTTTTAATAAAACTAGGTTATCAAGCTTTAATACATAATGCATCTCAAAAAGTAAGAAAATAAAAATATGGATAATATACTATATGTTAAAACTACAAATTTGATCATAATGATTATGACATAATTTAAATTTGATCTTATGGTCTTTAAACTTTCAATTAACTCCATAATGGTGTGGGGATAACATTAAATTGGTCTCCTACAGTTAAACATTTTCAATTGATTTCCTATTGTTTAGCCCAAAACCTTCCAAATTATTCCTATCGTTATTATATTCACATTTTTATGTAGCAATAAATTGACATTTTTTGATTTGCCTAATTTAGTTAGTTGACTATATCCCGATTTAAAGTTGAGTAGAAACTAAAAAAAACTGGTGGAGTTTTTATAAAATTGAAACTTTTAAAACTATGCGGAACAAATTTATAATTAACCTATGTTATATTAAAGTTTTCCTAATGATTGCTCTAAAAAAAATGTAAATGAATGATTACCCTAACTTTGATTAATGGTAGTTATAGTAAATCAATGATTAATCTTGTATTATAATTTTTCTATATTGTAATTATTTTAAGGGATTTATTGTGGAAAGAAAAAAATATTTGTAATATTTGCTTTTAGTTTTGCGAAAGGCCAAAATATTTTAAATTTGATTTTTGAATTTTTAGTTATTCCTGGCTTATCTTTTAAATTTTTTTATTTCTAACGAATTTACGTGGTTGTACTAGGTACGTTGTTGTACTACATACTATATATCAATTATCTCTTATAACTATTTTGGGGTGATTATTATTTGATGGTTAATTGGACTCTTTCTATATTAAGCATGAGCTAAACTTCTGAATTTTGTAATTTTTGCAATAAGTTGGTAATTTTACAAATATCTATTATTATTATTATTATTCTAATTTTGAAAGTGCCCCATCATTTTATATTAGTTGTTATTTTATAATATTTTATCTAATTTCTTTTTTAAAATTTGCAGCTACATTTTTGTATCCATTACTTTGGATATGTTGCAATCGAAAGTGATTATATCAAATTTTACTTTTCATTTCATGAGACTCTCCACATGAAATAAATCCCAATAATCTCCCATTCACGTGGTAGACGTAAAACTTCATATTCAACACTATCTCTCATATTCTAAAACGAGTGACTTATTAGCTCGATTCTTGTCCCAAAAACGTAGTTCGTCAAAAGATGAAAATATTCCTTTCAACCCATAAATCACAATCAGCCTTCACCTTGAGATCCACTTCTTGATCAAATCAACCTTATTTTTTCTTTGTTTCCATTTATATGCTGCATAATTTCAGGTGCTTATTAAAAAGAATTTCACATATTAAATATATAAGTTATCAAAACAGTCCAAACAACTCGAATTACTGTTGTTTGGGGAAGAGAATACCCTGGACACGTGGAGGACCCCTATTGGTGCTCCAAGATGACTCATGAGTCATGCCCAGCTCGGACCGCCGAGATCACCACCACTAGCGTTGACAGATGCTAAGTATGAGGGCCGAGGTGAACCTGGCCGAGGTCCGACCTACCGCGAAGCTCGGTAGGGGCCGATGTGAGCTACTGTCAGCGGCGTGATTATCGGGTGTAACCGTCGGTCCCGAGATTACCGAGTGTAACCGTCGCGAGATTAGCGGGACTACCACCCATAAGTAGAGGACCTCACTCCACGATCAGGTACGATGATTTCTGACCTCGAACTAAATTGGGAATCCGACCTATACTGACTTCATCGTCGGAGTGCTCACCTTTTTGTGCAGGTCCGCCCAAGTATTCAGATTGGTCCGGAGGCCGAGTTCGAGCTGCAATCTGAAATACACTGTTGTGCATATCCTTGCATAAACATTTGGCGCTGTCTGTGGGGAAGACAATCTAAGTCATCCCAATCCTTTTAAACCAATACGCGAGCGAAAATGGTTCAACCAGCAAACTCGACCAATACGGCAGATCGAAGGACTCTAGCTGCCAGCGATGCCCACCAGAGGGAGGTCGGAGCAGCAGTGGTAGAGGGGCAAGGTCACGACGGCCTAACAACAGAACCCCTCCGCAGGTCGGCACGAATCACCGCGCCTGTCCTACCACCTGCGCACCCCCCAAGGACATCCAAGGCCACCCGTGGCCGAGGTGGAACCTCTAAGAAGGGCGCCCGGGGTCCAGCCCCGGCCCCGACAAGTGAGAACTTGGACGCACTCTAGAGAGAAATGGAGGCAATGCGCACGAAAATGCGGTCCATGGAGGAAATGTATAACGAAATGATATTAGCTGCAGGCGCAGGGTCCCGATCTGAGAACCGAGTGACGCGCTTGGCATACGCGAGCAAAGGGGTTCCCACCTCGGCCCAGTCGAGGAGGAACATCCCGAAGACAACGAGAGCGAGGGACACACTCGCCAGAGAGGAGACCTCCGTGAACACCTCAACAGAAAGAGAGGCTCATCTCTCCGAAAAGGACAGTCACCATCCCGCTCACATAGGAGCTCCAACCAGCAGGCTGAATCCTCTCGCAACCCAGTAACTCCTGCAGGAGTGATTACAAGGGAGAAGTTCGACCAGCTGAGGGGCCAGCTCGACGCTCAGGTGGAGGCCTTAAAGGCCAAATGTGAGCAGAAAGAAGGTCCACTGAACGATGGCGACTTGGGAGAATCGTCCTTCACCTCGGACGTTTTGGAAGCACCGATCCCTCCGAAGTTCAAAGCTCCTACCGTGAAACCTTATGATGGGTCGAAAGACCCCAAGGATTATGTTGAAGTCTTTGAAGGCCTCATGGATTTCCAAGCGGCATCAGACGCAATCAAATGCCGCGCCTTTCAGATCGCGCTTACTGGCAGCGCGCGATTGTGGTATCGGAGACTGCCAGCCAGGTCGATCTCGACCTACTCTCAGCTGAGAAGGGAGTTCCTCGCCCAGTTCTCTTCTCGGCATTATGACAAAAAGACAGCGACCCATCTCGCCACCATCAGACAGAAGGAGGGTGAGACGCTGCCAGAATATGTCACGAGATTCCAGGAGGAGCAGTTGAAGGTCGCACACTGCTCCGATGACTCGGCCATGTGCTATTTTCTCACCGGTCTAGCCGACGAGGCCCTCACGGTGAAACTTGGAGAGGCGGCCCCGGCCACCTTCGCCGAGGTGCTTCAGAAGGCGAAGAAAGTCATCGATGGACAGGAACACCTCCGAACCAAAACCGGCCGACCAGAACGAAAAATCGGCCGGGGCAGAAGTGGAAAAGATATAGAAAAGGCAGATCCCAAGTCCAAGGACAAGGGATCCTTTTCCAGCGGCCGAGCTGAGTATCGGAGGGCGGAGAACGGACCTACCAGGAGCCGACCTTACGAACGCTTCACCCCGACCACGATTCCAATTTCCGAGACCCTAACGAACATCGAGGAGTCTGGAATGGAAAAACTACTCAAACGTCCTAAGAAGCTTCGGGGAGCCCCGGAGAGGCGCAGCAAGGACAAGTATTGCCGCTTCCATCGGGAGCACGACCATAACACGTCGGACTGCTGGGAGTTGAAGCGCCAAATTGAGGATCTAATTCAAGATGGCTACTTCAAGAAATTTGTGGGGAAGCCCAGGACCAGCTCGGCAGAGAAAAAGGAAGAGCGGAAGCGTTCGAGGACGCCGTCCCGGCGCACTGACCGACCTGCGATCATCAATACCATTTTCGGAGGGCCAAGCAGGGGTCAGTCCGGACATAAAAGAAAGGAGTTAGCTCGTGCAGCCAGGCGCGAGGTGTGCATCATCAGGGAGCAGAGGCCGACCTGCTCAATCACCTTCGACGGTGCAGACTTGGAGGAGGTCCACCTGCCCCACAATGATGCACTTGTGATCGCTCCCTTGATTGATCATGTGGTGGTCAGGAGGGTGCTGGTAGACGGAGGCGCATCTGCTAACATCCTGTCCTTACCGACCTACCTCGCCCTGGGATGGACGAGGTCGCAATTGAAGAAAAGCCCGACACCGCTGGTTGGGTTCTCTGGAGAATCGGTCATCCCAGAGGGTTGCATCGACTTGCCGGTCACGCTTGGGCAGGACCAAACTCGGGTCACCTAAATGGCCGAGTTCGTGGTGATTGACGGTAGATCGGCCTATAACGCCATCTTTGGGAGACCCATCATCCACTCATTTCGGGCCATTCCCTCGACACTTCATCAAGCTTTGAAGTATTCCACCCCCAATGGCGTGGGCACGGTCCGAGGAGAATAGACCGCTTCAAGGGAGTGCTATGCCTCCGCACTCAAAGGCTCATCGGTCTGCGCCCTTGAAACTCTCGCCAGTAGGGATGTGACGCTCGAGTTCAAGGCCGACCTGCCGAGGAGGGAGTTTGCCGCACCCACTGAGGAGCTCGAGCTTGTTCCTCTGCTTAGTCCTGAGAAGCAAGTAAGCATAGGAACCAAGCTGGGGGCCACCGACAGAGAGGAGCTAATCCACTTCCTCAGATCCAACTCGGATATCTTTGCGTGGTCCCATGAGGACATGCCTGGCATTGACCCGAAAATTATGACGCATCGCCTCAGCATAGATCCGTCATTCCGACCTGTAAAGCAAAAAAGAAGACCTATAAACAAGGAGCGGAGTGATGTAATTGTTGAGGAAGTTAGCAAACTTTTGAAAGCTGAATACATAAGAGAAATTTCGTATCCTGAGTGGCTCTCCAATGTTGTATTAGTTAAAAAATCTAACGAAAAGTGGAGAATGTGCGAACTTAAATAAGGCATACCCGAAAGATTGCTTCCCACTGCCGAGGATTGATTAGCTCGTGGACGCCACAGCCGGACACGAACTGCTCACCTTCATGGACGCCTACTCTGGGTACAACCAAATCAAGATGAATGTCCCAGATCAAGGTCATACCGCATTCATAACAGACCAAGGTCTGTACTGTTACAAGGTCATGCCCTTCGGGTTAAAGAACGCAGGAGCGACCTACCAGAGAATGGTGAACAAAATGTTCGCCAAGCAGATCGGCTGGAATATGGAAGTGTATGTGGACGACATGCTTGTCAAGAGCAAGCAGTCTAAGTCGCATCTCTCCGATCTGACCGAAGCCTTCGAGGTTCTGAGGACATATCAAATGAAGCTCAACCCAGCTAAATGTGCCTTTGGAGTCTCTTCGGGAAAATTCCTTGGCTTCATGGTGAACAACCGGGAATCGAGGCCAACCCCGAAAAGATTAAAGCCGTGCTTGAGATGGAGTCACCTAAGACGCTGAAACAGCTTCAGTGCCTCAATGGCAGGATTGCGGCCCTGAACCGGTTTGTTTCAAGATCGACAGATAAGTGCCTTCCTTTCTTCAAAGTCCTACGGAGGAAAGGGCCGTTTGAATGGACAGCGGAGTGCGAGCAAGCATTTCAGCAGTTGAAAAGCTACCTCTGTTCGGCACCTTTGCTCGCCAAGCCCATGCCGGGGGACAAGCTCCAATTGTACTTAGCAGTGTCTGATAGCGCCGTCAGCTCGGCCCTAATCAGGCAAGAGGAAGCGCGGCAAAACCCGGTCTACTACACAAGCAAGGCTATGACCGAAGCCGAGACCAGATACCCTCAAATGGAAAAGTTGGCTCTTGCTTTAGTCACCTCGCCCCGACGGCTTAGACCATACTTCCAAGCCCATACTGTGGTGGTGCACACTAACTTGCCCCTAAAAATCATCTTCCATAAGCCAGAAGCTTCTGGACGCCTGATGAAGTGGGCAATGGAGCTAAGTGAGTACGACATCCAGTTCGAACCCAGAACTGCGTTGAAAGGACAAGCAGCGGCAGATTTCATAGCCGAGCTCACACCACCTTCCGAGCTGAGCGAGTCCGACCTACCGTGGACAATCTATGTCGACGGATCCTCCAATGAGAAGGGGTGCGGGGCTGGGGTCCTCTTGCTCGGACCAGGAGGCGAGCGATTTGAGTATGACTTGCGGTTCGGCTTCCGGACTTCTAACAACGAGGCTGAGTATGAAGCATTTATTGCCGGCCTGCGAATTGCTAGAGCATTGGGGGCCTCTTATGTTAAGGTCTTCAGCGACTCCCAGTTGGTTGTGAGCCAGATCAAGGAAGAGTACCGAGCCAAAGACTCCCGAATGGAGAAGTATTTGGGCAAGGTCAGATCGTACCTCGCCCAGTTTCGAACTTACGAAGTAAGCCGGGTTCCCCGAGCAGAAAATTCTAATGCTGATGCCTTGGACAAGTTAGCATCGGCGTACGAGACCGACCTGGCCAGGTCAGTCCCCGTCGAGATCTTAGATAATCCCTCGATCTCAAAGCCAGATCTGATGGAGATCGGCGCTCCAGAGTCCTCATGGATGGACCCGATTGCGGACTTCATTAGGGGCAACTCACCACAAGACCCCAAGGAGCGCAGAAAGTTGGCAAGGCGAGCAGCTCGGTTCGTGGTCCGAGGTGGAGCATTGTACCGACGCGACTTTTCCCTGCCTCTATTGAGATGTCTAACCCCTGAAGAGGGCCTGTACGTCCTCAGAGAAATCCACGAAGGAGTGTGCGGCAATCACTCAGGCGCCCGGTCGCTGTGAGCCAAAGTGATCCGACAAGGATACTATTGGCCGACCCTCAACCAGGACGCCAAGAAGTTCGTTAGAACTTGCGACAATTGCTAACGCTACGGAACCATAATCCACCAACCTCCCGAGCTGCTCACCCCCATCTCGGCCCCGTGGCCATTCGCGCAGTGGGGCGTAGATATCATTGGTCCTTTCCCTTTGGGCAAGGGCCAGACCAAGTTCGCTGTGGTTGCTGTGGATTACTTCACAAAGTGGGCCGAGGCCGAGGCGCTCTCCCACATAACGGAATCCAGAGTCACGTCCTTCGTATGGACAAATATCATATGTCGCTTTGGTATACCGCAGGCCATTGTGACAGACAATGGAAAGCAGTTTGACAACGCCAAGTTCAAAGACTTTTGCAGCAAGCTTGGCATAAGTCACTTTAGCTCGTCCCCCGCACATCCGCAAGCAAATGGGCAGGTGGAGGCAGTCAACAAGATCATCAAGCGAGGCATCAAACTTAGACTGGACTCCAAGAAAGGCAGGTGGGCCGAGGAGCTACCAGAGGTTCTATGGTCGTACCGGACCACCCAAAGAGAATCGACGGGTGAGACCCCGTTCTCCCTGGCTTTCGGCTCCGAAGCTGTAGTCCCGGTTGAGATCGGCATGCCATCTGACAGAGTAGAGCATTACGAGCCTACGGCAAATGAGGAAGAGCTGCTCCTCAACCTCGACTTGTTGGAAGAAAGAAGAGCAATAGCCCAGCTACGCCTGGCGGAATATCAGGGCAGAATGGCCAGACATTACAATGCCCGCGTTCGACCTCGGACCTTTCAGGTCGGACATCTGGTCTTAAGGAGGGTCCAAACCCATGTCAGTGCCCTTGATCCGACCTGGGAGGGCCCGTTTGAGGTCAAGGGCATAGTCCGACCTGGGACGTACGTATTGGCCGATCTGAAAGGAGACGTCCTCGCGCACCCGTGGAACGCGGAGCACCTAAAGCGTTATTATCCTTGAAATGCCAAAAGGGTTTTCAATGGATCTGTAAAAACTGTTTCAAAAGAATTATGATCGGAATAAATGTGATGATTTAATTTCATGATTCCGAGTTCGACCAGAAATTAAATGGGGGCCACGGACTCCCACGCGATCACATTCCAGCAGTCGGTTAAAATTCAATCCTCCAAAACCTAAGGGTACGAGGTGTGATGCCAAAACCACTATTGAATTTAAAATTCAAACCTTCAGGGTAAAGGGACGATGTGAAAAGTTCAAAATGATCAAGCCTCTGAACCTGAGGGTACAATGTACGATATGAAGAACAGCTACGGACTTAGGATTTTAGCCTTTTAACGTTTTTAAGTTAAGGGTGCGATGTTAAAAAATTTAGAGTTGGTGCAATGCATTGAAAGCTAGACAGAGATTCAAATTCAAACTTTCAAATTATTTTAATTGAAGGCGCGACCTCAAAAGTAAGAGGTGCGAGGTGACATTGGCTGCAGTTCAAAGAAAAAGAAAAGAAAGCAAAGATGTTGCCAACAACAAAGTAAAAACAAATGGGAGCTTCTTTATTGAATGGAGAGTAGAGCCAAGGCTTATAGACCTTGCAGCTCTGCCCTGACACTTACAAACAAAAAACAAAAGAGAAGAGAAGAAAGACAGCGAAAAGCCTCTTGAAGGGTGGTCGCCTAAGAGCCTGCTTGGGGAGCGCCCTCTTGAGTGGTGCCGACCTGATCCTCTTCGAGGTCGGAGTAGTCAGAGTTCAGATCTCTGACGTACTTATCCACCAACGCTTGGGGGCCAGGGGTGCCGCTAGGCCCAGACGCCCACTGCTCAGCATACCTCTTCTTCAGACCACCGAGATCGATCTGCAGGTCAGGCATGTCGGAAGCAATGCCCTTCATGAGAAACTTGAAGCCCGCGTCAGAGAAGTCTTTGGCAAATCCATCGAAGTCAGGATGTTGCCTAAACGATTCCTCCAATAGGGCTCCATTGCTGAGACGCTCCTTCACCGTCTTCAGCTCGGCAGTCGCATGCTTCAGCTCCTCCTCCTTCGCTTCAAGCGCTTGGAGCATGTCGTCCTTCTCCTTGAGGAGTTGGAACTTCTCCTTCTCCAAGCCCTTGGTGATAGCATGGGCAGCTCGGAGCTGGGCCTTGCGTCTGTCTTCTTTCTTCTTCAGCAGCTCGACCTTGGTCTCCACCTCGGCCTTCAAAATTTCCACCTCAGAGTGAGCCTTCAGCAGCTCATCCTTCATGGTGGAGGAAGCAGCCTCCAAGGCAGCAGAGAACTCCTCTTTCTCCCTCTCTGCCAGAACTTCCCTCCCATCCAGCTCGGCCTTCACGGCCAGAGTCGATTGAATGGAAGCAACGAACGCCTGAGAAAAGATACAAATAAGAAGTTAGACCGAGCTACCTATTAGGTAAATTGAGCAAAAACACCAATCTTACCTCAGCGGCGTAGTTGATGGTCCTCTGCAGAACGGACCCTGGGTCACTTACAAATTTGGACGCCCTCCTTAGGCAGCGGTCCAAACTTGCGGCCGAGATGCGGGACACCTGGTCCCTCACCCCAGAACTTGACGGCTCAACTCTGAACCGTGCCGTCACATCGGACGTCCCGCCCATCCTGGCCTCAGGATCGTCCACCCGATCTGCGAAGCTCGCAGGCAAGACCCCACGAGCTCCGACCTCCAAGGGGGAGGTGATCTCTTTCTTCTTCCTCCTTCGCTTCAGAGGGACTTCCTCCCTCACCTCCTCGCCCAAGGGCGAGACGTCCACCGCCTCGGTCTGATCCCTGGGGCGCTTCTCCCTCGAAGGCCCCCAGAAGACTCCAGCTCGATCACTGGAGCTGGATCTTCCGAGGCTGGCCCTACCACAGCAGGGGTGGCAGGTTTCGAACTCTGGGCGACCTCAAGAGCATGGGCTCGGCCCTTGGACTTGCGCTTCACGTTGCTTGCAAATCCGCAAACCATGGCTGCAAAATAAAAACAGGGGTCAACACAAGGTTAGAGGAAAAAGGGGGGAAGCAAGCTCGGCATACCAAGTTCGGAGTTCGGCCTTGAGGATTCAATGGGACGAACTGCGGGGTTGTAATCTAGCAGCCCGGACTCAAGCAGCAGCTTGTCGGTCACCAAGGTTCCGACCCTCCTACCCCTCGGAAAACGCTCCTTGTAATATTTCAGCGTGTCGAACGAGGCTTGCGTAAGCTCGGGGACTGGTCGGATTGAAACTGCACAAAGACAAAATTTGAGTCAGACCTGAATAACAAGAAAGAAAGTTATCACAAGAAGTAAGAACTACTCCGTACCTAGGTTCCCAAACCTAGTGGGAACGTCAAAGAAGGAACGACCTGACTCGTCCTTTGCAAGCCATTCCCTAGAAGCGTAAACCACTTCCTCACCCATCCCTTGATGGAGGTCGGCCCCTTAACTATACCGCCTGCGCCTTTCCTTGCGCACATATAGAACCGACCAGGCTTCTTAGCTATCCTTTTCGCTTCGAAGCACGCGAGGAGCTGGTCTACGTCCAACAGCTCGGCCTCTTCACTATCCCGAGTTTGTAGCCAAAAAAGGATGGCCAAAGCGAAAATGACACCCCACCCATTGGGGGCCATTTGAGCCGGAGCCAGCCCAGTTTGGAAAAGAAACTCTTGGACGAAAGGGTGAAGGGGAAGTCTGAGGCCGTACTCAAACATTTTGAAGTAGAGGGTGACCCATCCCTCTGGAGGATTGTCAGCTCTCTCCCCCTCCTCCGGAATCCTAAGGAGGATGTTCTCAGAGATAGCGAACCCCCTACGAAGGGATCCGAGGTAGTGCTCAGGTATCCTAGAAGGGTATTCCAAACCCTGACCCGAGGTGGAGGCATCACTATCCTCCCCGTCATCGGAGAACCTAAAGTTTTCTATCTCCTCGAGCTCGGACTCTAACCTACGAGCTAAATCCTCATCGGGTCCTAAGTTGCTGCTAAAAGAGGACGACATGGCAACTACGTTCGAAAGAGAAAGTGAGGGAAGAGACCGACCTACCAAGGGTTCGAGCTACCTTCAGATCGAACTCCAAGAATTCAGGGAACGTAAGGTATGACCTGAAGGATTGGGGGTATTTATAGCTCGTCGGAAAAATTTCCCCACCGTACACGTGTAATCAACGAGCGGCTAGGATCCTCCCTAAGATCCGAAGCGTCGGAATATTTGAATATTCCGACGATAAATCTACCGCAACGGTTATATTTTCCCACGAATAGGAAGTCGCCACGCGTCCAAAGCAAGTCGAATGAACTTCTCTGCCAGGTCGAGATCGGACCAGACAGAGAGGGAGGCCAATGTTTGGGGAAGAGAATACCCTGGACACGTGGAAGACCCCTATTGGTGCTCAAAGATGACTCATGAGTCATGCCCAGCTCGGACCGCCGAGATCACCACCACTAGCGTTGACAGATGCTAAGTATGAGGGCCGAGGTGAACCTGGCCGAGGTCCGACCTACCGGGAAGCTCGGTAGGGGCCGATGTGAGCTACTGTCAGCGGCGTGATTATCGGGTGTAACCGTCGGTCCCGAGATTACCGGGTGTAACCGTCGCGAGATTAGCGGGACTACCACCCATAAGTAGAGGACCTCACTCCACGATCAGGTACGATGATTTATGACCTCGAACTAAACTGGGAATCCGACCTATACTGACTTGATCGTCGGAGTGCTCACCTTTTTGTGCAGGTCCGCCCAAGTATTCAGATCGGTCCGGAGGCCGAGTTCGAGCTGCAATCTGAAATACACTGTTGTGCATATCCTTGCATAAACAACTGTAAAGACCATCTTAGTAGCGTGAGTGTTTTTCACTATCTAAAAAAGAAAAACACTCAAAACATTTTAATTTATCTCTCTTAAAATCTCTCACGAATCTCATAATTCTTGTTGGTAGATTTTCTCTAACAAAGATGATGGTAAAGATGTTTTATGATTCTTTTACGAGGGTAATCATACGAGTACTTGTTTGGTTCTTTTCATTTTGATGTTTCTTAACAATGTTTTTTATGTTTCAAAAGATTTTTGTTTGTACTTTGATTTTTTTGTGGTACAAACTTCACATGTTATCCAATAAACCAACAGTGTAGCGCTGTGGATAATTGTAGTTGACTTTTCAAACTTCCAAGGACTATCAAAAGGAGAGCCCACCAATAGAGTTTCTTTTGGGAGAACAACGTTGTAGTTGATTACTGTCTTTTCTTTTTCTGCTTGTTTTTTTTTATTTTAAATTTTTTATATTCCATTTGATGTGTTCTTAATTTGAGAATATTTTGAAAAGTGGAATGACTTTTTGGTATAGTACTTTACATATATTTTTCAAAATTGTTTGGTAAAAAGTCATTTAAAAAATTTAAAAAATACTAAAAAGCACTTATGAAGAAGTGTTTTTCACTCTAAGACACTTTCTCCAAAACTCATCCTAATCTTATCTAAAAATTTAGTTTATTTGGAATCTTCGCCTCCTTAACATATCTGTGTTAATTTTACTTCCATGCTAATTTCATTGTTGATTCTTGCATTTTTAGGAGTTGGAATTATTTCCGTTCCTTATGCCCTCGCATCGGGCGGATGGCTAAATTTAATACTTCTTTTCGTAATTGCCCTCACGATGTTTTACTCTGGCTTGCTGATTCAACGATGCATGGATGTGAAGTCTGATATTAGAACCTATCCAGAAGTTGGAGAGATTGCATTTGGAAGCAATGGGAAGATAATAGTATCAATTGTCACGTACGTGGAGCTGTATTTGGTTGCCACTGGATTCCTAATTCTTGGAGGAGATAACTTGAACAATATGTTTCCCAACGTCGAGTTTGAACTCCTCGGCTTTAGAATTGCTGGGCAAGCCTTCTTCGTTTTGGTCATTGCTCTCATTATCTTGCCGTCGGTTTGGCTTAACGACATGAGTCTTTTCTCTTTCATCTCGGCCAGTAGTGTTTTGGCGTTGGCCATCATCCTCGGCTCTGTTCTCTGGTGTGGTGCTTTTGATGGGATTGGATTCCAACACAAAGGGACTCTCGTCAATTGGAAAGGGATTCCAAATTCCATCAGCTTATTCATCTTCTGTTACGGTGCACATCCAGTTTTCCCAACCTTGTACACTTCCATGAAGAACAAACACGAGTTCTCCAAGGTACGTGCAAAACCAAATTCTAGTTGTTTCACTTTAGTTTCTCCCCTTTTAAATTTGCTCTTCAAATTTTTAAAAGGTTCAATTTCATCCCCTATATATTGAAGAATGAAAAACATATTAATTTTAAAAAAGGTAATTTGAAGGTGTAAATGGTTAATTTATCAACATCTTAATGGATCAATTTTCCATAACAAAAACATTTTCAAGTCAAGTAAATTACATATGCTAAGTCATATGAAATAAGCAAGTTTTTCTAGACCACCGAGTGTTTTCAATCAAGTGTATTTTGACATTAAATCAACATTTTCACAGTAAGAACTTAATTGGATAAAACAAATTCAATAAAAAGGGATAGAAATTGAAAATTTTAAGAGTTTAGGGAATAAATTGAAATTCAAACATTAGGCCTTTTTCTTTGACTTTTTGGTGTCCCTTTTGGTTGTTTCTACATGGACAGGTTCTAACTTTAAGCTTTTTAATCTGCACTTTTTGCTATGCCTCTATGGCTGTCATGGGATATGCCATGTTTGGCTCAGACATTCAATCACAGATAACCTTAAATCTCCCGAAGGAAAAACTCAGCTCTTTAGTTGCAATCTACGCAACTTTACTCAACCCTATTTGCAAATATGCATTAATGACTATTCCAATAGTAAATGCCATTAGGAATCAATTTCCATTGAACTACAATAGAAAGCCATTGGCCATCCTTATTGGTACCATCTTGTTGGTTAGCAATGTCATTATAGCTCTGGCAATTCCCTTTTTTGTGTCTCTAATGTCACTTGTTGGAGCTTTTCTCAACGTGATTGCTTCAATTATATTGCCATGTGCGTGTTACTTGAAGATTTCGGGGCATTACAAGAAGTTTGGATTCGAGATGGTGATAATAACTAGCATCATAGTGATTGGTGTCCTAATCGGCATAGTTGGAACATATGTAGCTATTGTAGAAATTGTGGGAAAGATGTAATTAATTCTTCTTTGTGTAGAAACAAAAGTTTACTTTCCAAATTAGAGTGGGGAAATGGGAGTTGGGTATAAACTTTGGTGCCTTGCTTGGAATGTAAAGCAGGGGATTCGAAGACTCTAAGAATTTGCTTTTTATCTTACTTAAAAGGCATGGTACCATATTGAAGATATGTTATTGTATACTTATATATTATGAACCTTTACATCTTCTATCCAAAGTGGGATAAGTATATTTGCATCTTCAACAGAATCGTGATGGGGATGCAAGGTGTTTACTCTATGGGAAGAAATTGCAAAAGAAATTTTAGGCAGAGAATGTATGTATTACTCTTTACTTGCTGAATAGATCCTACAAGGATAGTTAAGGGCAAGACTCATGAAGATTGGTAAGGTAGAAAATCTTATGTTAAAAACTTGAAGATTTTTTGATCTATATGTTACTCTTTTATTCCTTCTATTAAGAGGTTTAAACTTGATGAGAAGGCAATTAAAGAAGTATTTATTGGTATGCTTCTTATTCAAAAGAGTATAAAATTTTCTATTCGAATAATGAAGAGGTTATCTTGAGTCATGATATCATTGTTGAGGAAGATTCTTATTGGAATTTTGTGAAGCAAAAAATTGTTAGAGATTCACCCAACAATTTGGAAAATTTAGAACGAATTTAATCTTCTTTTGATCCGATTGACTCTAACAATCAAGATAACCACCATCCTCCTTCGAATGATGACGATCTTGTTCATGAAACTGGTAATGGTTCAAATTAAAAGGTAAGATCACTTGCTGATGTATATAAAAGTTGTATGTTTTGTTATTGTTCAACTTAATAGCTATTATAAAGCTTCATAGTCTACTGAGTTGCTATTATGAAAGTTAAATTGGAGATGATTAATAAAAATAATACATGAGAGGTGGTAGACCAACCACATGGAAAAAACACTTTAGGTAGTTGTTTAGGGTGAAATATAATTATGATGGTTCAATCAACAAATAAAAAGCAAGCTTAGTGGTAAAAGGGCATGCACAACAACATGGAGTTGATTATGGAGATATATTTGATCCACTTGCAAGACATAATACTATACAATTGATTATTGCTTTAGCTGCACAATTGGGTGGAAAATATTCCATCTAGATGTAAAATCAATTTTTTGAATGGTCACCTTGAGGAGGAGATTTATTTAAGTCAATTTGAAGGGTTTGTAGACAAAGGCAAGGAAGAGAAAGTACATCGTTTGAGAAAAGCTCTCTGTGGCCTAATGTAAGAACCTCGAGCTTGGTACAGAAAAATTGATTCATATTTGATCCTTCAAGGTGATTGAAACCATTTTCTCTCTTAAGGTTGGTGACAATTCTTGCAACGCCCCTAAATCTTCACCAACTCAAATGGGGCATGTTACTAAAACCTCTTATATAGCTTAACTTAATCGAGAGAACATAACTACTTTTCTACCCAATAAACTTCAACTAAGAAACTTTATTAACTTCAAAAAGTCTCAATCCAACAGATTAACAACTAAACATAACTTAAACTCTCAAAAGAATAGAGAATCAACGATTTTAAACATCTTTTGGTTTGAACAAAGATAACTCTTGACAAGAACAAAAATCATTAACGTCTTGATACTAAGTAAAAACCACAACCTTAAGCAGGAACTATACAAAACCAACCTACTAAGCAAAGAATAAACTCATACTAGAAAAAGAAACAACTGCAACTGGCCCAACTAAAATGAAAATTAAATGACGCAGCGTTATATGGTCTTTCTAGTTGAGTCTTCTCCACGCCATCATCATTTGCATCGGTCACTTCATTACTTGTAAAATCTGAAAGAGGAGAGAGTGAGTACAACCACTATTACTCAGTAAAAAACTCATACCTAAAGGGTTACACACAAAAAGCATGTTTTTCACAACATCAAACATCATGTTCATCAATATATATATATATACACACATACATGCATGCATACATACATACATTTAAGTAAGATAGAATGTAAACTTGCTAAACCTGCATCCTACATGCCAAACCCAAGCCTCATAAAACTCACTAGACTTCTCTTTCCTATTCCTCTAGGACTTACTCCTTCGAGTCATACCGACTCCTGACCATCTACCCAATGTCTTGATACTTCTCTACGGCGCTTGGCGTTTGATCCCTTATCACGCATACTGAAGACCTTGAAATGTTGCACCTACCCTTAACCACGCATAGCTAAGACCTTGATCACTTTGCAACATAGTGGCCCTTGCCCTTTCTTCCCAAGGCCCCAATACTTGCCTTCCTATAAGATTCAATGCGTCAACCCTTAACTAGGTATAGCTAAGACCCCGACACTCATCTTTGTCCAAAGTTGGCGTATCGACCCTCGACCATTTACCCAAATCCTCGATATTTAACTTGTGACGTATCAGCCTTTTGGCCCTAATACTCACTCATTCACTTAATAACAAATTAAAACTCTCACCCGAGTCCTACTCCATACTTTCTAAGCCATGACCCATGCATAAATCGACTCACAACAGTCCAACATGCAATATACACAAAAATACGTAATTACCATTCAACTCAAAATAGTGTAGCGCGTGATTCAACAATGAACATGTATATATTTCACAACATGAAACATAACCAACAATATAATCAACATATATCAAGCATGCTCCAACATAAAAAAACTTCTCATAAATATTCCAGTATGCAACCAAACAGTCTATCCAATCTATTTATATGAACACCACTCACAGAAACCATAATAATAGTCTAAAGTTCTATTAGCAAGCAACAGATTTTACGTAATAGCCAACGTATAAACAAGTTATATACATTAATAATAAAAGCGCAAGAGCAAGTCAATAAACATGCATCATAAATATCACACAGTAAACAATCGCCCAAGTAAGAAACTACTTACAAACAAGGTCTAATGCTCCTAAGCTTTGAAAGATTCCTAAATCGAAAGAGACTAAACTTTGGGTTAGAACTCACTTTAATCGAAATCAAAAGGGAGTTTAAGTGAGTCGTTAGCTATTAACACACGGCAAAACCACTTGGGTTAAGAATAGGTCAATGCTGAAGTGGTTTGGCCTAGAAAAAATTAGTTCAAAAAGGCTCGCACTTACTAGTCCGAAGTCGGGAGGGGGTGGGTAACACCGATCTATGCTCGAACAAGGGTGGGTAAGCATCAAATCTCGTTGGAAGGAAGAAAACGCCGCTGATCTGGGCTGCTACTGTCGTTGTTGTCTATTTCTCATGGGAATGTGTCGCCGCCATTGTAGAAATCTCTAGAGAAGAGGCGTGCCGCTTTAGAATGTCGGATCTACTCGAATCTCACCATTCGTGGTTGGAAAACACTCAGTTGCTGCTGTACGGGGTTGCTGCAGAGGGAAAACGCCGTTGTGGGTCGTCGTCGTCACTGATCTAGGCTTGAGCCGCCATGGAACATTGGAAACTCGTCGGATCTGGGCTACAAAACACAAAACCGCAGGATCTACTCATGAAGACTCGCAATGCCGTTGTGGTGATGTTGTAGTAGATGTGCCGTTCGAGGTTGTTTGTGTTGCCGTTGCTGAATGGTGCCAGTTGATACACAACAACCCAAGCGTATGGACTACTTGAGCCTCTAGCCACTTCAATCCAATCGATAGATTGTTCAACCCGGAAGGAAAAAAGTTAGATGGATTACATTTGCAGTAGATTACCTTGAGTAGACAGATGACTTACTAGGTTCGAGACTAGAAACACTCTACAAGTTTGATGACCAATCAAACAAGCATGCTTTAAGAATAAAATAGAGTATCCTAAGTTCAACCACATAAAAAATACAATATTTAGGGGGGCGGGGGGTGTTGAGAAATTAAGGCGCTCTAAACAATTCTCCTTCCACAATTGTCCAGCAAACAAAGGCAATCACACAACACAAATAAGAGATTAAGAGAAAAGTAGAAAATGACACAATAATTTATACTAGTTCACCTTAAGAGTGTATGGGCTACATCCAGTCTTTTGCTCAGATGTGAGTACTAAACTATGAGATTGGAACAAAGCAATCAAATATCTCCCTTAAATATTGATCCTCTAAAGGTCCAAACTAAAGCCCTCAACTTCTTAGTATTATAATGCATTATACTTAGGTATAAGAATGAAAAACTGACAATAGAATTAAGATCTAAATACCTCGAAATTGTTGATCTGGATCTGCCCAAAAGCTTCTGCTATTACCCTGAGCCTCTACCTCGAAACTGGCACAAAATGCTCTAAAAAACGGTTGAAAACGACTCTAATTTCGGCTGAAAAATCCTAAAACCCGAAATTGCATATTTATAGAGTCGATATAACGTCATGGCGCTGTTGATAGAGCCATGGTCCTCGGTGTTGTGCAGCGTCGCGACGCCCTACAACAGCACTACGGTGCTACCTCCTCGGCCATTCTGGCTTGCAGCTTTCTACTTCACTTGTTTTCATCCCTGCTTGTCCAAAGGCTTGATCTTGATTCGTCCCTAATTCGTTCCGACATTGATTTGGCCCCACCAATCGCAACAAGGGGGTTACACGTAGGCAAGGGGTAGAGAAACCTATCAATTTTATTCAATTCATCAAAGTCTAAAATTTGTATTAAACAACAAAGAGGGAACGCCTATTTATAGGCCAAGACCAAAGGCTTTTTAGCGGCTCGATTGTTTGGCAAGTTGGACGAGGGGGGTTCGTATCTCCCCAATTGTTTTGTAAATAAAATAAACCTAAAATCTAATGTAAATAAAAGAAAACAAAATAATTGTAAAGATAATTTCCTAAATGACGCCAATTTGCTAATCAAGCAAAGCAACTATTCCTTAAATATAATTTGATAAAAATAAAATAAACTATGAAAAATAAAAAACAAGAGATCTGTCTTAAATCCACCAACTAGCTAATTAAGTAAGATAAATTATTCCTTGATTCTAAAACAAAATAAATCTAAGGAGGCAAAAAAGGAAATATATTACTTAAATAAAAGGAGTGGGCGGCAAGGCAAGCCTTTTGGCACCAAAGGATTTGGGGTGTGTGAGGGGCGTGGCGAGGGGAATGGACGTGTGCGAGGTAGTGGTAGGCGAGCGTGGCATTGGGCGCAATGGCGGGTGCGCAGTCGGCATGGGTGTACTGGGCGTTGGCGCGCGTGGGCATGGTGCAGGATGCAGGATGTGGGAGGCGCACGCATAGGATGGGGTGTATGATGAGCCTTCCTCGGCATCTCCTTTGTTCCTCATTGAGTTCCATCCTCTTCTTTTTAGGGGGCTTCCCATCCTCGTTTTCCACTTTATTGAAGTAGGTTGATTCTTGCATCTCTTTCTCAAATCAGATCATACCATCACCTCCTTCTTGAAAATGATTCGTCCTCAAATCAAATTTGTAATGCAAAAAGGGAGCAAGTTAATAACTTTAAAATCAAGATGTACATTGTTGATGCTTGTATTTTGGTGGACCGGTTCACTCCAAAATATACACCAAACTCAAATATTGAGAATTCGGATACCTGCAAAACCGAACAACCCTAAACCGGTGTGACTTCTGTCACACTGGCTTCGATGGTGCTGATGCCTACCTATTTATAGTCGAGCTTCCCCCCAGGCTTCCACGAAATGCCAACCCTAGGTCTGATACACGTGAGCTTATAGGCCGGGACACCTCCTACAGCAGTAGAAGAGCAAAGATGGGGCTCGGCATAGAACAGGGATCGGAACCGAGCCCTGCTCGGTTCGGCCCGTCCTCCTCGAGTTGTTCGCCTGGCTTAATTTCTCCTTCGCTTGTCGTTTTTTACCTCATAACAGTTGCTCCTACTCTCGAGGCGATGTACTTTAGTTTTTTTGGACCTATCACTTTGAGAGTACATTCATTGTTGGGTCACGAAAAGAGTTGTCATTGTCAATTTTTGGTTTGCACCATGCCCAATGGACCCGTGAATGATGGGTTCCACCCATCATTGTTTTTTCGATTCATGGTCAAACCCACGATCGAGATGGTCTCTTCCTCAGTTGTCGAGTCGAGTTGTGTTGGAACTTGTGACCGAGTTGTCATCGCACTTTACCTGTCGAGCTGCCTTATCGGTTCCCATGGAAGTGTAGTCACATCACGCTATGATTCGTCATGTCATGGTAGGACCCGTAACTGAGGTGGTCACAGGTTTTGTGGTGGCCGAGCAGGCTTCGGCCTAATGGTCTGAGACCATTGGTCCGAGCCATGCCCCTTCACTTTCTGGGGTTATATAAACCCTTTCCACCTCTTTCACATTTCACACATTCCCTTCACTTCGAGGTAATCTCCCATATTTTCTTGTTTTTTGTTTCTCGTTTAGTTACATGGCATCCGGTAGTGATTTAAACATTGAGTGGACTACCTCCGATTACGAGTCGTCATCCAACCTCTCTTCTGAATCCCGGTCCTTTCATTCTTCCTGGGTGGATAACTCCATGCTTATGGCGAGGGACTTACGTCATCTCCACTTAAAATACCACGCTCCCGACTTCATCAGCCTTTGTCTCTCAAATCCTGGGGAGAGTATTGACAGATCCTACCCTGGGGAAGTCGTATTCTACACGGCCATGTACAAATTTGGTGTTCGTCTACCCTTGCTATTGTTCATTCAGAACTTCTTAGCTTTTAATCAAGTAGCTCCTTCCCAGATCGCCCCTAATGGGTGGTCTACATTGATTAGTTCCTTCATTCTATGGTCTTACCTTGGGGGTGACCAACCTTTAATCGCGGCCACCTTCATGTCACTGTATTTCCTTAAACATAGCCCTGATGACAACTTTCATTTTTACCTTAGCTCGCGAAATCAAATTCTCATTATGGGTCCTTCCTCAGTAAAGCATTAGAAGGACGAGTGGTTCTTTGTTGGTGGTGACTGGCTAGCCCAAGATGACCGTGGATTGCATTTTCCCGTCCCGACGGAGTGTACGGAGTTGGGTAAGCAGATTCCCAAACTCCATTGAGACTTTCTTATATCATATTCTAAACTTCCTCTTGTTTCTTTTGTTGACAGTTCCCCGTATCTGTGAACTTTCTGTCGAGGCGTTGAACTTCTATCACACTGTCATCCAATTACCTGACATCGAGTGATGGGGCCCAGACTTGGTAAATGAGCAAAACCTGGTAGATTTTGGTTAAGCTCCTCCTCGTCGACATTTGGTAGTTGTCTGAAGTTTATGTTAAATCTGCATCTAGCCGATTTTTACTTTCGTATTTTCCTTGTAGAAATGTCGAGACGGGCCACTTTCCTATTTGAGAGAGAGTGCCGGCGAAACGTTCGGAGCTCAGGTGCTGGATCCAACCAGGCCTCAGACGTCGAGATAACTAACTTGACGGAGGATGACCCCCCATCTTAACCTAGGCTCGACCCTCAATGCTCCTGCTACACCTCGTCGCTCTGTCTGGCTTCAAGGGGCATCCACCCCATCTTCCTGTCTCGGCCATCCTGGGTCTTCCTCCCCTGCGTCGACTTTTCCTTTTTTGGGCCCGTATGATGCTGATGCCCACGGCGCGACCTATTTGGAGAGAGCTTTCAGCCTTTGGCAAAGACTTGGAGAGTCGTTAAGTGGGTCAAGTTTTGGTTACTCAAACCCTCAGTAAAGCATCAATACCTGTCTCAGTGATCTCTACCAGGTTAGTCTCGTAGTTGCCTCTTGGTAATCAATATCGCATCTAGCCTAACGTATGTTATTGGCTTTAGTAGGTTTTTAGCCGTTTGGTCTGTTCTCGGGTAGAGTTGCTGATGAAATTAACCATCTTCGTCGTCACTACATTCATCAAGATGAACTGGATCGGGCTCTTGCCTCTTTAGACTAGGCTAACATCCTGCTGGCAAACGCTCAGTATGACTTGGAGGCTGAAAGGAGGAAATCCCGAGATGACTTAGCTGCTCTGCAGAGGAAGCTCGACTAGGCCAATGCCCAGCTTTCCAACTCCGAATTCCTGGCTGAGGAGTTTAAGAAGACCCAGGACTATGTCGATCTGCAGAATGCGCCCATGGAATGTGGCGTCTCCTGGTCTCTCCGTTAGGTCTCCAATGAACACGTTGACCTCGATTACTCCTTTTTCCAGGAACGTTTTAGGGCTGAATGTGATGTCCCTGACGATATGGACGACGAGTAGGGACGACATGGGCCAGTTGCCCGTTGATGCTTCATGTTTTGGAAAATTGTCTGTTATGTTTCTGTTGTTGTTTTTCCTGTTACCTTGTTGGTTTTATGTCGGAATTATCAATTAAATCTCTTCAAGCTTCTTTATTTGCTTAAGGCTCTAACTTTGGCAGGGTCGACTTTGCCTGTCCTTAATTCAAGTTTCTAACTCGCTGGCTATGGCCAGTAGTTTTACACCTGTTACTTTCGTCATTGCTCGACTCTCGGCCTCTTGCTCCGCAGCTTGTGTTTTAACCGTGCTAGACCAAGTGGCCCGCTTTTGGTTTGGCCTTGATCAAGATCTTTAATCGTTCTTCCATATTTTAGTCTGAACATATCTCTGTAACTGAAATTGACGAGAAAATAATCAATGATGAATCAGACATTATAGTATCTACTAATGATGAGTTAGACATTACAATATCTGCTAATGATGAGTCAGACTTGGATTTGCCGATTGCTTCAAGGAAAGGAAAACTGACTTGTACTCAGTATCCATTGTCTCACTTTGTATCATATGACAAACTCTCAAGTCAGTACAGAAGTTTTATGGTTAACCTTACTCAGGTAAATATTCAAAAAACATATATGGAGGCAATACAACATGAAGAATTGAGGCAAACAATGAATCTTGAAATGCAGGCTTTAGAAAAAAATAAAACATGGGAGTTGGTTACTATGCCTAAAGATAAGAAAGCTGTAGAATGTCGATGGATGTACACTGTAAAGTATAAAGCAGATGGAACACTCGAGAGGTATAAAGCATGGTTGGTTGCTAAGGGATATACTCAAACATATGGAGTTGATTACCTTGAAACCTTTGCGCCTGATGCCAAGATGAACACAGTACGAATACTTCTATCTCTTGTTGTAAATCATGGATGAGACATGTTACAATATGATGTAAAAAATGCTTTTCTACATGGTGATCTTGAAGAAGAAATTTATATGGAGATTCCATCTGGGTATCGACAAGCAGGAAATAAAGTTTGTAAATTAAAAAAGGCGTTGTATGGATTAAAGCAATCTCCTGGGGCATGGTTTGGTAGATTTTCTGAAGTTATGAGGACGATGGACTATAAACAAAGTCAAGGAGATCATACATTGTTTATAAAATATTCTGATACAGGGGGAGTAACAACATTGATTGTAAATGTGGACGATATTATCGTTACTGGCAATGATAATAATGAGCAAGATAAACTGAGAAATTGTTTAATCCAAGAGTTTGAAGTTAAAGAATTAGGAAGATTGAAATATTTTCTTGGGATAGAAGTAGCCTATTCTAAACATGGCATATTCTCATCATAACAGAAATATGTGATTGACTTACTTATGAAACAGGAAAGATTGACAGTGGACCAATAGGAACGCCAATTGATCAAAACCATAGATTATGTGCATCTGAAGAGAGTCCTCTAGTAAATAAAGAAACTTACCAGAGGTTAGTTGGAAAATTAATATATCTTTCTCATACGAGACCAGATATTGTGTATGCTGTAGGAGTGGTTAGTCAATTTATGCATAGTTCAAAAGAAATCCATCTTCAAGCTATGTACCAAATACTCCACTATTTGAAGAACTCAATTGGGAGAGGATTGTTGTTTAAGAAAGGCGAGAAACTCAATCTAGAAGTTTATACAGATGCAGATTATGCAGGATCGATAGACGATAGAAAATCCACTTATGGCTATTGTACTTTCTTAGGTGGGAACTTAGTGACATGGAGAAGTAAAAAACAAAATGTAGTTGCAAGATCAAGTTCAGAAGCAAAATTTAGAGCAATGGCATTGGGCATCTGCGAATTACTGTGGATAAAGATTATTTTAGAAGATTTGAAGATTCCATGGGAAGGGGCCTATGAAACTTTATTGTGATAACAAGTCTGCCATCTGTATTGCACATAATTCGGTTCAATATGATAGAACCAAGCATGTTGAAGTTGATAGACACTTCATAAAAGAAAAGTTAGATAGCGGCCTCATATGTACTCCATTTGTACCAACAAACAATCAAATAGCAGATATTCTTACAAAAGGATTGAACAACAACAACTTTGAGCATTTGGTTAACAAGCTGAGAATTGAAAATATTCATTCACCAGCTTGAGGGGGAGTGTTATATTATAGTTTATTTTATTTTAAAGGTTTCCTATTTTATTTAGGTTAGGGTTTTATTGTTCTAATAGGTACGTATTTCCTTATCCGAATAGGCAAGAATTTCTTGTTAGTTTCTTCTTTGTGACTGCTATTTATATAGCCTTGTATCAATCATTTGGAATAATCAAGGAAGAATTACTTTCTTTTCTTATCAATAAACAGTTATTGTAAGGTCTGACTCATCATTAGCAGATTATAATGTCTAACTTATCATTAGTAGATACTATAATTTCTGATTCATCATTGATTATTTTCTCGTCAATTTCAGTTACAGGGATATGTTCAGACTCTTGGACTTGCTTATCTTTTTCAGTGTTCCTTCTTGAATAAACCTGTAATGGTGTAGTAGTAGAAGGGTTAGATGGTCCTGTGTAAGGTGTCTAAAGTTGGTGGTAAAGGATTTGATATAGGAAATGTGAGGTTGGGAATGGGCAAATCCTTATCTTCCAATAATAGTTCCTCCCCCTGAAGATAAGGTGAGGTAAAGAAGCTGGTGTCTTCATAAAAGGTAACATTAGCAGAGATGAAGAACCTTTTTAAAGGAGGATGATAACATTTATATCCCTTTTGAGTGTTTGAGTATCTGACAAAAGTACACTTGAGTGCTCGTGGATCAAGTTTACCTCGCTGATGACTGTGAACATGAACAAAGGCTACACAACTAAATACTCGAGGAGTCAAGTTATTTGTTGTTCGAAAATTAGGATAATATTTTGATAGGATATTCATAGGAGTTATATGGTCTAGAGTAGAAGATGGTAATCGATTGATTAAATAAATGGCTGTTAACACAGCTTCCCCCCAGAAGGATTTAGGAACATTTCTTTGAAAAAGAATGGCACGTGTCACAGAAAGGATGTGACCAATTTTTCTTTCGGCCACTCCATTCTGTTGAGGAGTGTCCACAGAAGACGACTCATGGATGACTCCATTTTTGTGAAAGAAGAATGTTAAGTTTTGATTGAAGTAATCTCGAGCATTGTCAGAGCGAAATCGTTTGGGTTTGATTCCAAATTGGTTTTCTATCATATGAAAGAATGTTTGAATGGTAGAACCAACATCGGATTTTTGTTTTAAAAGATAAACCCATGAGACTCGAGTACAGTCATCAATGAACACAATAAACCAACAAAATTTGGACACATTTGGAACATTGGAGGGACCCCAAACATCAGTATGAATACGAGAGAAAGGAACTGATATTTGTTTATTATTACTAGGGAAGGGTACACGCTTATGTTTAGCGAATTCACAAACTTCACATTGAATTGACTCAGGATTAAGATTTTGGAATAAATCGGGAAAAAATATTTTAAGAGTTCGAAATGAAGGATGCCCTAGTCTATAATGATTCAACAAAAACTTACTTGAAGGATGATGAGTTTGTGAGGTGAAGGAGACTGGAACACCAGTCTGACCGACAAGTTCATTAAGATAATAAAGTCCATCTTTTTCATTAGCAAGTCCAATAATCTTCCCATTGCTCTGTCCTGTAAAATACAAGAAGAATCAGAAAAAATTACTCTACAACCTAAATCTTTGATCGAATTCTTTACCGATATCAAATTAACAGTTAAACGTGGTATATGAAGCACATTCTTTAAAGTAATGTCTGAATTTATCTTGATGTCTCCTGGACCAGCCACTGTTACCAAGGTACCATCTGCTGTAGAAATTTTCTTATTGCTCGGACAAATACTATAAGAGAAAAGATGATAGCTACTATTCGTCATATGGTCTGTTACACCAGAATCAATAATTCAGATACAACGTTTAGGCTGAGAAGTTGTACTCGTCAAAGTTACCGAACTTGTACCTTGACTAGGAGCATTATCCAAAGTTTTTAAGAAGCTCCTTAATTGTTTGATCTCATATATGTCCAACTTTTTTGTAATTTTGCATGATTGTGACATTGATACAAAGACTAAACAACAACTCAAAAATGGAGATCCACGCACAAAACTGAAAAATCAGCACTGAACTGAACCGAACCGAAAGAGGGCTGAACCCAATCAAAACAAGTTGAATCGAACCAAAATATGTAGAACGGATCCAAATCTGACTAAAACAAACGAAAAACCGAACTGAGAGAATGAAACCAACTGCCGAATTGGCTGAACCGGATTAATTGAACCAGACTATCTTAACCGAACGGACCGAATCGGCTTGATTGAACCGGACCAACCGAACCGACAAATGTTCTGAAGCAGAAACCCTAACAGATGCGCACGACAACCACACTGAGCAGCTGGTAACACGCCGAACGGTGAAGGGAGGGCAACCTGATGAACGGCGACGAGTGACTATCAGCAGTGACTGACGGCGACGAAAGTGCGAACGACGGCAAGCAGCATGGCAACACAGCACCCCGATTTACAAATCACGAACGAAGCCGCGAACAGAATCCACGAATAGGACAGCGTCAGCGGCGGCGGCGAGTGGTAGCGACGGTGGCGGCGGCGGTAATGCAATGGGTTGGGTACAATGAACGCTTGCAAAAAGTGTTCAAACTTCAAACTCTAATGGGTACAAAATCCTAATGGACACAAAACCCTAATTGGCACAAAATTTTTAAAGGAAACCTAGGGCTCTGATACCATGTTAATTGATAAGAAAAGAAAATAATTCTTCCTTGATTATTCCAAATGATTGATACAAGCCTATATAAATAGCAGTCACAAAGAAGAAACTAACAAGAAATTCTTGCCTATTAGGATAGGAAATACTTAGCTATTAGAATAATAAAACCCTAACCTAAATAAAATAGGAAACCTTTTAAAATAAAATAAACTATGATTTAACATGTTGCTTCATATATTACCATGCCCCCCTCACGGAAAGAAGTGATAGTGGTTGCTGAAGTAGATAACAAGAATTTTATTGAACCAAAACAAATGCATAATCAAATAACATAACCATAGGAAAAGAGAAAAACAAAAAACAACCTTGAAAGGTTGTATGTGAAGGGATGTGAATCCCGGAGCGGAAACGGATTTTCGTTGCTGATTTTCGGGATACAAAATCGAGTTTTAAAGAAGAAAATACAGGGGAAATTCCAAACCTTTGAAGAACATTTCTTCAGTGAATTCCCCTCGAACACCACCACCGGATCTTCCTCGCTATCCTTTTGGGTCTCGGGATCGTGCTTGTGGTAGCACCTTGATCGAAGAGAGGGAGAAATTGAGAGAATTTTGAGAGAAATCGTTGGGAGCTTTTTTTTTGCTTCAGTTCTGTAACCACTGTTCTTTTTCTTCTCCAACACTTGGAGAAGAAGAAGAAGGGTGACGTGGGAGTAACTCCCCACGTCACAACACCTCCCACTCCCTTGCAATTTTGCAGGGAAGTTAATATTAATAATAATATTAATATTAATATTAATATATATATATAATAATTAATATATATATATATAATAATTAATATATATATATATAATTAATTAATCAAATTAATTAATATAATTAATTATTAATCCAATTAATAATTAATAAATATATATATACATAAATAATTAACACTTAATTATTTATTATAAAATTAGAATCATATTCTAAAACATTTCTCTCGTATAACCTATAGTTTTAATGTACATCTTATGCACATTATTTTTAACCTATAGTTTTAATATGAATCTTATTCGTATTAATTTTATTTGAATCTCATTCAAATAATATCTCTCATAATATATAGTTTTAATTTACAATTAACTATATATATTATAATGTATCAATATACATATAATCCCTAAGTAATTTGAACAATTCAAATTCTTCCAAAAAAATTGATCCTCGTTTTACCCGTTATGAGCTAGCAAGGGGACCTAATGGACCTACAGATCCGAACCTCCAACGATGCAAGATTAATCGGTCAAACTCATTGACCGAGTTAATCTAGATTCGTTAACTACGGGTCATTCCACTAAAGACTCGCAGTTGCACTCTTCTCACTGCAGAATGTTTTCGTGTCTAGGGATATACAACCATTAATGATGAGTCAATCCTTCACGAGTGTTCGTAACCCAAGTTGGGTTAAATTACCGTTTTACCACTGAGTTACATCTTACTCCTTAAACACCACTGCTCCTCTAATGAACAACCCGGTTATGGTCCAACCAATAACCGGAAGTCCCTTTCGGCCAATGAGAGGGTGGGGCCCCTTGTTCAAGTCCCGGAGTCAGCATTTAAGGGAACACTCATCTACTCTCCTAAAGTCGGGGAGGAGTGAATTCCATCTTGTGAAGCAATGTTCCCAGCTCCCCACTCGGTCTCGTCCCCAAAATGGTAGGATTGTTGAGTCGACGACTCGAGCCACTCTCACCCATACAGATCAAAGAACGAGCCCTCACGGGCAGGAGTCCATAACTCACTCAGGATTGAGAATGAGTTGCCTGATCATCCTAAGAAATGACAATCTATTAGTTAACGGTGTTACATCTAAAGATTGCCTATTTCGCGGTCCGGTCTTATACAAACTCATTGTATAGGATACCCCCACTCGCATGTCTCCACACGAACGACCTGGATCGAGTCGTCTGTAACCTTTACAGAGCGGGCCGTATCCATAGTGTTGCCAGGATAAGGTACCCAGCCTTATCCATATACTATAGACCCTTTAGGTTATTCACAGGACATTATCCATTCATATATCAGGGGTATATCAAATATATACCCCGTATATCAACTATATACCCAGTATATATACTGTCGCGGTTACATCAAAAATAACCTTGGATGTTTAGTTTATTGGATTTTAGACAATGCAAAGCTATGATTCAACAACAAATTTATTGAATAAAACTTTATTAAATAGACATTTGTTTTTACATAATACAAACTACGAGTTTAGGGCAACACACCCAACAGTATGTATCCTAAACCCTATTCATTGGTCGACAAAGTAGCAGTGATCATTTCGAAGTAAAGGTCTCGATTCTTGCACCATGGCCTCTTAATGAGCTTTAGTAGCACTCACGTGATACCCACTGTTCCCGTTTGATTTCACCTATACCTCAAGGTGTTGGAAATTTCATAGATTGATGGTATGTAGAGGGTATCACTTTGAGTGTGTGTATAGTTGGTCTTCCTAATATTGCCTTATAGGAAGATGAGTAGTCGACAACGAGGAATTCTACTATTTTGGTGATACTCCTTGGCCCACTTCCAAATGTTACTGGCAATTTTATCCTGCCTTCCAGGACGACCCATTCTCCTAAAAAACCCACTAGTGGTGTGGGGCTGCTCTTAAGCATTCTTTCTCCCAAATCCATAGCTTTATAAGCTGTTAAGGAGATGATGTCAATCGAGTTGCCTCCATCCACCAAGATTTTGTGCACCTTCGTATTGGCTATTTGTAAGGCGATGACCAATACGTCATTCTCTGGGTGGAAGAGGTGGGCAGTCTCATCCTCTGAAAATTCAATTTTTGAAGGCCACCTCAGAAAAGCTGCATGGTAGACTTCATAATGGCGGAGCCCCGTCTTTATTTCCCGTATGCTCGCCTTCCTCTTCCTACCAGACTCCCTTCCTGCTGAACCTCCCATTATCGTCTAAATTTCCCTGGTAGGAGACTTGTTGTCATTCTCACTATTTTGAGTTGCTTTAGGATCCTCCACGTACTCCTTGAGATAGCCCCTCCAGATAAGTCCTTCCACCTCCTCTTTGAGGTCAAAACAATCGTGCATGGTATGCCCATGGTCTCGGTAAAAGAGGTAATACCGCCTTTGCTCCTCTTATTTTGAGGTGCTATCATCCTTTATGGCCATCTAAGCAACTTTTGATCTTTGATCTCCATTAACACCTACTCGAGTGGGAATGTGGTTGGAGCTGGGTCACGAACTGGGTCACGAATGCCCTAGCCAAGCTCTTGAAGCTTGAAATCGACCCTCGCTTTAATTGTTGAAACCAAACCCTGGCCGACCCGCCTAGGGTGAATGAAAAAACTCGGCATCTGATTGCTTCTAAGACCCCATAGATGTCTATCCATTCCCGGTGGGCGTATAGTTGATCTATCGGGTCAGTTGTCCCATCAAACTGCTTACGGCTGGTAGCTTGAATTTTGAAGGCACGTTCTCCCCCATTATCTCCTCAGTGAATGAGAAATCTGCTTGGTCTATTAATTCCTCAAGGTCGAATCCCTTTTCTTTCAAGCTCTTTGTTTTTTGCATAATTCAGGTCGGTCCCCTGGCTTCTCTTTGTTGAGGTCTGTCGCTCCAAGGTCTTCTCGGGTATTTTGCTCGTCCTTGCCCCCATTGGGTATTCGAGATTTCAGTCGCTTCCTGTCGACATTCGAATGGCCTTGCGAGTCGAAAATCCGAGTTCTCCGCCTGTCGTTTCCCCCCAACTTCAGTTTGCTCTGCGCTTTATTTGTCGATTCCTCTGCTTCGCTTAGCTGGGCACTTTCCTTTCTGGGAGTCTCTAACGAGGGGTAGTAGGCTCGCTTCCTCTACTCCAACTACTGAAGCAGTTGGGTCATGCTCTGGTACATAACCTCGACCTTCTCTTCTAGGGCCACAAACTTGTTTTTGGGTTGATTTAGAGCCTCGACTCGTGGGTCATCTTGCAGCCATTCTGGACGCTCCGGGTTGGGTCTGATCGTCTCACTCTCAACTCCTCTTAGCAGGGGGTCGTCCATGTTCTACCTCCTTCTCGGATGGTAGTCGTCATCAGAGCGTCGCGAACTTTCCTCCAGGTTCATGTTGATTGCTCAAGTCTATAACTTGTCTCATCCCCATAGACGATGCCAATTGTTGATCTTTGGATTTTGGTAGACCGGTTCACTCCAAAATATGCACCAAACTCGAATATCGAGAGACCGGAGACCTACAACCCTAAACCAGTGTGACTTCTGTCACACTGGCTCCGATGCCTAAGTTACCTATGGGAGTAATCAGTAAGCAAGTAAGCACTTGAAGTGTAATTCAGCTTACCTTCAAGGGGTGACACCCTACCTATTTATAGTCGATCTTCCGTCCTAGGGTTCCACGAAATGCCAACCCTAGGTCTGATACACGTGAGTTTAGGAGTCGGGATACCTCCTGCAACAGTAGAGAAACAAAGACGAGGCTCGACACTAAGCAATAGTCGGAACTGAGCCCTACTCGGTCCGGCCCATCCTTCGCAGATTGCTTCACCTGGATTAATATCTCCTTCCCTTGTCAATTTTTACCTCATAACATACATTATACTTACCTTGTAGAGCTCTCATGAAGTCTTTTTGTAATGATGCTCTTGTTGGTTTTCCTTTAAATTTCCTTTAAAAACATCTTCATTCTTTCCAAAAATACTTCCAAACCCAATCATTTATTTTATTGACTTTGTGCATTGGTTTCCTTGTCCTCCACATGGTGCTTGACATTTTGATTTTCTAACATAGTAATTGATGATCTTGACCATGACATTGTTTTAAAGACTTTTTTTACAAGACCTTCTCCATGATTCTTTGCCGCAACATTACATTTTCATGAGCATCTACACAAAAAGGGAATGTGTTAGTATCTTCAAAATTAAAATGTATCCAATATGTACCTTGTAAGGTGATCTCAATGAGAAGATGGTGGAATAAGTTCTTTTGTCTCCATCTTGTATGGGCTCTCCATAGTTTTCAACTCTTCTTGCATTTAGTCACATGATTGTGTATAAGAGTTGAAATCTCCTACAAATATCTTAGAATGATACAAACATTTGGAAAAAACAAGTTATTTCGAAGGTAAGAATCATTCTTCAATAGTGCCTTAAAATTTGGCTTGTGAGACACAATAGTGTGGAACATTCTCTTTCCTCTTATTTCTTTCCGTTGCTACTTTATTTCAACTCATCTTTTCCTTCTATCATAATTTCCAACTCACATTCAACTTGTAGATCTTCATGAATTGGTGAAACAAGCATGGATACTTCACAACCACAAAAAATTTCAGTAGCTAAAGGACTAGGAGTATGGTGTATTGAATCACAAGGTACCTTCTTAGTAATCTCCTCCTCGACAAGTGGCAAAATAACATACATTTTTCATTATTAGCAATTGGAATAGTAATTTCATGCATGGTTTTACAATTTTTAAGTTCACTACTTTCATTTTCAACCATAAGCATAGAATCATGCAAGTCATTGCAATAAAAAAGAAATAGAATCATCATGGAAATCATCACAAAGCATTTTATTCTCAAGCTCATTATAACTTACCGTGACGCCCTCGACCTTCTCACCTTTTTTGGGGCACTTACTTTTTCCTTTTGGATCTCGGTTGCCTCCTTGGTTGTGGTTTTTTCTTTTCTTTTCTCCAACTTTCCTTAGTCAAATTTGCACTCCGTTTGGAGGTAAGAGAAGTTATTTAGTTTTCTTGCCATTGTTATCAAAGGAGTACTTGTTATGAAAACCATCATACTTCACCTTTTTGTCATATTGCCACGGTCTTCCAGATAAGTGGTCACAACCATGCATATGTATGACATCACAAACAATTTCATCTTTATACCTACCTATTGCAAAAGAAACTCTAACTTCACTTTGAACCTTTAATTCACCACTATTATTTAAACATTGCAACTTATAAGGACATGGATGTGGCTGTGGTGGTTAAGTTCAATTTATCCACTATATAGGTGCTAATTACATTATTGCAACTAACTACTATCAATACAAACACTACAAGGTGTGGTATTTATTATGCATCTAGTGTAAAAAAGATTATCTCTATGTTGCTCCAAGAAATCTTCCCTAGATTGTGCATTAAGAGATCTCCTAGCATCTAATGAATACTTACAGTATGGACTTACTCCTCCTTGGGAGTTGGTGGTGGCTTCTTGTGAAATTTCCTTTCTCGATTCCATGCTATGCGAAGAAAGGTTAGTAAAACAAGAAAATAATTTCTCACTTGATTCTCTCATTTATTATCCTCTCGGGTCCCTCTCTTTTGTAGGGTAATTGATGTGGTGTGGATACTCTTTCCCTAAGATGCAAGCTTGATTGCTTGTGGCAAATCGACACTCGAGTATAACAAGCAAAGTCTAAGGTAATCAAGATGCAAATGATACCCAACGTTAGAATACCAAATGATATATAATGTAAAAAATGATACCAAATGATAAGTAAGGCAAAAATTATATAAGGGATACCAAATAATATGTGACAATGAAAACAAAAAATAAAACCTTGAGACTAATGCTTTTGCTATCGAACGGAGAAAAGAAACTAAGAATAAATACTATACTTCAAGCCTAATGCTACCAGGAAAATGAGACTAAGTACAATATGCAAATTGAATTAAGAAGTAATCAAAGAAAATAAGTTATGCAAGAAAAGTAAGAGAAAACAAAAATTAACTCCAAATAATGCACAAAATCTAATTTATTCAAAACACACACGAAAATAAACCTTGCCAACAAAATAGTGAGATTGCGGAAAAAAGGGGTATGTTAGAGGCAAGGATGTGAGGTGTACAAGTATCGAATTAGGGTGAAACCAATGGCAACATGTAGTGCAACAAGTGTACAATACCAATGGGGGGTGCTTTGAGATTTAATGGTCGTTTGGAGGGCTGCACTCGAAAATAACTCTTTGGCTGCAAAATAGGATGCTCTTGGGTAGCAAGGGGGTGTCCGACGACTGATCCTCCTTCTTAGGGGTCTCATACTTTCGAAATTCACAAATAATATAAAACGTTAGTGAACCAATAATAAAATTATTTACCAAAAATTATTTGATTTGGGGATGATTTGACACGTGACAAAATATTCCTAAATCAGCCCAAATCCAAAATGGAAAGTTTTCTGATTGGACACTTATTCTTCCAACAGTGATAACTTATTCTTCGGATGTTGGATGGCGGAATTTTAGATATTTCTAGAAAGCTTTTCCAAATATCTTCAATTTGATATAAGATTCAACTGTAAACAAGTAAATGGTTAGTAAGATATGATCAATCGAAGTTAACACGGTGGATTCACGGCTGTTACAGGATTTTCCAGAAAAATAGTGTTTAGTAAAATAGTGATACCTTTCTGACCACCGGATGAAATTTATCTATTTAGATCTCTCTAGAAAGCTAGCTAAAATATCTTTTAAATGACACTAGTTTCACTCAATTTGAAGTTCGGAGCAAAAAGTTAAGATATTTCAAAGTTAGGCTTTCCATTTGATCTCTGCAGCTTCTCTCAAATTCTGGGGCTTGAAGAAAAATCAATAACTTGGGCAATAAGGCTCAACTTAAAGTGAGGTTTTGTTTGTTGGAAAGATTTTTTAATGTTGACTTAAATAAACAAGCTTTATGCAATTTAAAGTAAATTTCGGCACTCAAACAATTCATACAAGAATGATAGACAAAATAGGCATGTGGAAGACAAAGGACAATGGGGAAATTTTTGTGGTAATTTTTTAAATAAGAAAAGTAAGTCAATACATAAATGTAAAATATCTTGGATCTAGTGCCTCAGCTCTGATACCAAATGATACATGACAGCCTAAGTGTATGGATTATTAGACCCACTAGCCACTTAAAATCCAATCATATAGATTGTTCAACCCGAAAGGGAAAGGTTAGATGATTACCTTTGTAGTCGATTACCTTGAGTAGACAAATGACTCACTATGCTTGAGGCTAAAAACACTCCAACAAGGGGTGAACGCAAAAAATAAAATCTATTTTATTTATAGGCCAAAGCCAAAGGCCTTTTACAATAACTTTGTACATAAAATAAACCTAAAATCTAAGGTAAATAAAATAAAGTAAAATAGTTGCAAAGATAATTTCCTAAATGACGCCAACTCACTAATCAAGCAAAGCAACTATTTCTTAAATCTAATTTGATAAAAATAAAATAAACTAACATAAATCAAAAACAAAAAAATCTTTCCTAAAATCCACCAACTTGGTAATCAAGTAAGGGAAATTATTCCTTAGTTCTAAAACAAAATAAATATAAGGAAAATAAAAAAGAAATATATTCGTTAAATAAAAGAAGTGGACGGTAAGGCAAGACTTTTGGCGCCAAAAGGTGTGGGGCACATGTGGGCCATGGTGAGGGGTGCGTAGGGTATTGGCAAGCGTGGTGTTGGGCGGTGATGGCGTGCGAGGGCGTGCACACAGTTTGGGTTGTGCATAGGATAGGGCGTGTAATGGATCTTCTAGGCATCATCTTAGTTCCTCCTTAGTTCTATCCTCCTCTATTTAGGGGGTCTCCCATTTTCATCTTGCTCTTTATTGAAGTAAGTTGATTCTTGGATCTCTTGTCCAAATAGGATCATATCATCGGTTGTCAAGTCGTTGCTCGCCATAAAACACTGCAGGAAAAGAAAGGGTGTTGCTGAGGGGGCTGACAGCTAGGGGAGAAGAGGGTAAGAGAAAGAGATGACTAGGGTTTGTTTCTCTGCTTTCTTTTCTTTTCCTTTTTCTTTCCCTTTTTCTTTACTCTTTTCTTTTTTTTTTTAGAAAAAGATTTGTTAACAAAACGGAAAATTAAACTTATAAATAAGGACGATTTTTTCCTAATCATTTTCCAAAAAGGAAGCACAAAATAAACGCTTAAAAGGATTTTTGAAAAATAATTTAAGAGATTAACTTAATTTGAAATCCAAGAATATAATCCAAAAGGGAAGATTAAATTTCCAAAACTTTGAATTTTAATTAAAAATCACTTTCCAAAATTCGAAAACCTAATTTATCTTTGTATCTAACAAATTCAAACTTAAGTTTTAATGAACCAAAAACTAGAACTTCCACAATTAGAAAATCAGATAATTCAATTTATGAAGATACGGAGAAATCAAAATGCACAATTTAAATCTTAAAATAACATAACCTTAAAACTCAAGGTGTTACAATTCATCAACTCATTTTCTCTCTCTATGCTAGTAACTAAAAATGATCATCAAATACTTCAAGATTTGAAAGTTGAGATGAAAAAGACGTTTGGGATGTCAGATCTATGTGACATGCGTTATTTTCTTGGTATGGAAATCCATTAATAAGACAAGGGTATTTTTATTGTCCAAAGAAATTATGCAATTTTGAAGAAATTCAAAATGGGTACCTGTAAAGTTGTTTCTACTCCTTTAGCAATAAATTAAAAAGTCTTGAAGGATGATGGTGAGAAGTTTTCTAATCCTACAAAATACAAAAGATTTATTCGAAGGTTTTTTGTATTTGACGACATCGAAGCCAACTTAATGTTTGCTACAAATTTACCCTAATAATATATGAACTCACCTAGTGAAGTTTATTTTGGTCTTGCTAAAAGGGTCCTTAGATATTTAAAGGATACTCTTGATTTTGGAATATTGTTTGAGTGTATAGGTGATTTGAAATTGATTGGATATGCTGACAGTGATTTGGTTGGTTGTATTGATGACTCTAAAAGTACTTCCAGCTATGACTTTTCTCTTGGCACTAGAGTTTTCTCTTGGAATTCAAGAAAACAAGAAACGGTGACTCAATATACTGCTGAAGCTAAATATATTTATGCTACATCATCTGGAAATCAAACAATATGACTTCACAAATTGCTTGATGATTTGAGATTCAAACTAGAGAAACCTACAACATTTTATTTTATGATAACAAGTCTGCTATTGCTATTCCCTCAAATCTTGAACAATATGACAGTATAAAACACATTAAAGTCAAATTTCATTGATTGAGGGAAGTAGAGAAAGAATGAGAAATCAAGCTCACATTTCGTAGTTCTAAAGAACAACTTGCCGACAATCTCACAAAAGTTTTACCACATAGACAATTTGTGTTTCTGCGCCAAACATTGGATGTGACAAAGAATAAAATCTCAAGTAGGAGAGTTGAGATATGAGTTTTTTTTTTTAACTCAAGGTTTTTTTTTTCAGTTTTTTATTTCTTTAATTTAAGTTTCTTTCTTTAAATGTTATATTTAATTTTCTATTTTATTTTATTTTTAAGTTTCAGTTCTATGAATGGTAAGTTTCTACAGTTAAATGTTGGTTTAAATTATAGGTTGATTACCAAATAGGCTCAAGTATTGTACCTATATAAGGTAGAACTTAGATGAGAAGTTTGTATCACCAACATTTGTACTATTCATTTGCTTAATTCATCGTTTTTGTATCACTTTAATTTAAAGTTGATTTTTCACCTATTGATCTCTACTCTCTCACATTTCATATTTTCTCATTATTCATCAAACATTGAGAATTTTATTATTTATTCCGCGTTATTTTTTATCACTTTCATCATCTCAACAATACTCAACATTTGAAGATGATCTAAAGAGACAATTTCCTTGGTGGTGGTACATGGAAATGAAGCAATTGCAAGAAGTTTGCTTTGTGTATTTATTGTTTAATTAGCTTGGGACCTCTCTACTACTCTATTTCCAGTGGCTCATTTGTTATGTTTTATTTGGTTTTCTTTTCGGGTCATTTTATATTTGCTAATTAATATATATAAGCTTGGGACCTTTAACTCTATTATGAGATTTCCGACTCCCTTTTATTTTATTTTCTATTACGCTTTGATCTTGACTATTAAATCCTTTCGTTTAATAAGGCATAACTTTTAAGGAAAAAATATATATTCATCTCGAAGTCATGGTTTAATATCTTTCTTTCAGGCTAATTGCATTGGGTGGCTAAATTATTTTTTATATTTAAACAAATGTCACCCTCTTTTTAAATTTGTAAATATGGCAAAATATCATAATTATTATATTCAAATTCAAAATTTACCCTTTGTTCTAGATCTCGTCCCAATCTCATACTTTGTGTTTGGGTTATTCTTTGCACTATTTCTTCTTCTCACTCTTTCTTATTTCCATTCGCAACTTCAGCTTCCGGATTATCCTTCGTTCACAATCAATTCTTCTTAATTTAATTTCTACTTCTTTGGATCTTCAGCATATATCGCGCAATTCTCCTTCGTTTAATTGATTCTTCTTCTTTCTCGTTCATGTTTGGGTTTTATATCTTTCTCGTTTGCCATCTTTAGTAGTGTTTATGCAAGGATATGCACAACAGTGTATTTCAGATTGCAGCTCGAACTCGGCCTCCGGACCGATCTGAATGCTTGGGCGGACCTGTACAAAAAGGTGAGCACTCCGACGATCAAGTCAGTATAGGTCGGATTCCCAGTTTACTTCGAGGTCAGAAAATCATCATACCTGATCGTGGAGTGAGGTCCTCTACTTATGGGTGGTAGTCCCGCTAATCTCCTGACGGTTACACCCGGTAATCTCGGGACCGTCGGTTACACCCGGTAATCTCGGGACCGACGGTTACACCCGATAATCACGCCGCTGACAGTAGCTCACCTCGGCCCCCACCGAGCTTCCCGGTAGATCGGACCTCAGCCAGGCTCACCTTGGCCCTCATACTTAGCATCTGTCAACGCTAATGGTGGTGATCTCGGCGGTCCAAGCTGGGCATGACTCATGAGTCATCTTGGAGCACCAATAGGGGTCCTCCACGTGTCCAGGGTATTCTCTTCCCCAAACATTGGCCCCCTCTCTGTCTGGTCCGATCTCGACCTGGCAGAGAAGTTCATTCGACTTGCTTTGGACGCGTGGCGACTTCCTATTCGTGGGAAAATATAACCGTTGCGGTGGATTTATCGTCGGAATATTCAAATATTCCGACGCTTCGGATCTTCGGGAGGATCCTAGCCGCTCGTTGATTACACATGTACGGTGGAAAAATTTTTCCGACGAGCTATAAATACCCCCAATCCTTCAGGTCATACCTTACGTTTCCTGAATTCTTGGAGTTCGATCTGAAGGTAGCTCGAACCCTTGGTAGGTCGGTCTCTTCCCTCACTTTCTCTTTCGAACGTAGTTGCCATGTCATCCTCTTTTAGCAGCGACTTAGGATCCGATGAGGATTTAGCTCGTAGGTTAGAGTCCGAGCTCGAGGAGATAGAAAACTTTAGGTTCTCCGATGACGGGGAGGATAGTGATGCCTCCACCTCGGGTCAGGGTTTGGAATACCCTTCTAGGATACCTGAGCACTACCTCGGATCCCTTCGTAGGGGGTTCGCTATCCCTGAGAACATCCTCCTTAGGATTCCGGAAGAGGGGGAGAGAGCTGACAATCCTCCAGATGGATGGGTCACTCTCTACTTCAAAATGTTTGAGTACGGTCTCAGGCTTCCCCTTCACCCTTTTGTCCAAGAATTTCTCTTCCGAACTGGGTTGGCTCCGGCTCAAGTGGCCCCCAATGGGTGGGGTGTCATTTTCGCTTTGGCCATCCTTTTTTGGCTACGAGCTCGGGATAGTGAAGAGGTCGAGCTGTTGGACGTAGACCAGCTCCTCGCGTGCTTCGAAGCGAAAAGGATAGCTAAGAAGCCTGGTCGGTTCTATATGTGCGCAAGGAAAGGCGCAGGCGGTATAGTTAAGGGGCCGACCTCCATCAAAGGATGGGTGAGGAAGTGGTTCTACGCTTCCGGGGAATGGCTTGCAAAGGACGAGTCGGGTCGTTCCTTCTTTGACGTTCCCACTAGGTTTGGGAACCTAGGTACGGAGTAGCTCTTACTTCTTGTGATAACTTTCTTTCTTGTTATTCAGATCTGACTCGGATTTTGTCTTTGTGCAGTTTCAATCCGACCAGTCCCCGAGCTTACGCAAGCCTCCTTCGACACGCTGAAATATTACAAGGAGCATTTTCCGAGGGGTAGGAAGGTCGGAACCTTGGTGACCGACAAGCTGTTGCTTAAGTCCGGGCTGCTAGATTACAACCCTGCAGTTCGTCCCATTGAATCCTCAAGGCCGAACTCCGAACTCGGTATGCCAAGTTTGCTCCCCCCCTTTTTCCTCTAAGTTTGTGTTGACTCCTGTTTTTGTTTTGCAGCCATGGTTTGCGGATTTGCAAGCAACGTGAAACGCAAGTCCAAGGGCCGAGCCCATGCTCTTGAGGTCGTCCAGAGTTTGGAACCTGCCACTCCTGCCGTGGCAGGGCCAGCCTCGGAAGATCCAGCCCCAGTGATCGAGCTGGAGTCTTCTGAGGGTCCTTCGAGGGAGTAGCGCCTCAGGGGTCAGATCGAGGCGGTGGACGTCTCGCCCTTGGGCGAGGAGGTGAGGGAGGAGGCCCCTCTGAAGCGAAGGAGGAAGAAGAAGAAGACCACCTCCCCCTTGGAGGTCGAAGCTCGTGCGGCCCTGCCTGCGAGCTTCGCAGATTGGGTGGACGATCCTGAGGCCAGGATGGGCGGGACGTCCGACGTGACAGCACGGTTCAGAGTCGAGCCGTCAAGTTCTGGGGTGAGGGACCAGGTGTCCCGCATCTCGGCTGCAAGTTTGGACCGCTGCCTCAGAAGAGCGTCCAAATTTGTAAGTGACCTGTGGTCCGTCCAGCAGAGGACCATCGACTACGCCGCTGAGGTAAGATCGGTGTCTTCATTTTTGCTCAATTTACCTAACAGGTAGCTCGGTCTAACTTTCTTCTTTGTACCTTTTCTCAGGCGTTTGTTGCTTCCATTCAATCGGCTCTGGCCGTGAAGGCCGAGCTGGATAGGAGGGAAGCTCTGGCAGCGAGGGAGAAAGAGGAGTTCTCTGCTGCCTTGGAGGCTGCCTCTTCCACCATGAAGGATGAGCTGCTGAAAGCTCACTCTGAGGTGGAAATTTTGAAGGCTGAGGTGGAGGCCAAGGCCGAACTACTGAAGAAAGAAGAGGACAGACGCAAGGCCCAGCTCCGAGCTGCCCATGCTATCACCAAGGGCTTGGAGAAGGAGAAGTTCCAACTCCTCAAGGAGAAGGACGACATGCTCCAGGCGCTTGAAGCGAAGGAAGAGCTGAAGCACACGACTGCTGAGCTGGAGATGGTGAAGGAGCGTCTCAGCAATGGAGCCCTATTGAAGGAATCGTTCAGGCAACATCCTAACTTCGATGGATTTGCCAAAAACTTCTCTGATGCGGGCTTCAAGTTTATCATGAAGGGCATTGCTTCCGACATGCCTGACCTTCAGATCGATCTCGGTGGTCTGAAGAAGAGGTATGCTGAGCAGTGGGCGTCTGGGCCTAGCGGCACCCCTGGCCCCCAAGCGTTGGTGGATAAGTACGTTAGAGATCTGGACTCTGACTACTCCGACCTCGAAGAGGATCAGGTCGGCACCACTCAGGAGGGCGCTCCTCAAGCAGGCTCTTAGGCGTTCACCTTTCATGAGGCCTTTCTCTGTCTTTCTTCTCTTATTTTGTAAGTGTTAGGGCAGAGCTGCAAGGTCTATAAGCCTTGGCTCTGCTTTTCATTCAATAAAGAGGCTTCTCATTTGTTTTTACTTTGTTGCCTTCTTTCTTCGTTTTTTCTTCAAGTTGAAGCCAATGTCACCTCGCGCCTCGTACCTTTGAGGTCGCGCCACTAACTAAAATACTTGAAATTTTAAACTCGGATCGCTGTCTAGTATTCAATGCATTGCACCAACTCTGGACTTTTTAACATCACACATTTAACTTAAAAACGTTAAAAGGCTAAAATCCTAAGTCCATAACTGTTCTTCATATCGCATCTCGTACCCTCAGGTTGAAAGGCTTGATCATTCTGAACTTTTCACATCGCCTCCTTGCCTTGAAGGTTTGAATTTTAAGTTCACCAACGGTTTTGGCATCGCACCTCGTACCCTTAGGTTTTGGAGGATTGAATTTTAAGTTCACCAACGGTTTTGGCATCGCACCTCGTACCGTTAGGTTTTGGAGGATTGAATTTTAACCGACTGCTGGAATGTGATCGTGTAGGAGTCCGTGGCCCCAATTTAATTTCTGGTCGAACTCGGAATCATGAAATTAAATCATCACATTTATTCCGATCATAATTCTTTTGAAACAGTTTTTACAGATCCATTGAAAACCATTTTGGCATTTCAAGGATGATAATGCTTCAGGTGCTCCGCGTTCAACGGGTGCGCGAGGACGTCTCCTTTCAGATCGGCCAATATGTACGTCCCAGGTCGGACTATTCCCTTGACCTCAAATGGCCCCTCCCAGGTCGGGTCAAGGGCACCCACATGGGTTTGGACCTTCCTTAAAACCAGATGTCCGACTTCGAAGGTCTGAGGCAGAACGCGGGCGTTGTAGTGTCTGGCCATTCTGCCCTGATATTCCGCCAGGCGTAGCTGGGCCATTGCTCTTCTTTCTTCCAGCAAGTCGAGGTTGAGGAGCAGCTCTTCCTCATTTGTTGTAGGCTCGTAATGCTCTACTCTGTCAGATGGCATGCCGATCTCAACCAGGACTACAGCTTCGGAGCCGAAGGCCAGGGAGAACGGGGTCTCACCCGTCGGTTCTCTTTGGGTGGTCCGGTACGACCATAGAACCTCTGGTAGCTCCACGGTCCACCTGCCTTTCTTGGAGTCCAGTCTAAGTTTGATGCCTCGCTTGATGATCTTGTTGACTGCCTCCACCTGCCTATTTGCTTGCGGATGTGCGGGGGATGAGCTAAGGTGACCTATGCCAAGCTTGCTGCAAAAGTTT
Source organism: Momordica charantia (assembly GCF_013281855.1). Classification (NCBI taxonomy): domain Eukaryota; kingdom Viridiplantae; phylum Streptophyta; class Magnoliopsida; order Cucurbitales; family Cucurbitaceae; genus Momordica; species Momordica charantia. The sequence continues at coordinate 16,696,193 of NW_028275166.1, read as the reverse complement.
TTGAACTTCGCGTTGTCAAACTGCTTCCCATTATCTGTCACAATGGCCTTCGGTATACCAAAGCGACATACGATATTTGTCCATACAAAGGACGTGACTCTGGATTCCATTATGTGGGAGAGTGCCTCGGCCTCGGCCCACTTTGTGAAGTAGTCCACAGCAACCACAGCGAACTTGGTCTGGCCTTTGCCCAAAGGGAAAGGACCAATGATATCTACCCCCCACTGCGCAAATGGCCACGGGGCCGAGATGGGGGTGAGTAGCTCGGGAGGTTGGTGGATTACGTTTCCGTAGCGTTGGCAATTGTCGCAAGTTCTAACGAACTTCTTGGCGTCCTGGCTGAGGGTCGACCAATAGTATCCTTGTCGGATCACTTTGGCTGACAGCGACCGGGCGCCTGAGTGATTGCCGCACACTCCTTCGTGGATTTCTCTGAGGACGTATAGGCCCTCTTCAGGGGTTAGGCATTTCAATAGAGGCAGGGAAAAGCCGCGTCGGTACAACGCTCCACTTCGGACCACGAACCGAGCTGCTTACCTTGCCAACCTTCTGCGCTCCTTGGGGTCTTGTGGTGAATTGCCCCTAATAAAGTCCACAATCGGGTCCATCCATGAGGACTCTTGAGCGTCGATCTCCATCAGATCTGGCTTTGAGATCGAGGGATTATCTAAGATCTCGACGGGGACCGACCTCGCCAGGTCGGTCTCGTACGCTGATGCTAACTTGGCCAAGGCGTCGGCATTAGAATTTTCTGCTCGGGGAACCCGGCTTACTTCGTAAGTTCGAAATTGGACGAGGTACGATCTGACCTTGCCCAAATACTTCTCCATTCGGGAGTCCCTGGCTTGGTACTCTTCCGTGATCTGGCTCACAACCAGCTGGGAGTCGCTGAAGATCTTAACACAAGAGGCCCCCAATGCTCTGGCGATTCGTAGACCGACAATAAATGCTTCATACTCAGCCTCGTTATTGGAAGTCCGGAAGCCGAACCTCAAGGCATACTCAAATCGCTCGCCTCCTGGTCCGAGCAAGAGGACCCCGGCCCCACACCCCTTCTCATTCGAGGATCCGTCGACATAGATTGTCCACGGTAGGTCGGACTCACCAGGCTCGGAAGGTGGTGTGAGCTCGACTATGAAGTCTGCCACTGCTTGCCCTTTCAACGCAGCTCTAGGTTCGAATTGGATGTCGTACTCACTTAGCTCCATTGCCCACTTCATCAGGCGTCCAGAAGCTTCTGGCTTATGGAAGATGTTTTTTAGGGGCAAGTTAGTGACCACCACCACAGTATGGGCTTGGAAGTATGGTCTAAGCCGTCGGGCCGAGGTGACTAAAGCGAGAGCCAACTTTTCCATCTGAGGGTATCTAGTCTCGTCTTCGGTCATAGCCTGGCTTGTGTAGTACACCGTGTTTTGCCGCGCTTCCTCTTGCCTGATTAGGGCCGAGCTGACGGCATTGTCAGACACTGCTAAGTACAATTGGAGCTTGTCCCCTGGTAGGGGCTTGGCGAGCAAAGGTGCCGAACAGAGGTAGCTCTTCAATTGCTGAAACGCTTGTTCGCACTCTGTTGTCCATTCAAACGGCCCTTTCTTTCGTAGGACTTTGAAGAAAGGGAGGCACTTATCCGTCGATCTTGAAACAAACCGGTTCAGGGCTGCAATCCTGCCATTGAGGCACTGAAGCTGTTTCAGCGTTTTGGGTGCCTCCATCTCGAGCACGGCTTTAATCTTTTCGGGGTTGGCCTCGATCCCCTGGTGGTTCACCATGAAGCCAAGGAATTTTCCCGAAGAGACTCCAAAGGCACATGTAGCTGGGTCGAGTTTCATTTGATATGTCCTTAGAACCTCGAAGGCTTCGGTTAGATCGGAAAGATGCGACTTAGACCGCTTGCTCTTGACGAGCATGTCGTCCACATACACTTCCATATTCCGGCCGATCCGCTTGGCGAACATTTTGTTCACCATTCTCTGGTAGGTCGCTCCTGCGTTCTTTAAACCGAAGGGCATGACCTTGTAACAGTACAGACCTTGGTCTGTTATGAATGCGGTATGATCTTGATCTGGGACATGCATATTGATTTGGTTGTACCCAGAGTAGGCGTCCATGAAGGTGAACAGTTCGTGCCCAGTTGTGGCGTCCACGAGCTGATCAATCCTCGACAGTGGGAAGCAATCTTTCGGGCATGCCTTATTTAAGTTCGTAAAATCTACACACATTCTCCACTTTCCCTTAGATTTTTTAACTAATACAACATTGGAGAGCCACTCGGGATACGAAATTTCTCTTATGTATTTAGCTTTCAAAAGTTTGCTAACTTCCTCAACAATTACATCACTCCTCTCCTTGTTTATAAGTCTTCTTTTTTGTTTTACAGGTCGGAATGACAGATCTATGCTGAGGCGATGCGTCATAATTTGCGGGTCAATGCCAGACATGTCCTCATGGGACCACGCAAAGACGTCCGAGTTGGATCTGAGGAAGTGGATTAGCTCCTCTCTGTCGGTGGCCCCCAGCTTGGTTCCTATGCTTACTTGCTTCTCGGGACTAAGTAGAGGAACAAGCTCGAGCTCCTCAGTGGGTGCGGCAAACTCCCTCCTCGGCAGGTCGGCCTTGAACTCGAGCGTCTCATCCCTACTGGCGAGAGTTTCAAGGGCGCAGACCGATGAGCCTTTGAGTGCGGAGGCATAGCACTCCCTAGAAGCGGTCTGTTCTCCTCGGATCGTGCCCACGCCATTGGGGGTGGAATACTTCAAAACTTGATGAAGTGTCGAGGGAATGGCCCGAAATGAGTGGATGATGGGTCTCCCAAAGATGGCGTTCTAGGCCGATCTACCGTCAATTACCACGAACTCGGCCATTTGGGTGACCTGAGTTTGGTCCTGCCCAAGCGTGACCGGCAAGTCGATGCAACCCTCTGGGATGACCGATTCTCCAGAGAACCCAACCAGCGGTGTCGGACTTTTCTTCAATTGCGACCTCGTCCATCCCAGGGCGAGGTAGGTCGGTAAGGACAGGATGTTAGCAGATGCGCCTCCGTCTACCAGCACCCTTCTGACCACTACATGATCAATCAAGGGAGCGATCACAAGTGCATCATTGTGGGCAGGTGGACCTCCTCCAAGTCTGCACCGTCGAAGGTGATTGGGCAGGTCGGCCTCTGCTCCCTGATGATGCACACCTCGCGCCTGGCTGCACGAGCTAACTCCTTTCTTTTATGTCCGGACTGACCCCCGCTTGGCCCTCCGAAAATGGTATTGATGACCGCAGGTCGGTCAGTGCGCCGGGGCAGCGTCCTCGAACGCTTCCGCTCTTCCTTTTTCTCTGCCGAGCTGGTCCTGGGCTTTCCCACAAATTTCTTGAAGTAGCCATCTTGAATTAGATCCTCAATTTGGCGCTTCAACTCCCAACAGTTCGACGTGTTATGGCCGTGCTCCCGATGGAAGCGGCAATACTTGTCCTTGCTGCGCCTCTCCGGGGCTCCCCGAAGCTTCTCAGGACGCTTGAGTAGTTTTTCCATTCCAGACTCTTCGATGTTCGTTAGGATCTCGGAAATTGGAATCGTGGTCGGGGTGAAGCGTTCGTAAGGTCGGTTCCTGGTAGGTCCGTTCTCCGCCCTTCGATACTCAGCTCGGCTGCTGGAAAAGGATCCCTTGTCCTTGGACTTGGGATCTGCCTTTTCTATATCTTTTCCACTTCTGCCTCGGCCGATCTTTCGTTCTGGTCGGCCAGTTTTGGTTCGGAGGAGCTCCTGTCCATCGATGACTTTCTTCGCCTTCTGAAGCACCTCGGTGAAGGTGGCCGGGGCCTCCTCTCCAAGTTTCATCGTGAGGGCTTCGTCGGCTAGACTGGTGAGAAAATAGGACATGGCCGAGTCATCGAAGCAGTGTGCGACCTTCAATTGCTCCTCCTGGAATCTGGTGACATATTCTCGCAGCGTCTCACCCTCCTTCTGTCTGATGTTGGCGAGATGGGTCGCTGTCTTTTTGTCATAATGCCGAGAAGAGAACTGGGAGAGGAACTCCCTTCTCAGCTGAGAGTAGGTCGAGATCGACCTGGCTGGCAGTCTCCGATACCACAATCGCGCGCTGCCAGTAAGCGCGATCTGAAAGGCGCGGCATTTGATTGCGTCTGATGCCGCTTGGAAATCCATGAGGCCTTCAAAGACCTCAACATAATCCTTGGGGTCCTTCGACCCATCATAAGGCTTCACGGTAGGAGCTTTGAACTTCGAAGGGCTCGGTGCTTCCAAAACGTCCGAGGTGAAGGGCGATTATCCCAAGTCGCTATCGTTCAGTGGACCTTCTTTCTGCTCACATTTGGCCTTTAAGGCCTCCACCTGAGCGTCGAGCTAGCCCCTCAGCTGGTCGAACTCCTCCCTTGTAATCACTCCTGCAGGAGTTGCTGGGTTACGAGAGGATTCAACCTGCTGGTTGGAGCTCCTGTGTGAGCGGGATGGTGATTGTCCTTTTCGGAGAGATGAGCCTCTCTTTCTGTTGAGGTGTTCACGGAGGTCTCCTCTCTGGCGAGTGTGTCCCTCGCTCTCATTGTCTTCGGGATGTTCCTCCTCGACTGGGCCGAGGTGGGAACCCCTTTGCTCGCGTATGCCAAGCGCGTCACTCGGTTCTCAGATCGGGACCCTACGCCTGCAGCTAATATCATTTCGTTATACATTTCCTCCATGGACTGCATTTTCGTGCGCATTGCCTCCATTTCTCTCTGGAGTGCGTCCAAGTTCTCACTTGTCGGGGCCGGGGCTGGACCCCGAGCGCCCTTCTTAGAGGTTCCACCTCGGCCACGGGTGGCCTTGGATGTCCTTGGGGGGTGCGCAGGTGGTAGAACAGGCGCGGTGATTCGTGCCGACCTGCGAAGGGGTTCTGTTGCTAGGCCGTCGTGACCTAGCCCCTCTACCACTGCTGCTCCGACCTCCCTCTGGTGGGCATCGCTGGCAGCTAGGGTCCTTCGATCTGCCGTATTGGTCGAGTTTGCGCGTTGAACCATTTTCGCTTGCGTGTTGGTTTAAAAGAATTGGGATGATTTAGATTGTCGTTCCCCGCAGATGGCGCCAAATGTTTATGCAAGGATATGCACAACAGTGTATTTCAGATTGCAGCTCGAACTCGGCCTCCGGACCGATCTGAATGCTTGGGCGGACCTGCACAAAAAGGTGAGCACTCCGACGATCAAGTCAGTATAGGTCGGATTCCCAGTTTAGTTCGAGGTCAGAAAATCATCATACCTGGTCGTGGAGTGAGGTCATCTACTTATGGGTGGTAGTCCCACTAATCTCCCGACGGTTACACCCGGTAATCTCGGGACCGTCGGTTACACCCGGTAATCTCGGGACCGACGGTTACACCCGATAATCACGCCGCTGACAGTAGATCACCTCGGCCCCCACCGAGCTTCCCGGTAGATCGGACCTCGGCCAGGCTCACCTCGGCCCTCATACTTAGCATCTGTCAACGCTAGTGGTGGTGATCTCAGCGGTCCGAGCTGGGCATGACTCATGAGTCATCTTGGAGCACCAATAGGGGTCCTCCACGTGTCCAGGATATTCTCTTCCCCAAACAAGTAGGTTCATGAAAGTTGGGATTCTTCTTCTTCGTTGAGGTCCTGCTTCACAATCTAAGGTTCAATTTTTTAGAATTTAAGTGTTTTAAATTCTAGTTTGTCAAAGCTATTTGTTGACCAATATAAACTTTAAATCAGTTGGAAATATTTTGTTGCTTTGGCCAAATTAGAATGCAATAAAATATCCAAGGGGCTTCAACTTCCCACTAAATTTTTACCAAAATTATGTGTTTTTTTTGGCTCCCTCTATTTAAGGCTCCTCACCCTCCACTCTATCTCCTCATTTTTTTTTCCCATCTGCACATGTAACCTGTGTCTATCAAAACCTATATATTTAAAATCGTCTCCAAATGACAAAATGATGATACCCAGACCAATGAAGACATAATGAGTGAGAAGGCAATGAAGACATGATGAGTGAGAAGGCAAGGAATTGGAACGCCAAAAATCATACAACCAAAATTTGTTCCTCTTAGATCAAGATTAGGATAAAGAACCCATTGAGGATTTGTCCTTAATCATCACCACACTCCAACAATAAATTATGTCATCATCAAACCAAAACACCCAACAAAATGCACACCCAGCCTCCAATTGGCATCGATATACTAAATATGAAGTATATTAGTGAGATATATTACACTGATATACTTCATATTAGATATACTTTTAATTACTATACTAAATATTAGAAGTAATATATTTGAAATCAATGGTAAATCAATCATATAGCCATAAAATAGAAAGCCATAAACTTAAACACGTAGTAGAGGTAATATATCTTAAATCAATTGTACATAAGTGTTAAATAAACAGTACATCATAAAGTCACATCAAAAGTCTCATAGTTATATCAGTGGTAAATGGGAGGTATATCATGTATATATCAGATATATATTAGTAGTATATCAGTCGTAAATCAATGGTAAATCATATAATCATATCACAAGTTATATCAGTAAATATCATAATTATTTTAGTGGTAGATGAACGGTATATTGGTGGTATATCAGTGGTATGTCCAGTATATATCGGAGGTATATCAGTAATAAATCAATGATAAATCACTACGCTATCAAAAATTAATAAACAATTGGCAAACACGAGATTAAATACAGAATGCTTGCCACATAAAAAAGCTCATTGCTATATCACTCAAAATCTAGAAGACATTTTACTATATAATCTAAACAAAACTAAAAGTAGATTGCAATATCCATAATATTACAAGACATTGTCATTCTTAAAATACTATAAATATAAATACTATAAATATAAGCATAAGTTGTAAAAGAAGACAAGTTTCATCCTTGAGAAATGTTCAAGTCAAAACTAGGTTGATATTAGCCCTCTTTCTTAGTGATTGTCATATCTTATGAGGCGATACCTTGGCCGTTTTCCTTTTTTGTAGAGACAAGACCTTTGGTGTTCGTTTATGCTATCTTTTATGATGTTCATCGTCCACATCAACACACAAATATCATAGTTATATCAATAAATATCATAGTTATATTAGAGGTAATCAGAGGCATATCAAATATATATCACAAATATATCCTTGTTATATCAATGATGAATAGTTAAATGGTAAATAATATATTCATATAAGAAGTTATATCAATGGATATCATAGTTATATTAATGGTATATTAGTTGTATTTCAATGGTATATCAGTGGTAAATCAGAGGCATATCAAGTATATATCACATATACATTAGTGTTTCTTTTGTGCTAAAATCAATGATAAATCATATAATAATATAAGAACTCATAACAGTAGAAATCATAGTTATATCATACGTATATCAGTGGTAAATAAATGGTAAATCACATTACAAGTTATATAAGTAAATATCATAGTTATATTAGAAGTAAATCAATTGTATATCAGTATTACATTAGTGGTATAACATAAACATATCAAGTATCTATCAGATATATATCAGTGGTAAATCAGTAAATGATAAATCATATAATCATAATATCAGTAGATATCATGTTATATTAGGGGTATATCTGTTGTATATAAATGATATATCATAGGTATATGAAGTATCAAATATACATTAGTGTTATATCAGTCGTAAATCAATAATTAGTGGTATATGAGTGTTATAGGGGTAAATTTGACGTTTTATATCTGGGCCTCTGTTTCTTTTTTTAATTTGATATATTTGCAAAAGTAAAATGTAGTTGCTAAATTTGTCATTTCCTTTAATTTATTTTTGCCATAATTGAAATTGGCCCTTCCTTTTATCATACAAGTTTGACATTACGGAGTCATCCTACAAGCCCTCTCTTACAAACAACAAAAATTTAATTTTTTATCTAGCAAATTAAGTCATATTCAAAATCATAACATCTAATGATGTTGATCCCAATTTTAGAAAGTGAAAATTTTTAGATAGCAAAATACAAGCTACCACGCATGTTAATTATCCTAGATAAATTATATTTGTGCAAGAACAAGTATTTAATTAATTGTTAATGTATTTAGTTTTTTAAGATTGATTAATTGTATGTTCATGTATGTAGAGGTTCATTGAATGTGAGTTAGTGTTGTAGGGATCGATATGGTAACATTAGTGGGTAGAGAAGAAATCATTGTAAATGATTAAAAGTTGTTTTCTAGCTTTAATTTTCACTATTTTCATTATGGGAGTAGTGCTCAATATATGTACAACAAAATCCCTTTGAATCAGGATGATAAAAGAATCCATAACATAATCGAAAACAAATAACAAAAATATTATTGTAAATCCTTTTACCATACGTTGAACCAACTGAAAGTTGGGACCACTGTAATTCAGCCAACTTACTGCAATTAGATGAAACTTGTATCTTCATATAAATAGGTCTCAGTATAGGCAAAAGGTGCATAGAAACTACCTTTGTATTCTTCTTCCTCTTTGAGATAGTGAATCAAGCTTCCCCCTTCACAATGGACGTAGGTCTAATTTCTGACTGAACCACTTAAAAGATTGTGTGATTCTTTTATCTAATCCTCTTCCCTTTTCTCAAATCAAACTGCTTGTGTTAAACAAATAGAGAAAAACCCAACAAAACTGGTATCAGAGCCATGGTTAAGAGTTATTGTTCCTCATCATCAGTAGCAAGATTGATAATCATGGCTGTAACAAGGTTTGAAATAGAAAAATTCGATGGAAAGGGCGACTTCAAATTATGGAAGGCTAAACTCAAAGCTGTTTTGGGTCAGTAGAAAGCCTCGAAAGCAATTCTTGATCCTGAAAAGTTACCCCAGTCGATTACAGTAGAAGGAAAAGAGACTATGGAAGAAATCGCATATGGAACAATTATTTTGAACTTGAGTGATAATGTCTTGAGGCAGGTTTTCGATCTCGAAACTGCTTACAAAATCTCGAAGAAGCTTGATGATCTTTTTCTTATGAAAGATCTACCAAATAAAACATATCTGAGGGAGAAGTTCTTCACGTATAAAATGGATAGCTCTAAGTCTATTAGTGACAATCTTGATGACTTCAAGAAATTGTCTATGGAATTCAAGAACTTGGGAGAAAATATCGGTCATGAAAATGAATCATTCATTTTGTTGAACTCATTGCCAGATGTATACAGAGAAGCCAAAGTTGCACTCAAATATGAAAGAGAATCTATCAGTACTGATGGAATAATTTCTGAATTCAAAACCAAGGAACTTGAATTACTAGCTTCTAAGAGGGAAAGCTCAAGTGCAGAAGGGCATTTTGCAAAAGGAAAAACCAAGAACAATTACAAAGATGCAAATAATCAGCAAAATGACAAAGGTAAGCCTAAAATTCGATGCAATTACTGCCATAAAATAGGTCATCTTAAAAGGGACTGCTATTCTTTGAAAAAGAAGCAAAATTGGAAAAATCAGAAGGCTCATCCAGCTGAAGCCTTGGTAGGTGAAAATGAAATCATAGTTTCTGATGTTCTTGCTACTACAAACCAAAGTGCTCATTCTGTCAATACCCGAGAACATCAAGATTGGGTCTTAGACTCTGGCTGCTCTTATCACATGACACCATCAAGAGCTTGGTTCCAAACCTATAAAGAATGGGATGGTGGATTGGTATACATGGGAAACAAAGATGTGTGCAAGTTGTTGCAATAGGATCTGTATCTTTGGAAATGAAGAATGGAACTACTAAACTACTTCAAAATGTAAGACATGTTCCCAAATTGAAAAGAAATTTAATCTCACTCGGAATGCTTGATTCAATTGGATGTGAGTATAGTGGTCATGGTGAAACTCTTAAAGTTAGAAAGGATTCGAAAGTAGTTCTTGTTGGAGAAAAGATGAATGGTCTCTATGTAGTTAGAGACATTGAACCATCTGGAGAAGCCCTAATCACAACAGATGGAAAACTGACCTTAAGAGATCTTTGGCATAAGAGACTCTCTCATATTAGTATAAAAGGGCACGAAGAATTGGAGAAACAAGGTATATTACCAAAGGGAGTAAGTGAAGAGGTGAGTTTTTTGTGAAAACTGCATATTGGGGCAGGCCAAGAAATAGAGTTTTTAGAAGGCAACACATGTAACCAAGGGAATTCTTTATTACATTCACTCCGACTTATGGGGTCCAGCTCAAACTTCTTCATTAAGTGGATCTAGGTATTTTCTAACTTTCATTAATGATTTTTCTAAAATATCTTGAATTTACTTCCTAAAAACCAAAGATTAAGTACTTGAAAAATTTAAGGAATGGAAGAAGTTAATAGAAAATCAAACTGCAAGATCAGTGAGGTATTAGAGAACTGACAATGGGCTAGAATTCTGTAGAGAAGATTTTAACTTTTTTGGCAGAAAAGAAGGAATAACCCTCCATAAAACCGTGAGGCACAATCCTCAACAAAACCGTGTTGCTAAAAGGTTAAATCGCACTATTATGGAAAGGGTAAGATGCCTTCTATCATATGCTCAACTTCCACAGAAATTTTTGGCTGAGGCTGCCACATATGCAGTCCACACAATCAACAGATATCCACACACAGCAAACCAGTTCTTAACTCCTGAAGAAAAGTGGTCCAAACATCCTCCAAAAATCGATGATCTAAGAGTTTTCGGATGTATTGGTTATGTTCACTTGAATCAAGGGAAATTAAAACCTCGTGCTATAAGGTGTATGTTCGTGGGTTTTACTAAAGGAGTTAAAGACTACAGGTTGTGGCATCCAACTGATCGAAGATGCATCAATAGCAGAGATGTTATCTTTAGAGAAGAAGAAATGTTTCTCTACTAGCTAGAATTGAAATCATCAAAACCTAAGGAAAATACAATAATTGAGGTGGAGCTTACTCCTTTAATAAGACAAGAAAATACACCAGTTTTACTTCAAGAAATAGAAGAAGAAGCAGAAACAGAAATTGAAGGAGAAACCTCTCAATCACAGTCTGAATTAGCTGATTATTCTCTTGCTCATGGTAAACAAAGAAGAAAAATAATACCTACAAGGAGATATTCTGATTCCAACATTGTGACAACAGCTTTGAGTGTTGCTCACTCTTTGAATGACATAGAGCCACTGAATTTTCAAGAAGCTGTAAGTGGTTCAAATGCAAGGGAGTGGATTAAAGCCATGAATAAAGAAATGTCCTGTATTGAAGTAAATAAAAGTTGGGCAATTGTGCCATTACCAAAGGGAGAAAAAACTATAGCATCTAAATGGATTTATAAATTTAAAGGAGGTATTTCAGGGGCACAACAGCCAAGGTTCAAGGCGAGATTATTCGCAAAAGGCTTTACACAAAGAGAAGGTATTTGTTATGCTGAGATATTCTCACCTGTAGTAAAACATACTTCAATAAGAATGTTTTTAGCTATAGTAGTCCATAGAGATCTGACGATAGAACAACTTGATGTGAAGACAGCATTCTTACACGATTTTTTAAAAGAAACAATTTATCTTAAACAACCAGAAGGATATCATCAGAAGGGAAAAGAAGATCAAGTGTGTTTATTGAATAAGTCCTTATATGGCTTAAAACAATCTCCGAGGTGTTGGTAACAAAGGTTTGATGATTTCATGATTAAAATTGGTTTTAAGAGGAGTTATTTCTACAGTTGCTTTTATGTCAAAGCAACATTAGATCTGAATGAAATATTCCTTCTCTTCTACGTTGATGACATGCTGCTTGCTGGAAAAAGGGAGAATGATTTGTTTGATGTTAAAGAATGCCTCAAAACTGAGTTTGAAATGAAGGAACTAGGTGAAGCAAGAAGAATCCTTGGAATGGACATTACAATAATTATCAATCTTCCTCTTTGAGCTAGTGAATCAAGCTTCCCCCTTCACCGTGGACGTAGGTCTAATTTCTGACCGAACCACTTAAAAGATTGTGTGATTCTTTTTCTCTAGTCATGTTCCTTTTTCTCAAATCAACCTGCTTGTGTTAAACAAATAGAGAAAAACCCAACAATTATACATGGCAACGATTACGGTGTAAATTTGTTGGAGGAAGATTCTCGAATGGATTATGAGGTGGCTCATTTACCTAAAGTACACTTGATGGAATTATTGAAATTAATAAAATTTTGCATTTCACCTTTATCCTTAACATACCCCTCAAACAAGAGGGGAGGTCAACAACCCCGAGTTTGGTGAACAAAAGATAAAACTGGGAGTGAGTGAGAGGTTTTGTAAGGCAGTCGACTAGTTGATCTGCAGAAGGGACATAGCGACCTCAAGAGACCACTAAGCACTTGATCGCGAACAAAATGCATGTCAATCTCAATGTGTTTAGCATCAGCATGAAATACTGGATTAGCAGCCAAAACCCCAACACTTAAATTATTGCACTGTAGGATAGGAGTAGTTAGGGAAGGCATGCCGATCTCACTCAGTAATTGGCGAAGTGAAATAATCTCTGCTGAGGCATGAGCAAGGGCCTGATACTCGAACTCCGTGCTAGAACGAGCGACCACTGTCTGCTTTTTGGAGGACCAAGATACAAGAATATGTCCAAGAAACACGCAGTAGGCTGCAACAGATCTTTGATCATCAATATTCAAGGCCCAATTGGCATCCGAATAGGCGAAGATAGATAACAGGTCACTGATTCAACAATCCCATATTCTTAGTGACACTATGATATTGAAGCACACATTTTGCAACTTGCCAATGTACATCTGTTGGTCGTTTCACGAACTGGTTGAGATGATTAACAATATAGGCAATGTCTGACTGAGTCTTTGTCAAGTACTGTAGGGCACCAGTAGTGCTATGATACACGAATGGATCTTCCAATGGATTACCATTTAAGACAAAAATGTATTTGCTAAGTACTAACGGAGAAGGTGCAGATTTCAAATTTGGCAAATCTAGTTTGTGAAGCAAGTCCTCGACATATTTGGACTAACTTAAAATAACTCGAGAAGCTGTGGAAATGACTTGCATGCCAAAAAAGTAATTTAACAATCCATGATCCTTCAACATAAATTTAGAGTCCAGAGTAGTAATTAAGCATGTAATTAAGGAAGAATCATTGCAGCCACAATCACATCATCAACATACACAAGTAAGAGAATTAGAGAAATACCTTGTCGATAAACAAACAGAGAAGTGTTGGATTTGGAATTAACAAAACCCCATGACAGTAAGCTAGATTTTAGTGTTTCATTCCACACTCGTAGTACTTGTTTCAGTCCATAAATTGTCTTATCCAGTTTACACAAGAAATTTAGAAATTGAGAATCCACATAACCCAATGGCTGTTGCATGTATAGGTCCTCACTCAAGGTACCATTTAGAAAAGCGTTGTTAAAGTCCAATTGACGGAGAACCCAATCACTCAACACAGCCAGTGTATGTACCATACGAATAGTTGAGGCCTTAACCATCAGACTAAACGTCTAAAAAAATCAGTGCTCAGATTCTGATGAAACCCCTTTATGACAAATCGTACCTTATAACGTTGAATCAACTATCCGAGTTTTGTTTAATACGAAAAAACTCATTGTTTACCAATAACATTCATGAAAGTTGAGGATGGAACAAGACATCAGGTACAATTCTTTACTAACGCATCAAACACAAGATCCATGGGCTCCTTCCATTATGGTGTAGCCAAAGCATCCTTCACTTGGGTAGGTTCCGAAAGCAACCAATCTATAGCAATGGTAGATTCTGAGACTTTGGGCTTAAACACCCCGTCCTAATCATAGGACAAATGTTCTGGATAGGGGTCGGCACATGTTCTGAAGCGTGAACATTCCCAAGACGAGGTAGATGAGAGGAAGGTTCAAACAGCTCAAGTGAGGATGAACTAGTTGGAAAAGTAGAGGAAGATGGATTTTGAGATACCATAAGAGAAGTGAGTTCAAAGGGAGGTGAGGCGACTAGTTGTGAGAAAGATACAGAAGGAGACAAATTTAAATTAGATGAAGTGGTTGGTTGTGGTGAGGACCTAGAAGGAGACAAATTTTGAGTTGGACTATGTGTTGTGGGGAGGACAAGACATAAGGTTGGTGTAATGGGCTAGACATATGACAATTGAGTAGGATAAGTAGTGGTTGGTGGGAAATGAAATTAGGAAACCTTGTAGCAAGTGAAGGGGCTGGTACATTTGAAGAAGAGCAAGCGACAGTGGCCCCAAATCCAACTGCAAAAGGACGAACTAGGACATTTTTGGTACTTTTGAAATTTGTGCTATGATAACGATGTAGACATGGGTAGCAAGAACAACAAAACGCTTTAAGATCAGAAAAATTAAGTCTTTTATTAAGCAGTAATTCCATAGGAGATTTACCATGTATTGCTATAGATGGAAGACCATTAATGAGTAGTGTGGAGGTCAAAAATGCATCTCATCAGTAGCATAAAGGCATTGAAGCTTAAGCAAGCAAGGTAAGGTCGGTCTCAACAATTTGACGATGTCTTCGCTCTGCCCGGCCATTCTATGCAGATGTAAGAGGATAAGAAAACCGAGAAATAATACCCAATTGAGAACACAACTGATGAATACATTTGTATTCTCCACCATTATCAGATTACACCACTTTAATTGAACTAGAGCAATAAAATGATTAAACGTGGCAAGGGTATATTCTTCAATTTAAGAGGATAAATCCAGGCGAACCGACTAAAATCATCAATAAAATGAACATAGTATCGATACCCATCAATAGACTCAAGCGAAGCTCGACCCTATAAGTCCGTGTGAACCAAATCAAATGGGGCAATAGCATGAGAACTTGAATTGCAAGCAGAAGGGCATGAGATTTACCAAACTGATATGCTTCACAAAATTGGAAAATATCATTCACTTTCATCGGTAAATGACAATATTTTTACTAATAAATCAAATGGGTGTCCAAGTCGTTCATACCATGTAACTTTAGACACCACAACATTTACACTAGGGACAAAATTATTAGAAAGAACATAAGTAGAATGAGAAACTTTATCATTAGCTCACTCCAAGCAACTCATTGTGTGACTTGAAGCACAATCGATGGCTGCACCTCCTATGTCAAGTTGGTAAAGCCCATTAAGAGACCCGTTCAATACATATTGCTCGAATGAATGTCGTTTACAAGATAGAAATCAACATGAAATTCCAGAAACACATTATTATCTTGAGCAAGTTCTAACACACTGACAAGATTTTTAGCAATGTCAAGCACACAAAGTACATTCTCAAGATTAAGCAAACCACGATAAGAGGCTAAATAAGATTTACCAACATGAGAAGTAATTAATTTATTTCCATTACCGACCGTCACTTTTTCCTTAGCTCCATACTCTGAAGGATGTATAATATTATTGTAGTCGGCTGTCACATGATTTGAGGCACCAATGTCAACATATACCAATTCGGATCTAGGACCGTTTCAGGTTTGCCACAAAGGGATTGGTGCTCTATCTTGTGAGAAAGACATGGGGAGTTCGACTTTGATTATTTCCCCCATTATGTAAGTATGAACCATTGAGATATCCAGTCTTTCCTTGATTCAACGTAGACCCTACAAATTGTTTATTAGCAAGTTATTGCTGAGTGTCCTACATTTCCACAAACCTGACAAATGAGGCGATTGTTGTTATTCCATCAACCTCTACCACGACTTTGGCCTCCACGACCCCTCAAATTATTGTTGAAGTGTTGGGTATGCCGACTGTTATTAAAGTATATGTGGTTATCATTGTCCACTATGAACATTATTTTTGTTGTTTTTCATATTCACGAAGGTTGAATTAAATGACACGACATTTTTTTGGGTGTTATGGAGTTTCAATCTTTTCAAAGACAAGTAACTCTACCCGCATTTCAAACCATGTAATTCCTATCATTCCTTGAATCACAACAACAACTAGGTTGTACTCTTCATCTAATCCCAACAAACTTGAGAAAATTAGTGAACGAGTAGAGACCCGACTACCCGCTTGGCCCAAATTATAGGCATGAGACTTCATCACATGCAAATAATCAACCATTTTGAGAGAACTTTTACAAGTTTGGTGTAATACGTGATGAAGACAGTCTTCCTCTTCTCGTGATTGAACTCCAAATAGCTCTTTTATAGCTGTCCAGAGATCACTAGCAGTTTCGTACCCCATCACTTGAGAGTCGCCACCTTAGTGGTCATAGAATTTATAAAGCCACTGTCCTCGATGTAGACAATGTATTTGGTCCAACTTAATTTTTGTTATTTATCTATTTTTTGTTTTTTTATTAAGTTGTATTTTAATTGTTTTGGTTTAAAATATCATAACTTTACTTTATTATAAGTTTTAATGTAAAGTTTTAATTAAATTAAATTTTAACAAAAAAAAGTAAATTTGTTTAAAATGAATTTGATTGGATTTGACTTGATTTTTTACTTTTATTTTATAAATTAGGTTTTTTATTTAAATGATTGATTTTTAATAACAGTTTTTCCTATTTGAATTTTTGCTCATCAAAGCCACGTAACCTAGCATCTTCTCCTTCCTTTCCTTCCCCTATTTTCTCTAACCCTCCCATTGTTACCGTTGTAGCATTGTGTATTTAAAGGGCACACACACAGAGACACAGGAACACAACACATAACAGAACAAGAAAATATTGGTCCTTAGAAAAACTCAATTTTATTCTTCTTTCTTAAAAAAGGTCACCTTCTCCTTCATCTTCTACCTCTCACCACTCCCTCTATCTCTCTCTACAATAAACTCCAGTAACCCACAAAACCGGTGAGTATACACGACCACCCACGCGAAGCCACGGTGACGACTCCAAACCCTTATCTCGAAAGAGACCCTTCAAGGGATGACGTCGGTCGCTCCGCATCGCGGACGTTGTGACAGCTTGGCGACTGCACTGCGGACTATTGAGAGTCAATCCATTCATTTTTGTCATTTACTATCCCATTATGAAATATTTTGGTCCATTCCTTTTTTATTGCACATTTTGTGTTTTAATTATTTGTTTTTGTAAGTTTGCATTATCCATGCATCTCACACAAATTCACAAGTCTCCTACTCAGGCTTTACCCTTAAGTTTAGATCGAAGACTGAGTAGTGTGATCTTCGTGGAATTTCGATTCCCATACAGGCACATGAAATTCTCCACTCAAGTCGACCATACTGCCAAATCATATGGAAGATTTGGGGGTCATTATCATCTAGGATGCATTAGTACATAACTTCAACCATATTAATATTGCATTTTATGTGGGTTGTTATGTCATTCATGGAATATTGTTTTTTAAATAAAAAAGGAAAAATAAAAAAATAATTTACCTTTTATTCACTCCTATTTGTTTTATTATTTATTTGCTTTCAACATGCATCTACATCACATTTTACTTCTAAGTGAATTTAGAAATGTTGTCTTTCAAAGGGATTATAAATGTCCCTATGTAGGCACGCAAAAAACTTTCAAATTCATTCATTTCCAATCCAAAACTTAGGAGTTAAGCCTTAACCCTAGAATTAGATGTCATCATATTCATGTCTTTCCCTTAGGTTGAGTTAGAATCTAGCATGCATTTACATACACTAATAATTGCATGAAATATTGCTTTAAAAAATAAATAATTGTATGAAATATGCATCATATCATTAGGGAACTTTGTAGCATATTTAAATATGTTTTTTTTCTTCCCGTAAGAAAAATCAAACTAAAAAACTCTATCATAAACTAAAAGAATATATCTTGCATGCATCATTCCACATGTCCATGACATAAATTAAAAAAAAAACATCTATCATTCCCATGCATCATTTCACTGTTTATATTTATCTATATATAGATATAAGGTCTATATTTCGCATGCATCATTTCACGTGTTGATAATAATTTCAAAAAAATAGTCCCCCTAATTTGTGATTTAACATTTGTATAACATCATCTCATGCATATCAATTTCCATTTAAAAAAAATATATCAATTTTTTCATAACATGAAAATTAGAGTTTTAAGCTAAATGAGATGAGAGCTGAGATACAAAAGTAAGGCCAGTCATGAAATTTTTTTGGAGAATATAGTGAATTGAGGCATTTATCAAGTTAACAATTTGGTTGAAACTTGTGATGAGCTAGATTTGACCTTAAAAAGAATGTGAGTATGTGGAAATTGAGCTTTTTTTTTCTTAAAAGAGAAAAGTTAAAGTCATACATTCATTCATGCATCACTCATATCATATCATTCGTTAAAAAAATAACAAAAATGTTTTCTTTAAAAATCCTCTTGATAAAATCGAAATTACATGTTTTGAGATTTTCAATAATAATTTTAATATGGTTTACTCTTATCATTCTTGTTAGTTGAGACTTTAGCAAGAATCATAAACCAACCATACTAAGTCACTTGGAGGAAACAAAAAAAAAAGGTAAAAAAAAATGAATGAAAATGAAAAAATGAAAAAGTGAAAAAGTGAAAAAATAATAATAAAAAATGGGTTGTGAAAAAAAGTGAAAAAATGAATGCGTTCAAAGTTCTCAATGAGATATAAAAAGTTTTTCAAGTTGCAACCATTGTACTTTTCTTTTTGAAAGATATCTTTTCCAAGCTTTGTTGTCGAGTTAAATCTCTAACTCAAAGCAGTTTTATATTGGCTTCCCTATTTATTTTCATGTGCTAATTAGCAAACCACTCAATTTTCATATTGGGGCAAGGATGCCTTTTTGAGGTGAGAATCCAAAATTACTCACTCACTATAAAACCTTGAGCCTAGCCTGCTTTGAGCCTATTCTACTTTGAGCCTAGCCTACCGATATATGATAAATATGGTCAATATTGAGAGTTTACCATTTATTGCAAAAAGTCATTTATTCAGTCCGTCACATACATTTTTTTTGTTATAAAAGTCTTTTGCTAAGTCTGCCACATCTAATTGTGTGGTCAACGTCCAAAATTATCCACCTAGTGTTACCTTGAGAGCTTTGAAGGTAAGAAAATAACATTGAACTCTTACGATTTGCTGCTTCATGAATTAGCTCTTTTGATTGCACAAGTATTTCCCTATTTTAACTTATTTTATTCATATCTAAAATTTTCTTCCCAAATCTATCTCATCTTTGTTCTTCAAGCTTAATCATTCGTCTACTTTCTTCGGTTGAGTAAAAAAGTGATTCCAAGACTAAGGATAAAATTTTGAGAATTGAGAAGTTAACAACTTGACAAATAGTCTCAAGACCTCAATCTCCTTTAATGAGTTTCGTTTGAGAATAATTTCATCATGTTATACGAGCAGCAACAAAGACATAATTTCGAGCCATAGCTAGAGTTGCAAAAGGCGACTACGCATGATCGACCTTTTTTATATGTGATTGCATCATATTTTGTTTGTAAAAAGATTGTCAGGCCAAAAATAAAAAAACAAAAAACAAAAAACAACAAAAAAACAAAAAAAAAAGAAAGGAAAAACGTTTGTCTAAGGCTATGACAGTGCTTTAGTTTAATGACCGAGGCAATCAACGTAAACCAACAACATTAGTTTCAAATGCTTCAAATTTAAACTGGGGCAAAGTGAAGCAATGCTAAGTCATGGCAAAATTGCAATTGCACTTTTGAAACAAAGGTTGTCTTCAAACTAAGAAGGTCCCACTTCTCTCAAAGGAAATATTTCAATTTCGGGTGTCCTTCATTGTACAAACTAGGTTGTTAAACAACATTCCATAAAGAATCTTTGAAATTGAAGGCTAAAAGGAGCTGTCATTTACATTCAAGAAGTGGATTCCCAGGAAGAACTACACTTCGGAGCTAAGGTTAAAAAGACAGTCTTTGAAATTCAAAAGTGGACCGCAACAAAATTTTCGTGAAGAATAACACGTGGCTAGAAAGATGATTCCATAAAATGTCTCTAGCTAAGCTGAAAGAGGGAGTGCGGTACGTGAGATGAATTCTTGGGGAGTTACACGACCAATTCTCAAGGTTATTTATCCAAAGAAATTTGATCACTTTTACTCTTCTATTATAATCTCTTACCCAAAGCTTCAATAGAAAATTCAATCTCTTATTGTTCCAGAGATTTGACAAAATATCCATGAACTCTTGGTTTTCTTTTCTTTAAAAAGGAAGCCCGCTGACTTTTATTTATCGTCAAAATTTATTACAAAATCATGATTTCTATCCTCCATTGCTCCTAATGTTAAATTTGTTTTCTTGTATCCGACCTTCTTGTCAATTATGGGGCTGAGGTTATGAAGCTGTTTAATTAAGCAAGATGTACAATGCTATGATCAATTACTTTTGACAGTTCTCTAAACTAGCACATGAAATACATCTGCAAAAGAATCCCCTACCAAACCTTATATGGTTGAGAAATTACCTTCATGTGTATATCTCTTATCAAGTAAGGCATTCATTAAAAAAAACAAAAAAAACAAAAGTAAAAGAAAATAAAAAACGGTTGACAAGTTTCCTACAATATCGACATTATTGTTTTCTTTGCTAATGAGAATGATGAGAGTAGACAAAAGATAAATATCTTTTCAAAATTAAAGGTCTTTTGTTCTCTCAACCATATTTTCACAAATCATTCATTCACGTCACTTGCATATATATTCTTCAAAAATAAATCTTTTTCATATCACGGTTAAATATTGAAAATATGAATATCATGCATATTCATCTAGCGCTATCATATGCACTATGCATTTGGAGTTACATTCATTAGTTGTGCCAAAGTAAATATAGATATCATGCATAAATATGCATTGTGCATTCATAGTCACATTCCATTGTTTGAGCAAAAACAAAATAAGTATCATGCATACATGTTGCATCCATCTAGCTTTCAGTAGACGTATACATTATTGTATCATGCATTCAAAATTATTACATTGATTAAATCAAACCAAAATACAATGTCATTTGTCATTCATGACAATAGGGCAATGCACATTGATGCACCCATCCATCATAAGGTAGTTGCATTATAGGCCGCGTAGCAACTTCCCATGGAGCTTCCTGCAAATCGCTTTAGCTTTTTCTCGGCCTTTAGAGTTATAGCTAATTGATAGGCCATACTAAATTGTCAGCGACAGGGTACCCAATCTTCATTAGCTATTTATAAGGAGCTCTTTTGTTTACAAGGGGATGCGATTGAATAACCGATCAATGCCTCACCTGCCTAGGTACCTACGTAGTGTAGTGTTAGTTGCCAGGATGAATAGAATTAGTATGACCTCTCACTCGGATGTTAGACTCCCGCTACGATAAGTACTGCATACTGCCATTGGAAGTTCGCATTAGCATGAACACGTGGTTTTTGTTAGTCTTATCGTCATGCGTTAAGTGCATATTTCATGCACTTGGCAAGTTTAAAAGAATCTCTAAACCCTACACTTAGGTGGAACATCCTTATTAGAAGAAAAAAGTTTTATCACCTCGGTATTTCGACAGTCAACCGAGTCGACGCCCGTTATGGCCGAGCCGACCAAGATTTCCTTTGGTCTCGTTCCCATTCTTTGTTTGAAATGACCTAGATATGTCTTCCTTAGCCACATATTTCAACAAACTCCATGATAGAGCGCCGTGATTTACGCTTACCTTAAAAAGTCATTGAAAGCCCTATCGGGAGTCTTGTCGGAGACCTTGCCTATATATAGAAATCATTTGCCTCTATCCTAGGTACGCGAACATTGTATTTTCTCTCGAATACTTGTATTCTTCCTGACTTAGATGTTGGAGTATTTTCTTTTGTAGGTCTCCTCCTCAACACGTTTCAGCTCATCTTCAAGGTCATCCTTCCATCCGCACCAAGCTCACAAGCTTGGCCATTTTTGTGATCAAACATTCATTCGGTTAAATCGAACTCGATCCAAATGGAGGTCGAAACCTGTGTTAAAGCCAGGTTCGTTGCATTTTATCTTTCGGTTAAATCGAACTCGATCCAAGTCGAAGTCGAAGCCTGTGTTAAAGCCAGGTTCGTTGCATTTTCTCATTCGGTTAAACCTGATCCAAGTCGAGGTTGAAGCTTGTGTAGATCCATTGTATTTTCTCATTCGGTTAAATCGAACCCGATCCAAGTCGAGGTCGAAGCCTATGTTAAAGCCAGGTTCGTTGCATTTTCTCATTCGGTTAAATCGAACCCGATCCTAGTCGAGGTCGAATCCTATGTTAAAGACAGGTTTGTTGCATTTTATCTTTTAGTTAAATCGAACCCGATCCGAGCCTAGGTCGAAACCTGTGTTAAAGCAAGGTTCGTTGTATATATCTTCTGGTTAAATCGAACCCGATCCAAGTCGAGGTCGAAGCCTGTTGTTAAAGCCAGGTCCGTTGCATTTTCTCTTTCAGTTAAATCAAACCCGATCCAACTCAAGGTCGAAGCCTGTGTTAAAGCCAAGTCCATTACATTATATCTTTCGGTTAAATCGAACCCGACCTAAGTTAAGGTCGAAGCCTGTGTCAAGCCAGGTCTGTCGCACTTATCATGTTGATTAAATAGAACCTGATCCAAGATCGAGGTTAAAGCCTGTGTTAAGTACAGGTCCTTTGCATGTTTGAGATCCCGCCTAGTGTCAAGCTAGGTCTGTCTCAATCACGCTTTCTTTGAATAAAATTTTTGCCGCCCAACTACTGTCTTTTTGCCTTTATCTATCCTTTTAATTTTGCAAGAATACACAAAATGGGGCAAGCTGTAGACACCGTATTTGGTCCGACTTAATTTTTGTTATTTATCTATTTTTTTATTTTATTTTTATTAAATTGTATTTTAATTGTTTTGGTTTAAAATATCATAAGTTTACTTTATTATAAGTTTTAATGTAAAGTTTTAATTAAATTAAATTTAACAAAGAAAATAAAATTTGTTTAAAAATAATTTGATTTGATTTGATTTTTTACTTTAATTTTATAAATTAGGCTTTTTATTTAAATGATTGATTTTTAATAACAGTTTTTCCTCTTTGAATTTTTCCTCGTCAAAGCCACGTAACGTGGCATCTTCTCCTTCCTTTCCTTCCCCTATTTTCTCTAACCTTACCATTGTTACCGTTGGAGCATTGTGTATTTAAAAGACACACATACAAAGACACAAAAGACACAGGAACACAACACATAACAGAAGGAGAAAATACTAGCCCCTTAGAAAAACTCATTTTTATTCCTCTCTCTTAAAAAGGGTCACCTTCTCCTTTATCTTCTACCTCTCACCACTCACTTTTTCTCCTTCTTCATCTTCTACCTCTCACCACTCCCTCTTTCTCTCTCCACAATAAACTCCAATAACCCGCAAGACCGGCGAGCATACACAACCAACCCACGCGAAACCTCGGTGGCGACTCCAAACCCTTATCTCGAAAGAGACCCTTCAGGGGATGACGTTGGTCGCTTCGCGTCGCAATGACGTTGTGACACTAGACATAGGCCCTCTGACCTCATAAAAGCAAATTAGTTGATAATTACATTCTACAATTGTAATTGCACATAAAATATGATAGTAGATTATCCTAGGCTCTACAGCAACCCAAAGCGGTTCGTGAGAGAGTCGAACTTAGATTTCTAGAAATTGTCAAGTAATGTCTGACGTTTTTTCGTCTAGTGTGTGTTTTCTCTCAAAACTAAGACAGGAAACAAAGGGGTTGTGTTTTATAAAGAAGCTTGATATTTGCAAATCCAAACCACAATTTTATCACCAATTTTACCCATAAACTTCGATTGTAGTTCGAATCATTTCATTTCATTAAATTCATTTTGAAGCAAAAGTCCTTGAGGATTTGACCTCGAAATTACTTCCTTGCATTACTTGTGATCGTGTACGCTTGCACGTGTATTTTATCTTTTGAGGTAGAGAATACCGTGAACAAAATAACAAGAAGTCTCCACTTTAGAAAAACTAAAGTATGCCTCTCAATAACTGTAGCCAGAATAAAGTTAGAAGTTTGTTAAAATCGCTTATGATGCCTGTCTCTTCGAACTGTTAGGAGTCTCTTTGATGGAGGTTAGACTTTTCTTGAATGTATTTCTTCATGATGGAGAATTGCGGCCCAACACTCTTTACTTTTTGATTGATCTCTCTCTCAAGCTATTCTTCTGTCGCTTGCCTCTAGGTGGTCTACTAGGCTGGATGGGGTTCTTTTTCAAACAAACATCATTATTTATACTCATCGTTTGAACCGCTACTCATATCTTATGTAAGAAGGACTTTCATTTTCTATTGCAGATTTGTACATCTGGTGCAGATTTAGTGAATTGTAGTGTTGTATCATTCTAATTATAACGTACACTCTATCCTCACAACATAGCATAAGTGCTCCCAGCATTCCTAAAACATCTATACTTGACAGAATTTGATCAAATACCTTCGAAGTATAATGCTTTCATGACATATGCCTCAAATGATAAAAGACACTCCAAGTTCCAGAGATACGTCATTCTAACTATCTTACACCATCATAACTTCTCTTTTTTCTTAAGAAAACAATGGTCTAAAGGCGATTTATTAACTACTTTGAAAAGTTATCACTTCTCCAAATTTTGATGTGTCTTTCTACAAGTCCAACGTTGGCAACCTCACTCACATCACTTTAAACTTAACTCTGATGTTTTAGTGTCACTGGAAAATTTGGGTGTTTAGGAGCATTTAGAGACTCCGATGGCGATATACTATTAGTGGTCGAATCTTTTTTGACTATCATAGGTCCTGTAAAACTCACAGAAGCATCGACACTAATTGAAGGTTTCCAGAGGACACATGAAGCTGATCTTCCTCCATTATGGGCTGAGGTCGATTCCTCGATCCTTTGGAAGTTTCTTGTTAAATATGGACAAGTGGCAAATGAACTCCAAATTTTTATAATGACCTCGAAGAAAACCTTAGACGAGGTCACATTGCATGCTTTCACTTCACTTCATGCTCTTGTATGTTTGCCAACAATGAACTAGACTGTCATGTTCAAAAAAATAGATGGTCGCATATATGGCTTGAGGACCAGCCACCACTAAGGGTTAATGATAATGAGACCAAAGATACTAAAAAAACTATCTCCTAGTTTTTCAGAATGATGAGTTCAGGGCAACCATTTTTTTCTTTAAATATATCTTAGAATGTGTATTTTAATACAATTTGTTATAAAATAATTTCATAATATTTAACAAATAATTTAGAGTAAAGAAAATATAAATTTAATTGAAAACAAATAAAATTTTAAATAATTATCTTTAAAAAAATTTATAAATTATAAAAAACAATGAAGATTTTAAGAATGGGTCTATTTTAGTCATTCTAGCAATATCAAACCATTACTATTAATGTACGAAATACCATAACCTTAAGAAGTTTAAAATTTGAATTTACCTAACACTAATTTTTACATCACAATACAACTAATTTTTCGGCAATTATTTAGGTCATTTTATTTTTTTATTTTCTATTTTTTAAAATTAAACTTAGAAACATCAATTTCACGGTTCTTTTACTTTGTTATATGGTTCATAAACATTTTCAAAATCTAAATCAAATTTTAAAGAAAAAAATAGTTTTCAAAATTTTATTTTTGAAAGTTAGGCTAAAAATTCAATTATTTTTTCAATAGAGGTGAAAAACTCACTAACAAAATTGTACAAAACTGGTAATAGTTATCAAACACACACATTTGTGTGTATTTTAAAACTTGTAATAATTTAATCCATGCCATGAAAAAACTCATTAATGGAAAAATAACCCTTTGCTATGCCATGATTCACTTCTCATGTAGTTTAAAAATACATTTTTTATAGAGCGATCGGTTTACAGTCTCCGTTCTAGGAAAATCAATAATGTTATGAACCAAGTCATTATAGAATCATAACTAAATCAATAATGGTATGAGCTAAGTCATTATAGATTCATAACTACAAACGTTAATTATTACATACTAAAGTTCATGGACTAAATTGTTATAAAATTTAAATCAACCAGTAAAATGAAAATCCATATACTAAATCATTAACTCAACGAAGTACAAAATTTGCAGTGTAACTAACTAGAAGGTAAGCATTTGCATGTGCAAGTTTAATCTATCGAGCAAATCGTAAATGCCATTAGAATCATCAGCCCCAACATCAAAACCTGAGAAGAATTTACGCAAAGAGCCACCCACTTCAATACAACTCTCCCCAGCCATCTTCTTCATCCCTCTATCTTTCATGGCCCTCCGGCAATCTGCTGCCTGCTTCCACATCCCAACTTCAGCAAACATGTTGGCAACCATCACCACATTTCCGCCCCTCCTCGGCTCGAGCTCGAGCAGCCTCTTCCTTGCTTCCTCTGCAACTTGAGCCCCACCATCGACGTCTCGAGCGTTGCACGCACTCAGCAATGTCCTCCACACAATCGGATCGGGCTCCACAGGCATACTTGTGATGAACTCGTAAGCCTCCTTAAGTCGACCAGCACGACCTAAAACATCCACCATCGAACCATAATGTATCATCCTCGGTCTAATCCCATGTACTCTCTCCATAACGTCGAAGTAATGGTAGGCTTCATCTACCAATCCGGCATGGCTACAAGCACATAAGACACCAATATAAGTGACATAGTTTGGGACTATTGGAGAGCTCATCATACTTGTGAAAAGTTCAATGGCTTCATTGGCAAACCCATGTTGTGCTAGCCCCAAAATCATTGCACTCCAAGTCCATACACTTCTATCTTTTAAACTATTGAATACAAGCCTTGCACATTCGATATTTCCCGATTTTGCGTACATATCGACGAGGGCGGTGCCCAACTGCACATTCAAGACCATCCCTCTTCCCACCACTTGAGAATGAACCCATCTCCCTAAGCTCAAATTACCAAGTTCAGCGCAAGCCGATAGTATAACCACCATTGTAGTCTCATCCGCCTCAAAGCCATGGTTTCCCATTTCCAAAAAGTACTCAATCGCTTCATCAAAGCAAAAATTCTCCACACAAGCTGTAATCACCGCATTCCACGAGACCAAAGTTCTTTCAGACATTTCGTCGAACACCCGACGTGCGCCCGACATTCTTTTGCAAGACCCGTAAAAATTAATCAGAGTGTTCCGAACGTAGACATCCAAATCTAAACCGAACTTCACGGCATCGGCGTGGAACTGCTTGCCTTTTTGGAGCATTGTGAGCTTCGCGCAAGCCTTGAGAAGAAAGGGGAAAGTAAGGTGATTGGGTTTCAGTCCTCGTATCCGCATTTCCCCAAATACCCATATCGCCTCTTGTGGAGAATCGCTCGAGGCGTATCCCCTGATGGCGATATTCCAGGGCAAAGAGGCGGAGTGACGGTCAGAATGATGGAGGAGAGAGCGGGCATGGGATAGATTTCTGGAGGGCGACAGAGCAGCGAAGCGGAGGAGTTCAGTGGTGAGAAATGGGTCATTTTGGAGGCCAGAGATGAGAATTTGGGCGTGAATTTGGAATAAATGGTTTGTTGAGGAGCAGAGCTTGAGAAGGGTGAGGAATTGGTGCTTTCTGGAGAGGAAATTAGAACTGTGATTGTGTGCGTTGGGTGGAAAAATTTGATGGACGGCCGTGATCGGAAGTCTAACCATGCAATTGAAATTCTTATGGCCTCAAAATCCCAACATGCGAACTTCAGTTGTATAAAGGTATGCTTAAATAGGGATCAGAAAACTAATGGGAAAAGAAAAGAGAATGAAGGGAAGAGGCCAAAGGGGGTAAAATCAAACCTCGAGTTCGCCAAGGAGATTTCTGAATTGGCTGCTCCTTTAATTGGCGGTGATTTCTTCGCTCTCTGCCTCATTTTTCCAATCTCTTTCAAACGCGAAATACAATTTACTCCAAATGGAGAGTGACGGGCTACCACTGGCGTACGGCGCCACGGAGCTGTGACGGATCTCCGTCAGTGGTGCGGCGGCGCGTGTCGTGGCCGGTGGATGGCGAGGCGAGAAGAAAGAGGGAGTGAAGGGCGGCTGGGATTGCTGGAGCCGTACACAAGGAAAATTGAAGGGTTTTTTGGGCTGATCGGCCCACTTTGAAATATATCCCATGTTTTAAAACCTATGTTTTGTAATATTTTCCTCACTACCTTATTTGTCAAATTGCTCTCTCCCCTCACTCTCTCCATCACCTCACTAACTTGGGTAATAAATCCACTTTTCCTAGTTATTTTTATTTGAAAATTTTTGGTTGCTTCTCGTCGTTTTCTCTCTGTCTCATGTGCCTCCCTATCTCGGTGCGTCCTCCGGGAAACGAGGTTTTTTTTCTTAGTTTTATTTTTTTTCCAACTTTATGTTTGATTCGTCGTCCTAATTCGCATTTCATGGTAAGTTTTCATTTTTCGTTCCCCAGTTCCCTCTTGTTTCGAATTTTTTTTTTTTTTTTTTTTTTTTTGTATTTCGTTCATCGTCGCACATGTTCCATTTATGTTATTTTGAATAAATACCTAACCATTTTTCATGTGTTCGATTTCTATTATTTTCAATATATAAATCTTGTTATGCTCTGGTTTCATATTCTTTTCTTTATTCTTCCTCAACTCACTAGTATATTGAGCAATTGACTGAGAATGATGATGATAATGTTTTAAGGTTAGGATGTTTACACGGAGCAATGGATATACACATCATTGAGAGTGAGAGAATAATATCGAGAGTGAGTGTAGACACTAACACAGAGAGCAAATAATAACGAAAGTAACACCGAGATCGAGACCGAGACTAAGAGCAGACAGCTAGGCGAGAGCTAGAGCTTGAGCAAGAGCGAAGGCTAGAGCTTGAGCAAGAGTGAAGGCGAGAGCAAGGACAGGAGAGCAAATACTAGGACAGGAATCAAATACTAAGACAGAGAGTAAACCCAACCGAGAGCGAGAGCGAGATAAAATACAGAGAAATTTAGTATTATTATTATTATTTTACATTATTGAAGAATTCGAATTTTTACATTAGTGGAGAAATAGAATATATAAAAATATTTAAAATTTGTTGGAAACCTAGCACATCTAAGGCCACATTGCCTCTATTGCCCGCAAACGAGTCTTTAATGCTGTCACTCTATCTTCGAGTTCTTTTTTCTCCTCCTCCAACTTGTCAATTTATTCACGATCTCTGTTCTCCATCCTTTCGAAGAACATACATCTTTCTTCTTGCAGGCGTAACTAGTGTTGCGTTGAGTAAAGAATCTACCTACTCTTGCGATGCCTTTTTTCTCATCCTCCAACTCACCCCTTGTAGGATCTTCATATGGACTTTCCCCTCGTAATAACGTAGTAGGTAGTCTCATTCTATTGGTAACTTCGTTGGACGTTTTCTTTATATCTATCATGTACATAACAAAAGATAAGAGAAAACAAGACAAATAATAAAACTTGAATGCAAATGTATGTCATATATATAGAAGATAAAAGGAAGTAATATTCTTTAAAAAAAGAAAAAAAAGAGGAAATAATATTCATTGAATGTGGTTAGGTTAGTATGGATTTGGTCTAATGGTGCGAGCTTTTCGAGACATAATTAATTTGTTACAAGTTTATAGTAATGGGGAAGTGTGATAACTCTAAAAAAAAGAGTTATTTTAGTAAATAATTGGGTTAATTCATGCTTTAATGTGATGATCTTTATCTAAGAAGCATGCTAAAGTTAGAAATTGAGCGAAAAAGTTAATTATCATATGCTAAATCCTCATGTTGCTGAATTTATACAAGTTCTTGCTTATTCGGTTTAATTGTGTAGAATTTGGAGAAGTTGCTGAGAAGCAGCAGAACGCCAGAATTAGAGGAGAAATGCCGGAGCGTTGTTGTCATGTCAATGCTGGAGCATCGCTTGCTGCAGAAATTCCTAGGCAGCGCAGTAACACGCGGGATTTTTACTAATGTCCGTACAACGTACGTTTTACTGAGTTTTGCTCTAATTTTCGAATGAGCTATAAAAGTAACAAGATAATGGTTGTCTCACCATCATTCCCCTTGGGGAATGGATCCTAAGAGAGAAAATACTCCAAATATGGTGCTGAAGTTGAGGAGAGCATACCCATTTCGAGGAAGAGCTGACGACGACGAGTAGCTGCTGCTGGACCTTGTATGCTGGTGGTCTCCATCTGCGTTTTTTTCTCTTTCTCTAGAATGGGTTGTATCTTTTCTTTACC
Organism: Momordica charantia; assembly: GCF_013281855.1. Taxonomy (NCBI): domain Eukaryota; kingdom Viridiplantae; phylum Streptophyta; class Magnoliopsida; order Cucurbitales; family Cucurbitaceae; genus Momordica; species Momordica charantia. Next base: position 16,666,130 of record NW_028275166.1, on the reverse strand, counting down.
CATTTTTGTTTTCTCTTTCCCTCATGAACTAAACCTCATTTTGAGGGAGATTCATATGTTGTGTAACTATTGAACAACCAACACTCTAGTTGTTTTCTTCTTTCTATTTAATGGAGCTGTCCGTATTTTCCTTCATCTTACTAAACATTGTTGGCTACCTTGTTTAGTATGCTAGTTGTATGACTCGGAAGGGATTATCGTTAGTTGACTTACTATATTTGTGTTTATCTACTTTTTTCTAGTAGGTTCGTGGATACTTAGGAATGGGGTCCCCTAATCATGCTTAGAACTTGTTTTCATTGCTTGGGTATCTAGCAACGGGAGTTATGAGTATTCATGTTTGGGTATCTCAGAAGGGAACTACATCGAGTTGAGTAACAGTAGTCGATTTCATGCTATAGTAGAGGTTGAGATTTAGTGAAAGCATAAGGAATCTCCCTCATTTCCCTATATCTGTTAACCTCTTATTCGCATTTTGTGTTAAATTATTTCTTTATCCCAACATTTGTTATTACAGTATTTATCTCTTGGATTTTTTTCTGCATTTTAAAGTATTTTTCTTAGTTTAGTTATACAAATACTCATTATCCTTTATTTGCATTTTTTGGTATCCTTAAATGCATTCTTAGAGTAATATCCTTAGTCCTTGTAGATTCGACCCCGTTCGTACTACAATCAATGAGTATAATGTACACTTGCAGTTGTATCTATCATAGTTGTGAGGATGCAACAAAGTGCAAACGTCAAATCATGATACCGAGAGCGAAAAAACTAGAGTTAGGAGCCTGAGCCAAAGGTGTATATTATACGAAAATTTATTTCAATAAAAATTTAACCAACAATTCATAAAAGATGAGGACTATATAAAATTATATTTATGCAAAGAAAGAAACAGGGACTGATATCGAAGGCATCTACATTTCCAATGCTTTCAAATGTGCCTCCAATTCGACAACTCAATGTACAAGTTGTCTTTTCTATATCTTTCGTCGTCGTCCAGTGTTGCACTCGTCCTTAGCCATTCTTTCAATTAAGGAACAGGTTTCCTCTGTCTCTTTTAATAAGAATCTTGCGTTGTTGAGTTCATGTTTGATGGTATGAAGTTTTCTCTTCAGTTGCCGAATTTCCTTCTCCGCTTCTCTTAAACTAAGCACCGTAGAATCCTCATGAGAATTTTCTCCCACTAAAGAAGATGGTATCATTAATGGACTTGTTGCCTCCTGAGAACACATTTCTTTGCTGCAGAAATGTATTTCTTATAGATGACAATATAACGTAAAGGTTAGAATGATTTCACAACTTTGTTTCAAAGTATTATTATATATAGGAGTAGGAAGATAGATGGTTCTAAAGGAACATTAAATGTAAGTTTAAAGATATAAATAACGAAATAAACATGACCATAGATCAAGGTGAAAGCACACTGCACATGAGATACATTGCAGCATTCCAAAAAAGGATAACTTTTACTTAATACCACTATGCACCCATGGCAGTGAGCTTCCAAAGATGTTACCAGATCATTGAGCTTCCTTTGCCAATCTTCCAGTTTGTTCGTCCAAGCGATCACTTCGTTCAACAACATCTCTATGTAGTTATACGTTCCCTCTAACACGAGAAGTTGATCCCTAGATTTTGCTAGTTCCCAAATCATACCATCCAGCTTGCTTTTTATGCACGAAAATTGTATTACGATTGGATCTTCGAAATTCCAACACCAAATGATGACACTAAATTTGTTTTTTGACTGTTTGCCTTGTCCGACATTGTATGCTTACTATATGTATGATAAATGAGAAATAAGGGTAGAAAGAAAGACAAAGCTAAGAAATGATGATCGGAAGATCTAGAGGAACGCCGAATCCAAAAAATTTAAGCGGCAATGAAAAAATGGAAATCCCTCTTTTTTTGGGAAAATTTTAAAAGCACTTTCAATGTCGGTCAATAACCGACATTAAAATTCATCGAATAGTGTTGGTTTCAGACCATCATTGAAAGCTTTTTTCTCCTTCAAAATTGAAGAACGGGTTTCCTCTGTCCGTCATTGTTTCCTCCATGTTTTTATTTTTTATCGTCATTAAAAACCAGATTTGTTGTAGTGAATAAGAGTCAATGGCAACAGTTGTGGTGGTCACTTTTAGATTGCATTGATATATATATACACGAGGTCAAATGGCTTAGTACAAAGGTAGGTATGTGGTTTAATGGTGTTGGAGTGGGAAGATGGATGCAAAACTAGTTCAATAAATAATATTGCACTGTTCCCATTGAACCTGTCGACTGTCTTGTCTGGCCATAAAAGCGAGAGCGAGAGCGAGACAAATAGTAGTATTCCAAAACATATGTACGTCCAAAACCAACAATGAGATAGATTGCATTATTCTAAACATACATATAAGCAGAATCATAACAAATATATGGAATAATAATGATGATGAATACACTTAAAGACATGAATCTAGAAGTGGAAAAACAGGGTGACTGATACTTGGAATTAGGTCTTACTAAGTGGAACTTATGGCATTTGCAATATTATCCCTTGACCTGTCGCCACATGTCTGTGTTGATATTAGGTTACTGCATGTTTTTCTATTGTGGCCCATTTTCACACACTACTACACTTGTTTACACGAAGTCGCTCGTCAGCAGAATGAGATTGACTCCGTGTACGCCACAATAACCTATCGTCACATGTCCATGTGGTCGACCGGTAATATTGGTTCACGTATGCCACAATAACCGAATATACACTGTAGCGATTGTCAATTAAGGTGAGGGAATTAAGGTTCTTTAGCCTTGTTGCCGCTAAGCTATAACATGGAATGAAAATCTGGAACAAGTCAAACTTTATGCATGTGCAGGTACAAGCAATAAGATCAATGATGCGTGTAACCCACTATCTTCAGCAAGGAATTTGCACAAGTCAATTGGTTTTCCCTTGTACGGATGAGACTTTTCGAATTGTGAACCAAGAAATTTCTTGGTGTAATTGGAATGTTAGTCTATGTAGACGAATAATTTCGCTGCTCATGGACCATTGCTGTAACAAATCTCGTATATACTCAATATGTAACGTTAGTGGCAATTCTCTTGCTTCTCTCACAATCGTATTTTTGGACTCCACGTTGTTATTTGCCATGTTGATGTACCTTCTCTTAACCTTAGCCCGTATCCATTATTAAAAGAGGTTGCAGGATTATGAAGGATCGGTAGCCCATAGTTAAAGAAGCCCATGTGAATTTAAAAAGGCTAAAGGATTAGGCAATTGAAAGGAGGGTTTAGAAAGGAATCTTTAGGAGAAGTCCGGTTTGTGAATTGGGAAGTAGAAAGAAATTAAAGCTGGGTGGAAAATAGTTTCTTCTAGAATGAGAACAAGATTTAAGCTGCTTCCCTTTAATGCTTCAGCCGAAACACTTTGTTAGGATTATGTAAGTTATGACATTTCTAAAAAAATTGGAGTTTAGGGGCATAAGTCTGAATGTTTGAGTCACAAGTAGCTAAGTTGTTTCTTTTTTAAAATGGGTCGTGATGCATGCTCTTGCTTGGGACAAGCAAGATTTTAAGTTTGGGGGTGTGATAATTCTCCAAGAGAGAATTATTATAGTAATTATTTGGGTAATTTTGTGCTATATATTGATGTTGTGTGTCTGAGTTAGCTCATGATAGTAAGAAATTGATATTGATATTGAATTATTGGCTCCAATCCCTTTTAGTTGATGTGCTGGCATTAGTTCTTGCTTATTTCTCCTTTATTAATTCTTTTTGTGCAGATTGAAAAGCTGAAGACGAAGTCGAGAAAAGAGGACAGGATCTAGAGTAAACTTGGTGAAGCATCTTTAAGTCAAAGCCTAAAGAGCTGGAGCAGTCAAATGTTGGAGCATGGTTCATAGTGCAGTAATTGTCCCACTCGGGGATTTTTACCATGCTCGTACAAATTCCAGTAGGGTGCCCTAAAATTAGGACCCAATATAAAATGGAAAGACAGACTGAGCCGACAGAGACACAGATCCGAAGAGAGAACATTCTTTGCGTGTAGCTGAAGACGAGTAAGAACATCACCCTATTTTGGGGAGAAGTTGAAGGTAGAAGGAGGAAGCTGCTAGTTTTGCGTGCTGGTGCCTCTTCAGTCTGCAATTTTGTTTTCTTCTTCAAAATGGGTTGTCTCTTTTGCTTACCCATTTTGTTTGTCCCCTAACCTATGAACTAAACCCCATTTTAGGGGAGATTCACATGTTGTAACTCATGACAAATGATCTCTAGCTGATTTTATTTGCTGCTAAATAGAGTTGTGTGTATTTTTCATCTTGCTGAACATTATTAGCCACTTTTTCAGTTAGCTAGCTTCTGTATGTGATAAGAAAACAATAACCAATTGGATACAAGAACCCTTATGGTTATGCAAACCCCTAGATCACAAATGCTAAAACCCCCAAATCGAGATGATGTCAAACCAAGGAAGAAGTTAGAGCGGATTTACCTTGATGATCAATATCAAGAGTAGAGAAAACTTGTTTCTAAACTCAAGATTCAAACCACTCCACAAGTATTGCTCTTCTTGTTCTTTGTTTTGAAATTTTTGTTCTTATTGTTCATCTCGTTACATTCTGTCCAGGTATCTAAAATACAAAAAAAGTGTCCTTTCCATTATTCTTTTCCTCTTGTTGTCTTCTATGAGTTTGTAGATCTCTGTCTTATCTACAACTTTGTCTTCTTTTATATCTTCTGATTCAATTTGATTCTGGGTGAAAAGTTCGAAAATTGACATTTTGTTCTATAAAACTGCTATACCCGAGAGCATGTGTTCTTCTTTGTTCTTTACATTTTTACTTCCAAATCATGCTAGATCTGAGTTGTGCTGTTCAAATTACCTATTTTTGTTAATCTAGCTGTTGGTAATAAATCATATCAATTATGTTTTGATTTATTTCCACAACTAACCGTTACTCATTAAATTTTTGGCCGTTACAATTGTCTCAATAATTTGCAGCCATTTGTTGTTCAATTCTCATGATGTTTTTCTTGTGTAACTCATATCTGTTGTCAAGGCTCAATTAAACTCCATAAATTCTCAAAATAGCCTAATTGTTCAAGAGTTACATTTTCTAGTCTTTTGAACTTCTTGTTCCATCTTAATTATCATGTTCTAATTCTTTCACTTTCTTCTTTAGCTTGCTTCTGATTTGAGTTTTGAATTTACTCCTATATCAAGTTATTTGAGTGTTTTCTTTGTGTGTTATATCTAACCACTTGAGTTGCAAACTTTGCTATTTGACTTATGTGAGTTTCTTGAGAGTGTTGTTGTTTTGAGTAAAAACACGAGTGATTATACCTTTACGAGTGTAAACACGTGAGGAAGTGGTTCTGAGATCCGTTTTTCTTTGTTACTTTGTTTTCTTTTGCAGCCATGTCTGAGCAAGAGAATTTTACAAAGATTTTCCACAACATGGAGCATTTGACAAAGACGCTTCAAAGGTTGGATTCGAGACTCAAATTTATTGAAAGACAACCAACACATCCGAAGCAAAAGAGGAGTAATAATTCACTACACCATAAGGAGTATTGGGAGGCCGGGGTTTGCATAACCATAAGGGTTCTTAGATCCAATTAGCTATTGTTTTCTTATCACTTGGTATCAGAGCTTTAGGCTCAAGATCGGATATATCTTTCCATTGCATTTCTGTTCAATCTATCTTTGAATTTTTTTTCTCCATTTCGTCAACTTTTCGTATTCTGTCAAAAAGCATAAAAAAGTCATATTTCCATTCGTCTTTGGATTTCTTTGCCTTGTATGTTTTTATAGATCTCTTTCTGCTTTAAAACTTTGTATTCTTGGACTCTTACCAGTTCTGATTTCTTCATGGTGAAAAACGTACATTTTCATAATTTGTCATAAAAATCTGTGAGCATGTTCTTCATATTTTTTATCTTCCATTCTTCTTTTGTTCCCCATGTTAGATGTTATTTCAACAAATTAATCTCTGATTGGTGTTTACAACTAGCCAATAGCCATTTAATATCGTTAGTTGCACTTTGATGAATTAATTGTGCTAGTTGGTGGACATTAACTTGGGAGGTTACACTTTTGCTATTTATTCCAGTACTTAATTAATCTCATTTTGTCATCTTGCTTGATTTATTAGTTTCTTCCCATAAGTCAAGTTAGCTTATTTATGTTCTACGTGTGCTACTATCTATTGGATTGCAAACTATTATGGCTTCTCCATTTTAAATTTTGAGAGCAATGTATCACCCAAGAGAAAGTCCATACAAATTCATGTCTCCTCATGGACGACGACGTCGTGAGAACCACAATAGTACAGATCCATATGCGACGGAATTGGCCGAGATTTGCGAATGCATAAATTCCCTCAATAAATTGTGCCAAGAGTTTAAAGTGATATATGAAGACATGAAGGGAGATAAAGACATGAAGAGGCATGTCGCACAATCCGTTCAAACAGAAGAAGATTATACTATGCCTCATGCGGATGACCAACCAATTCAACATGAGAAAGATCATCCTACGCTCCACGTTGAAGTTTCCAATTGTGAGGTCATTACACAAGTTGTGGAAACCAGCAAAGAAAGTGTGGAAATCTCTATTGATTCATGTCAATTAGAGTCAAGGAGGAACAAAAGTGAGGAGTATGTGACAAACATGATAGAGGATTGTATGGAGATTTGAGATTTGAGTTTTGAGATAAAAAAATTTAAGCTTATTGAGCCATGAGCTTTTCCTTTGCATTTCTTGTGTTTTAAAATTGAATGCTAGAATCATTCAAGTAGACTTGATCAAGCTAACTTGTGGAGTGGTTCGAATCTTGAGTTTAGAAACAAGTTTTCTCTACTCTTGATATTGATCATCAAGGTAAATCCGTTCTAACTTCTTCCTTGGGTTGACATCATCTCGATTTAGGGGTTTTAGCATTTGTGATCTAGGGGTTTGCATAACCATAAAGGTTCTTAGATCCAATTGGCTATTGTTTTCTTATCAGTATGATTCTGGAGGATATACGATTAGTGTGATTTGCTCTATTTCTGGATTAGCTACTTTTCTTTAATAGGTTTGTGGATACTAAGGAATGGGACCCCCTAACCATGCTTAGAACTCATTTTTATTGCTTGGGTATCTAGCAATGGGAGTTGTAGGTATTCATGTTTGGGTGTCTCGGAAGGGAACCATGTCGAGTTGAGCAAAAACATCGATTTTATGCTAGAGAATAGGCTGCAAGTGAGTGAAAGCTAAGGAATCTCCCCCGTCTTTTCTTATCTGTTATCCATTATTCTATTCACTGTGCTAGAGCTTTTTCTTGTCCCTGCATCCGTAGGTTGTGTTTGTTTCTTGGAATGATTTACTGCATTTGTTTATGATAATTTGTTAACAATTCTTAGCACAAATCAATATTATGTTATTTTATTGCACATTTGGTATTGTTGAGCATAATCTTAGAATATTACACTAAGTCCTTGTGGATTCGACCTCGTTCTTACTACAACTAATGAATATAGTGTACACTTGCACTGGTATTCACCTCGGTTGTGAGCATGCAACAACTTATTAGCCACCTCCCCCTCGAGCTGGACCTTCAAGCATATCGTGCTTTGATGAAGCAAAACTGCAACATAGCAGTAGTAGAAGAGAGATTGAATGAGCTTGAGGAAACGAGTGAAAGTTGAAAGCCTCCAACGTTCTTTAAAGATAAATCAATAGGAGAGAAGTTTGTACATTAGTTTCATGCTTGTTTATTTTTCAGTTTTTTTTTCTGAACATGTTATGGTTGAAACACAAGAGTGCCCGCCCTTTCTTTCAAGTAGGCCACTTTTTCCGGAATGCAGTTCGGGATAAGTCTGCTTTTGCGCCATGACAATCTCACTCGTTCTTAGTAGAGAATGAAAGTTCCTAGAGCAAGGTGCAACGCAAAGAGTAGCGAGCGTTTTTCTATAAGGAGGAACAAAAGAGACTTAAATATGGAATGCCAATAAAAAATAAACACCACTTTGTGGCCATTTTTTCCACTCATTAGCTGAATCGAGGGAGTTTTCTAACGCTTGTTGTTGTTGACAGTATGTTGTTTTATTCATGTGTGCTTAGTCATGTTCTTTTATAGATAGAAGTATTTGCTTGAATTGGACAACATGCTGAGATGTTTTGTGGGTAACATATTTCATATTTAGTTTTACAAGTTAGGGTCATATAAGCATTTGCATTCGATGAACCATATGCTCCTTATCTTACTTTATGCCTTGTTTGTTGTTGTTGAATCTACTATCTTTTTGTCAAGCATGCCTAATCATGAGAAATCATGAGTCTCGGTTATCTTATTGAGGGAATTTTTGTGTAAAATATATATATTTTTTATTTTTGCAAAATTTTTATACCATTAGTTAGCCTTTTTTTATGTACATTTCAGTTCTAATTTTTGTTTTGTCATTTGAACTTTCTAGGTTCAAGACTTTGAGGGCTCAACTATGGCTAGGCGCATTTTAAGCAAGGAATTTGGAAAATTTTCAAAAAAAAAAAAGAAGGCTTATTTTTTGTTTGATTTTAAGTGGGCCTAGGTTAAATCGAACTGTATAAATACCCACTTCTTAAACCCTTTCTCAAATGAAAAGAAACAAAAGTCCTAAAATCCCAAGGTGTTATGATTCTCTCCTCCCAAAATCATAACCTCCATCCAAATTTTCTCCACAAATCTTCAATGGGATTTTTCGTTATGTTTTGCGGAAAAACCAAGAAGACGAGGGAGGATCTTCCTCCTCTAAACCGTGCGCAAAAAAGAAGGGGAAGAAGAAGGCTATTCTGCCACCACCCACTCCACTGGGTTTAGTCCTCCTTGAGCCACCTCTACCTCTCGATAGGAAGGTAATTTTTTATCCTAATAAGCCTTTTCCCCCTTAGGTGTTCGGAAAGCTAGAAAAGTTCAATAAATTGTACCCTTCCCTAATATATAGCCCATACATGTTTATTAAATAATCTGAAAGTACGGATTTATAGGGTAGAATGGCTAAGATTAGTGAAGGAGTTGATCGTTAAAAGAATAGGCAGATGAGTGGAAATAAAAATAATGAGGATTTGTTTGGTTCGAATTGAAGAATTGAATAAAAAAATGGCATGAATATATGGAGAATTCAAGAAAGTTGAGTGAACAAATGCAAATCATGTTAGATGAGATTAAAAATCACCCTAGAATTGTCACTCAACCAACCCCCATATCTGAGCATTTAGAATCATCCATCCCACCCCCACCTTCTGTTACTGCCAATGTGGGTGTGGAACGAACAGAACAATATAGTGGGAATTCTGAGCATGATATTGGGCCGTTGGAACATTCAGATTCTTCCACTATGGAAATTCAGTGCCAAGAAGTGGCTGGCACATTCTTAGAGAGTACTCCACCAACCATAATTATTTATTCTCCAAACTTTCCAGAACTTAATGTTACTAAAAAGCCTTTAGATTTTGATGGTGCAGAAAAGGAAGACATATTTGAAAATCTCTAAAATTCTTGTGGCAATGAATGAAGGAACATGGGAAAACCCACTGATGATGGAGACATCATGGATATTGAGGAGAGAGTAGCTTCCATTGGGAAGGATGTGGTCCTTGGAGATTTGCCACAAAAAGTACATAGAGGGGAGCACGAAGAAGGAGAGATGATGACAATGTCTCGCAATTTGAAGTTTGAATGCGTACCCCAATACATCGCTCACATGAAGATAAGGAGGGCACTCCTCCGGTCAGGGAAGGAACATCCGGTCTTGTGGATATACCAAGAGATGCTACCAAGTCCATCTCATCATCTTCCAAAGGTTTGTCTCTTTCCTTTTCAACTTTAAATACTTCTAACCCAAACTTTGTTGCTGCTACAGAGAGCTTGGAGGAGGAAGTTTGTTTGGTCGAAATAGTGAAAAAAGTGAGAAAAGGAAAACAATCAGCCCATAATGTGCCAGGCACAATTTCAAAGCCGCACACCCAGGCCGCTATAGCAAGATTGGCAGCCTAAAAATTAGCTGGTGCTGGATCTAAAAAAGCCAAAAGGCATAGGTAAGTTGGAGAGACTGAAGAGCACCCCATAGAGGTCAATGAAGCGAGCACGTTTCCACCGAGCCACGACCAACAAGGGCTAAGAGGGTTCGAATAGAAGTGAAGAAACCAGATTTGATAACTCTTGAACTCTTGGTTAAAAAGGACTTTGATGAGGAACAAGAGCCCATCCCGGATTATGTTAAGAGCCAACTTACGAAACAGGGATGGGAAACTTGTTTACACCCCTTACATGTGTTTCAGAAACATTGGTGAGTTCTATGCTACCATTCACCCATACTGAGGAAACTCCGTGAGAGTGAGTGGTAAATTAGTAAGTTTTTTCCACTATAATTATTAATACTCACTTTGTTTTTCCAAATGTTTTTAATGCAGTAGATAATGATATTATTGTGCGCTCGACAGACAAGCAACTTGAGGAAGCATGAAGCCTCGTGTGTAGGCCAAAAATAACGTGGACTGTATCATCAAAGGGAATCCTTTCTTAGAAACCACTGTACACTAACGAAAAGGTCACAATATGGAATTATGTGGTCAAGAACCGGTTGATTCCAGCCTCAAATGATTCCTCCATCAAGCTAAACAGGTTGATGATGGTATATTGCCTCATGAAGGGTATCGAGTTCAACTTTGGTCAACTTATAAGGGACCAAATTCAAGTTTGCTTAGAAAAGTTCATCTTTGTTGTCCTGCAGTTATAACTGAGCTGTGTTTGAAGGCATGAGTGGAAGTAGATATTGAGGATGTGGTGACACCCAAAAAGCCGGCCACATTGATGAGGCGAGTATACAACTATTATATATTTCCTCTCCTACTACCGCTGTAGATCTCAAGACTCGAGGAGTAGTAACTCAAGAGCAGTATGACGAGTCGGTTAAAAAATATAACCTTTTCTTGGCTACTCAACACGCTACGTGTGAGTATCTCATGAAGCTTCATAGAGACGATGCACCTTCTCTCCCGAATAAGCTAAAGGTCGATCTGCCTTCATCTTCACGGCCCACCACCGCTTCTACCACTGTTTCTCTTTCCAATGATTCTTCTGGTGATGATAACTAGGGGAGTATTTCCCTCCTTGCTACTTAATATCTTGATCGTAAACTTGTTTACTTCTTGTCCTTTTATTTTTACTTTTTGAACTTGTTCAGTTAGGTTTGGTTTTAGTTTAGTTTTTGTGGGATGCTGTTAGTTGTTGAAATGCTTGTTTTGTATTATTTTCTGCAAGGAGTTCAAACTTAGCATGCTCCCTTGTTCTAGTTACAAGTTTGTCCTTGGTTTATTTGATAGCATCTTTTATGAACTTTCAGCATGCTCATTTTATCAAATGAATTACTTTCCCTTTTTGTATCATGTTGATGAGGATACATAAAGACATGAATATGTTAGATTTCATAGTCTTATGATCAAGCCATTGTTCACTTCCACTTTTTGTTTTATTCATAAAGATGTGTTCTGCTTCGTTTTATTTTAAAACTTAAACTTTTTCATTACCTAGGACGTCCTTGTCCTTTTTGTGTCAAAATTTTGCATCTCTAAAAAAAAATTTCCCCAACGAGGACACTGTTTCTCTTAAGTTTGGGAGGAATAGTTTGTGTCTTTTTGTTTTTGAAAGATCGTGCTATTTCAATTTCAGAAATAAAATGCTTTAACTTTTCGAAAAAAGAGTAAAAAACAAAATACAATAAAAAAGAGTCATATGCAAGGAAGAAAGATAATAATGAAAAATAATCCAATGAAAAATCAAGTAAAAAAAAAAGAGTCTTAGAGAAAATAAGAGTGGGGGAAAAGAGAAATAAATTGAGAGAAGACAAGAGTGGTAAGAAACAAGAGTAACGAGAAAATGGGTTTACTTTTCGCAAGTTCCACTGTAGACAAATATTTAAATTGGTGACATTAGCATCTTTGAGGGTAGTAGCCTACATACTAAGGTGACTTGGTGAAATCCGTTGTCGACATCATTTTATGCCGGGTTGCTACCTAAAATTTCTATAAGTGGCTGTGGTTGGAAGTAGATGTGAGTAAAAAACCTTAGGGGCTAGTAGCCAATCCACGTGTCTTCTTGATGTAAATTTTTGAATCAAAACGATAGTGTGCAAATTTCATGGTTTTGTAAATAAAAAAAAAATTGTTTTAGAAAGGGAGGGGATTTAGAATAATTTTTATTTTGAAAACAAGAATGGTTTGGGATATTGGCTTGAGATTAAGGTTAGGGAGTTTAACTTGTGGAATCCTTCATATGACAAATATGATTCATTTACTTAATAATATTTTGATCGTTGCTCATTCATCTTTTGGCATGTTGATTATTTTAGAGTTGTTGTTATTGTTTTTACTTGAGAACAAGCAAATGGCTAAGTTTTAGGGTGTGTTAGGTTTGACTTTTTGCTGCAGAAACGTGACTGTTAGAGCATGTTTGACCCTAAAAACAAACCCACTTCCTTCATATATTTAGTTAAAAGTGTTTACATATTCTTAAAATACGATATAGGGAGAATACTTCTCGGTAATTTGCAATCTATGATGTTTTAAGAAAAATTAAAGTAAAACATGGTCAAATTCGCAAAAACTCACAGAATTACTATGTTACAGAAACAATGCACCTAGCACATTTTTGCCACTTTTTCCAAAACGTACATTTTACTTATGAGAGGCATGCGAGTCATCTCACATGTGATTTTTTGGAACAAAATCAGCCCAGTCCAAGTCAAAATTGAGTTGTTGGATGAATCTCAACTCTAATTTCCTCCTATTCTGGTGGGGAGTTCAAACTAAATTGAAGCCCTATAAATCTCCTCGAGCAAATTGAGTAAATGATCTAAAACAACCAAATTGAGTAAAGTTGTAAAAAAAGTGCTATATCTGAAAAAACTAAATGTGGTTTGTTATTTTGTTAATTTTACTAAATGTTTTTGCCATAACTATATCTATCTCATTTTCATTTTTATTCATTGGTACCATATGTTATTAGTGAAACATATAACTTATTAATTAATTATTTTACAATTTTACTTCTTTTTTTAACTATCTAATAATTTATATTCTCATAAAAAATTTATAAACATTTATTAGTTAATGTAATTTTATTTTAAAATATTGAAAATCTCTATTTAATTTTACTTTATTATTATTATTTTATATCAATAAAATTCTTAAAATATAATTCATATTGATAAATATTATAGCAATAAAATCTATTAATATTTTATATGTTTATTTATTATTATTATTATTTAGTTCAACAATTTGGGGAGGATTTAACCTCCAACCCCCAGAAAATGAATATATGTCAATTATCGCTGACCTATGTTCATGTTGGCAGTATTTTATATGCTAATGATCGTTGTTTTAATTAAAATTATATTAGTCCTTTTTAGTTTGTGTAATTTTAATGTAATTATTTATCATTATTAAATAATTACTTATAATAAAAAAATATTTACTATTAATAGTAATAAATTAAATTAAAAATTTTATTATTATTTTAACTATAAAATAATAAAAGAGTCTTCCTGTTATAGACAGTTTTTATGATTTTGATACTAAAAATTTTAATTAATTTCATTATGATTCGTTATATCCCTTTTCATCTTCCTTTTAACTTTTAAATCATTATTATGGTCTTTTCTTTCGGTTTCTTTTTCTTGTTTAAAATAGATATTTGAGGAATTGTATTGGATAGCAAATTAGTTTTATATATGTATGATCGGTTCGATAACTATTTGATTTTTTGTTTTTAGTTTTTAAAAAATTAACCAATTAAATTTTTTGTTTTTTTGTTTTTTAAAAACAATTTTGAAATTCTATGTAAATTAAAAAAAAAGCGTTTTGAATAACAAGTTTTTTTTTTCAAAATATGCTTTTTTCTTTTAATACTCAACTTTCTTTTTTCATTCTCATATTTATCTCTAAAAAATTTATTTCTCACTCTTAAAGAGTTGGTTTCTAAATTTTTCTCTACAAACTTTATTCTTCTATTTCTAAAATTTTCATATTTTGAATATTTATTATTATTTATCTCTCTCCAAAATTTGCTGTATTTTTGTTTTTTTTTTCTAACAAACCAGTTTCATTTCTCTCCCTAAAAATTTAATATTTTTCTTAATTTTTTCTCTCTAAAATCTCATTTTTTATAACTTTTCTTTCTCTTCGTAATCTATTTTTTCTTCTAAAAATTATATTTTATTTTCTCGTTCAATTTTCTTTCACTGTAATTTTTATTTATCTTTGTATTTAGTTATTTTCTCTAAAAATTATATTTTGATTGTTGTTTTTATCTCTAAATTTGTTTCTACTGTGATTTTTCTCTTTCCTTATAATTTATTTATTTTTCTTTAACATGTCTTTTTCTCTCAACTTTATTTTTTTTCACTATAATTTTTCTCTTTTTGTCTTTAACTTTTCTTTCACTATTTTTTTTTTCTAAATCTTTTTATTTATCTTCCAAAAGTATATCTGAAATATATATCACAAATATATTAGTATTATATCAGTGGTAAATTAATATATGGTAAATCATATAATCATATAATAAGTTATATTAGTAGATATCATAGTTATATCAGTGGTAAATTAAAAGTATATCAGGTATATATCAGACATATATATGAGTGGAAATTGAAGGGAAATCAAAATGAAAGGAACGTGAACGAAATGACATGCATGGAAAATGGGAGAGAAATTTGATACTTACTGAAATCGAAAGAAACGTGAACGTGAATGGTGAAACTCGTACTTACTATGAAGGAGAAATCGAAGGGAAGGGAAGAAGACGAAAGGTAATCAAATGGAAATTGAAGGTAAATTGAAAGTTAGGGTTTTTATGGGCTTCAACATGCAATTTGGGTCTGCCTTTATTGTTGGTTTGGGCATATGCAGTGTATACTTGTAATTTAAAACGTGGGCATTCGTTTTTTTTGCAAAAAAAAAAAAAAAAGGTAAATTGCACAAACCACCCCTAAATTATGGTAGTTGTTGCAAGTATATCCATTAACTTGTAAAAATTAAACCCTCAAACTTTGATAAGTGAAAAAATTGAACCCTGAACATTTAGCAGTAAAAAATAATCCCTCAAAATTTTATGAATGATAAAATTGCACCCTTAAACTTACCAGAAAAAAAAAAACCTGTTTTACTCTTATTTCCTTCAAATCTCTATTTTCTCTCAGTCTCCCATCATTGATTTTTGTCATTTAAACTGCTAGAAATGGAAATTGTGGAAAACTTGTAAGCTGGGAGATAATCACAATAGAGATCGATTCAATGGCGAAGTATTAAGAATTTTGTTTTCTTGGGAGTGAAACAAAATTCCAGGAAAACAAAATCATAAGCCCTCAACGTTTTCAATTACACAAGTAAAAAATTACAAAGAGAGTGGGTGAGACAATTGTTGGGGTAAACAGAATCTGTTTCTCAATTGAAGAGGTGAAATTTTATGTGTATTCCTATTCTTCAGTATTCGTTAAGAGAATTTGGTGTTAAACAGAATCTGAATTTCAATATTTTGCGTGACAGAGTTTTGATTTTCCCTCTAATCCTCGTTTAAAGGGTTTGTGGAGAGAAACGGACTAAAATACATGTAAATTTTTTAAGTTTAAGGGCTTTATTTTTACTATTAAAAATATTTACGGGTGCAATTTCACCACTCATAAAAATTTGAGGGTTTATTTTCTAAAACTCAATATTGAAGGGTTCAATTTTTTCACTTATCAAAGTTTGAGGGTTTATTTTTTACCATTGAAAGTTTAGGGGTATAATTGCAACAACTATCATACTTTAGGGGTGGGTTGTGCAATTTACCAAAAAAAAAAAATGCTATATTTGAAAAACACAAACCTTATTGCTATTTTGCTTCTTTTCCTAACTTTTTTTTTGGCCTCTAGATATTTTCTAAAAAGTAGAACCTATTAAGCCTAATTAAATCCTAAAACTTTGAACAAATTTTAAAACGAAATCTTATATTCAAATAGAAAATTTTTCAAATTAAAGAGAAAATTAATTCATAATCAAAATTAACATAAACTTTTCAAACGCCCATGTGGAAATTATTTATAAAATTTTAAAATATCTCTGTGTTTCCTTTTGCTTGAAGCCTTTGATTTCTTATTTCCTGCTGACCATAAATACTACACAATTTGGAGCAATTGAGTGGCAGTGTGACCGCAGAAGCGCCATTGGCCTAATAATTTATTCTCCCTTCATTATTTTAGCTTCTCCCTTCCCTTCCCTCTCTTCAATGGATGCGCCGCTCTTAACCGGAGATAACCAAAACGACGACGTTGAACTCCAACCAACCTCCGCCAATGGCGGCGGCGCCACCTCCTTCGTCAGAACTTGCTTCAATGGACTCAATGCTCTGTCAGGTGCTCCCTCTCCATTGTTTCGTCAAAACCTGCTTTAATTACTTCCATTTATTATTATTTCTCTCTTTTTTCTTTTTCTTTTTTGTTTTTTCCTGAACGGGTGGATTTAATTAGATAATATCCGTTAATAGTGGAACACCATAGTTTATTAGTGGTATTAGACAAAAATTTGAAAATATAGAGACTAATTTATAGATTTTTTTTATTAACTATCGATGTTGAAGTGACGATGATAAAGGAATGAATTAGGGTAAAATTTATCCTACATATCTCAACACTCTCTCCTTCATTCTCATACGGAACCTTCAGGTTATTTTAAATATGATTAAATTATGAATAAATCTAAAATATTAAGTTGATGGATTATGAAACCATGTTTTAGAATATATATATATAGTTTTGAAACCTCAAGTTACAAAATTGAAACTTTATAAATTAAGAAAACTAATATTGAAAAAACACCTAGAGACAAATAGTATTGAACCCTCCGTTTTAGCTAATAAAGAAAACTATTTGAAAAAACACTTGACTAAGATAATACGTGACCTTGAATTTTAGCTTGACAGAAAAGATTAATCTTTGCCCTGAATTTGGGTAACAAGTAGTATCTATTTTTATCATCAACTTTCAATTTCATAAATTTCGTTTAAAATTTAGATAAATGTTGCAATCTTTCTTAAACTTAAAAGGATTTAAAATGAGGACTGCAAATTTGACCTAATAAACTTTTTTAAAGAACCTTTAAAAATGTATTTTCATGTGCATTCAATGTATAAAATATATGTCTAGTACACAATTAATAGGATTTGAACAAAACGACATTTTTTTTTATTGAAATTTGGAATTTTTAAGTGTTATTCAATTATCGATTTTTGCTAATAAAACTTAAAATACTATTTTGATCCTATACTTTCAAACTTGGTTCATTTTAGTCATTTTACTTTCAACATATACTTTTAACTTTGGTTCGTTTTAGTCCATATACTTTTAAAAAGCGATAATTTTAGTCTCTCTACAAAATTTTAACACAAATTTTATACATATTGGAAACTTTTTAGTATAAAGTAATATTTACATTTTAAAAAAACTATATTGATTGTAATATCGTGTTGAAATTGTGATAGAAAAATAAGATTAAAAATAAAATGAAGGGACTAAAATGACGAAAAAGTATAACAAGCTTAAACAAAAAAAATAATCTGCTGCTTTCTTGAGAAGAATGAAGGCTAGAAATGCAAAACTAAAGATGTTTCTTATTTGCTTGTCGGAGCATATAATACTGACAACTATAGGTTTATAAATAGGTTCGGGTCCGATCAGTTTTGTTTGATAAAAAGAAAAAACTGAATTGGTTTAGTTCAACTTTGGTCGGATCGGGTTAATCAGTAATTTTTTTGGTCAGCAACCGAGTTCGAGTGGGTGGCTCCTTAGACCCATAGAAAATATTAAAAGATAGAGTATTATTGTTGGGGATGAGTTGACGGAAGAGATCAACTCCTCTTAAAAAATCTTACCTTTGATGCACTCAACTCCTCACGTCTTTTATAGGGAATTTGCTCAACTCCTCACGTCTTTTATAGGGAATTTGCTAAACTCCTCTTGAGATCTTCCTCTGAAGATGGAGATGCACTAGGCAGTGTAGTCATCATCTTGGCTCATCACCTCGGTCGCAACACCACAGGTTTGCCACCTCGACTACTCAGATCTGCCACCTTAACATATAACCAAGACCGAGACCACATAGCTAGGTTCGACACCCTTGGCCGCACAAGTCAGCTACCTTGGTTGCACAGGTAAGCCACCTCAACTGCACTGGTAAGCCACCTTGGCTCATCATCTCGGCCTCGGGGGCATAGGTCCGTCACCTCGACCTCACAGGTTCGCCAACCCAACCTCTCAAGCTAACCAATGCATGTGAGACATATAGCATCCCATGTTACTATCCACGCCAAGAGAGTGCGACGTCCACACCCGTGTAACCCTTCTCCGCACCAAGCGAGCACGACCCACGTGGCTGCGTCGCCCCTTCTCCACGCTAAAGAATTGCGGGCCTTGCGGCTACGCAACTCTTCCCCATGCTAAGCAAACACAACTCTCATGGCCACACACCGTTGTGCCCACTACAACCACCTCGGCTGGAGGGTGGTGTGCATGCCACCATTGTAGCCTACCAGCCTGCCCACCTGCGTGCCATGTTTAGCATGGTGTGGATGGCTCCACTTCGGCCCATCGCCCCGCTCACACGCCTCCGTGATGCACAAAGCTTCATGCAAGCTTGCCTTCCACTCTAAATTTATTTGAGAAATAAATGCCATGACTCTTATAAGTACAATGGGTTTCAATGCCAATAAAGGTAAGAAATACACAACCCACTACACATCAAACACAAATCTCTCTCTCTTTTCGTAAGTTATTGTACTGACATATGTAGCTTGCCCTTTCTTTATGCATGGCATCTTTAACCCACCAATATTAGTCAATATTTTGTCTTCCACATTACTCGAAAACTATCGAGTCAAATTCAAATCGTCTAGTTCTAATGTCTCCAAATCACGTTACAATAGCTGAACCATCTATGGGGATCAATGATCAAAGCTTGGCTCTATCCTAGTTATGCTCATTATAGTAATGAATCCGCTTGACGATCAACTCAATCATGGAATAGGGCTAAAAATTGAAGGAAGCAAATGTCTCAGTCCCTCTCACAGACCTGACCACCATCGAGCGTCTTACTCTGATCAATTTCACGATGACGATCGAAGGGAGGAAAATTGTACTATTGCCACCAACATAATCAGTCATTCTACTATTCCAAAACAAAAGCATAGTCATTATGTTTGAATTAATCGGAACGTTCAACGGCCAAAAGAAGATATAGTACCTAAGTTTCGGCTCTATTAACACAAAGAAAGCCACCACGGAACCACACTAGCATCTCTTTTCCCAACGATTCGTCGAGGGATCCTGAAAAAGGAAAGATGATCTAGACGGTGGAAAAATGAGTCACGGGAGTCGTCTTTAGGTTTCTCCACCATACGAGATCCTGCCTCCACGATACCATACTAAGAGCAAGAGGTGTGACGACCAAACTCATCCACAAGCAAACGTGGGTGAGTTGAGCAAGAATGATCTGCATGACTTGCTCAACTATAAGAAGGACGTTAATGTGGATCTAAGCCAAGAAAAACTATGTGATCTTCTATACCACCAGCGTCAAGCCCACAAGCCCTATGTTGATGTCAAGATAAGTATGCACCACCAATAGTGTGCCTTTCAGAATTTGATCCTAAAAGACAATGTGCCTCTAGCCAGCTTGGATAGTATGTTGCATCACTATCCAAGCTGGCTAGAGGCACATTGTCTTTTGGGATCATCATTGGAAGAGATCAAAGAAATCGAAGTCGATAGCAATTTGTGATGACAAATTCTTCGATGGTATTGCAAGTGCTTCAGAATGTCCTGCTCTTCGTACTACACCGTTGGTTAGTAATTCTTTTTTTACTTTCTTGTTTGTATTTGTCTTGTCTTCTATGATTATTACTATTTTTCTTAACAATCCTCTTATTTTATTTAACTTATAGTCACCTTTGGATGGTCTCATTCATGAAGATATGGGGCAAGTAGTCTATTATGTTTGATGAGTCCTAATGTCCTCGATCTTGCTGCTACTTGTGTTGGGGGTTCAAGGCGCCAACTGATGGGGTTGTAGTTCCTTCTCACCCTTAGCTGAAATGGTTGAGAATCGTGCACCAGCCCAAAAGGTAGTACATGTTCATGTCCTAAAGTCTAGAACATATGTGTTTGATGCTGCAATTTCTGACGTTCAACGACAAGTTGCTTCAACTATGTGGGACATTCTACATAAGAGTATTATACACACTTCAATTGATAAGGCTTCATCTCTTGAACCAGAGGCGTGCAAAATTTTTCATGTTCTTTCGAGGACGCATGTAGTTAATTTTGCTTTTCTCCAAGATTTTATAGGTGACTATTTTGAGAAGGCGGCAACTTACGACAACCTACAATCCTTAGTTTCTTCTTGGTTGACTCTAGCAAGTAATTTCCGCCAAATGGAGAAGTGCAAACTTAGTTTGGAGAAGATATTATGTGACGAGCAACATGCCTTTGAGGATAAAGACAAGCTACAACAACAATATGCACAAATATTGCAAGAGGAGGAAGATTTGGAAACCAAACTTAAAGATGCTCGAGCTAAACAAGGTGACGTTTCCTAGCTTATTCTTGATCAGGATGGGTACTTAGACCAAAAAAGGTTGATGCTTTTAAAGTGCGAGAGAAGATGGATGACATTGAAAGTACTCCAGTTGTGAATGATGTAGAAGTCATATTGCTCGATGAATTTCACGAGCTTTTAATGGATGCGCAACAAGAGTTGAAGGACTTCGAGTGAGTGTCGAGATTTTAGACATTTGTATGCTTTTGTTTGCATTTTTTTTTGTTCATGTATGGATTTTTTTTTATTATATTTGGAGGAATATTTTCTCTATTCATGACTCAATATATATATTTTTTGGACTAAACTTAAAGTTTAATTTAAGCTGCATACATACCTTTTTTTTAGAGAAAGGGATCAAGTCATAATGTAGTTCATTTACTTTTGTTTTTTTTATAACTTGGATTGAACTTAAAATTTTCTCTAAGCTACCTACATACGCTTTTAAAGAAAGGGATCAAGTCATAACATAGTTCATTTACAATTGTTTTTTTTTTGGCCATTCACCTTTTAAACTCATGTGGGCTAGGAGTACCGTGCAGTTTAGGCTCTTGCGATAAGGAGCATTACATTTCAAACATAGTATTTCTTCAGGAATTTGCCATTTATTGGGCCAATTCTTAACATGTCTTTGTCTACGACCTTGTGTGCTCCGTTTGTGTAGACTTCTTTTACAACGTAGGGTCCGTCTCATTTTGGAGTGAACTTCTTCTTTGTATGTCAAGTTGTAATAATCAGTCTTCGAACTGCAAGTACAAGCTCACCAATTTAAATGATCGAGGTCGTACCATTTTGTTGAAGGCTTTAGACATTCGTGCTTAGTAGCATTCTAAAGCTTGCTGAGCCTCCAATCTTCTTTCATCCAATGCTTTCATCTCTTAAAGACGTAGTTGAGCATTATCTTCCACTATTAGCCCTTCTTGCACCGCCATTCGCAAAGATGAAATTTCTCTTTCTAGGGGAAACGCAACTTCTACTCCGAAGACAAGAGAATAAGGTGTAGCACAGGTCGGGGTGGGAGAGGTGGTTCGGTACGGCCATAATGCTTCCTCGATCCTTTCTTGTCAATCTCGTTTCGACTTGGAGACTACTTTCTTTAATAAGTTGCATAACGTTTTATTAAATGCTTCTGCCAACCCATTTGCTGCAGTGTTGTACATTGACAAATTATATTGCTTGAAGCCAAGCTTTTCACACAATTGGTTTATTAAGCTGTTTGAAAATTGTCTCCCATTATCTATCACAATACGATGTGGAATGCCATACCGATAGATGAGGTGAGTGGGAATAAATTCTGCCACCTTTTATTTCTTAGCTTTTTTTAGTGCAATAGCCTCAGCCCATCTTAAGAAATAATGCATTCTTGCGAGAATGTAAGAATGTCATGCTGATGATTTGGGAGTTATACGGCCGACGAGATTGAGTCCCCAAGCTTCAAAAGGCTATGAAGCTATATTTGGATGGAGTGGTTCCAGAGATTGATGTATGAAATTAGCGTGAAACTGATAAGCTTCACATCTATTTACATCTTTCATTGAGTCTTGAACCATTGTAGGCCAATAGTAGCCCATTCTTTAGAGGTGAAAGTGGTGCTTTTGTCCGAATTGATGAGCCTCACACATGCCTCAATGAGCTTCCTCTAATTCTTTTATCGATTCTTCCTTTCCCAAGCATCAAAGAAATAACGACAATATAGAGTTTCTTTGTAATAGATGAAACGAGCTGCCCTTCTTCGTATTTCAATTCTATGTCGATTATCTACAGGGAGCTTCCCATTTTGTATATTGTCTATAATTGGTTGTCGCTAATCTTCTTCTTCAATCACAAAGACGGATATTACATTTGTTTCTTGACTCTCACTTCGAGTTGGTGGTATGATCCATCTTTGACAAAGTAGGATTTTAAAACCTCATCTTCCGAAATGGTCAGAGCTTAGCAAAATTTGCCAATGCATATGCCCTTTTGTTTTCCGCTTTTGGAGCGTGCTCCATAGTTAGAGTTTCAAAATTTTCCAACAATTGTCTGACATAATTGAAGTAAGGTATTAGGTCTTCATGCTTTACCTCATACTCAAGAAGTAATTGATTGATTATCAATTTCGAGTCTCCATAGATTTGCATATATGTCACACCGATTTCTAGGGCTATCTAAAGACCAATAATAAATGCTTGATATTCAGCAACATTATTTGAACATTACTAGCTAAATGTGAAGCTCTATGGTAACATGTGTTTCTTGGGTGAGATGAAGATTACACGTGCCCCCGCACCGTTCCTTTGAGCTGCCATCAAAATACATTATCAAAGACTTAGTGATTTCAATATAGAAAATCTCTTCATCATGCAAGCTTTCAGATAATTTCCAATTCGACGGGATTGGATGGTTTGCTAAAAAATCTACGCGGCTTGTCCCTTCACTGCCTTTTGCGGAACATAGACCTTGTCATACTGTTGCAGTAAGATTTCCCATTTAGCCAACCGTCATGAGATAATTAGTATGGATAAGACATATTTGATTGGATATGCTTTTGCCACCAAGTGTACTGTGAAGGCTTGCATGTAATGTCTCAATTTGTCGATGGCAAAGAAGAGTGAAAGACACATTTTCTCAATGGGTAAATAGTTTAGCTCAGCCTCGGTTAGGGTTCTACTTAGATAGTAGAAGGCGTACTCTTTCTCTTTCTCTCTTTCTTACACGAGTAATGCTCCAAGTGACCTCTCTTATGCAGTAATATACAACACTAAAGGTTTTCCTGCTGTAGGGGCACTCAAGACGGGTGGATTAAGCAAATACTTTTTTTTATGCTATCGAAAGCATTTTGACATGCTTGATCACACTCAAAGGTTACATCTTTCCTCATCAACCGTTGAAAAGGTTGAGATCGACGAACGAGATTTGAGATGAATCTTCTTATGTAAGTCAAATGTCCTTGGAGACTCCTCAATTTGTGCAAGTTTCGTGGCTTCGGCATTTTTTTGGATGGCATCAATTTTAGACTAGTCAATCTCAATTCCTCCATGCCTTACTACAAAACTAAGAAACTTTCCCAATTTCACGCCAAAACACATTTGAGCGGATTGATTTTCAATTGATACTTCCTTAGATACTCAAAGACTATTCTTAAATCTTCTAAGTGATCTTCTTGCTTCTTTGACTTTAATATGAGATCATTGACATAATACTCGACATGTTTATGGAGCATATCATCAAAGATCTTTTGTATAGTACGTTGGTAGGTTGCTCCGGCATTCTTTAATCTAAAAGGCATCACTTTGTAACAATATATAGCTTTTGCAGTTCGGAGTGCGACCATTTCTTCATCTTCAAGAGCCATCGGAATTTGATTGTATCCTGATGACCCATACATAAAAGACAAGGCTTCATGTCCCGTTGTAGCATCAACCATAATTTCAGTGATGGGTAGTGGAAAATCGTCGTTGGGGCATGCATTATTCAAGTCACGGAAGTCAACACATGAAGTTGACCATTATTCTTTTTAACCGGAACAATATTTGCTATCCATGTTGGATACTTCACTTCACGGATGAAACTTGCTTCTATCAATTTGTTGACTTCGATTTCAATTTGAGGTATAAGATTCGGCCGAAATCGCCGTTCTGCCTGTTTTACTGGTCGATATTCCTGCTTAATAGTAAGGTGATGGACTGCAACCTTTTGGTCGAGCCTTGGCATCTCTTTATTAGACCAAGCAAATATGTCTTTGTATGCTGTGAGCCGACCCATGTATCTGTTTTCTTCATAGCAACTAAGTGAAGTGCTTATGAAGGTTGGACGCGGTTCTTCTGCTGTGCCGAGGTTCACCTCCTTAAGTTGGTCAATAGTCAATTGACTGCCATCTTCTAATGTTAACGACACTTCTTCGATATCTTCTTCCGATATTTCATCGTCTGATATTTCATCAAAAGAGATGTGCAAAACCTAACATCATTTTCGCCATGTCCTTGGTCTTCCTCAGTAGGATTAGTTAAAATGATTAACTGTCGTTTTACTTTCAACGAACCCACTGTGTTTATGAGCACTGAAAGCTTTCTTTTCATTCGTGAAGGGTCAGAGCTGTGAAGTCTATTACCATATTTCATTTCACTAAGTTGGCTCATTTCCAAATACTTTGATTGGACTTTATGTTGATCACCTATTTTTTTAAGGCGATCGAAGACGGATCTTGAAGGTTGATCTGTCACCTATGATGTTGATACAGTTAGTCTTTGAAAAGCTGAAAGTCGAGGACCATGTCTCAAATGTTGGTTTTCCATTTTTATTGATCCCGTGTTCAACATTTGGTGCACTGAGACATAGACAACCGAAACTTGCATGCGATTGAAGACCGAAATTCTTTGATTCTTATGAACTTTCTTTTCCTTTGAGTCATCAATTTCCTTGACCGTGATTTGATTGGTATTCTCAACTCTCTCTTTTCCCTTTTTAGCTATATACACTAGTTCTTATGGTTTATAACCAAGTCCAACCTTTGATGCAGGTATGTTATAACCTTATTTCAAAAGCTTTTTTTGCGTTGCAGAAAGTTCCTGCTTGTCATCGAAAATTCTTAAACTTTTGAACCCAATGTGAGTTGTGAAGTCGTCCTTTGTACTTTTCTCAGGAAGAGCCTTTTTCATTTAGAGATCTTCAGATTTCTTAATCCCTTGCTATGATATCTTAGTAAGAGGCAAAGTGAAATTCTCCTGTAGCATTTCTACTTCACCGACTTCAAATTCTTGGAGTGCTCAATGAATGGTGATTCACCCTTTTTTCGTCAAGACAAAGGGATGTAGCACAAGATGGTAGAGCTCAAAGGGATTTCTTTCTTAAAAGCTCATGTTTTCGAAGAATTGGTAGATGCTTCATTTGGAAGGGCTTCGAAAGTATTAACTTCTTTTGTCAATTCTTCTATCTTGTTTGTTGGTTGTCTTGAGTTAGAGTTGTCCATGTTTTCAGTTAGAGAAATTTATGGCATTAATTACATTAGTGAAACTACCACTATCAATACGAACCTACAAGGTGTGGTATTTATTATGCATATAATGTAAGAAAGATTATTTCTATGTTCTTCCAAGGAGTCTTCCCTAGATTATGCATTGAGAGATCTCCTAACATCTAATGAATACTTACAATGTGGACTTACTCCTTCTTCTTTGGAGTTGGTCGTGGCTCCTTGTGAAATCTTCAATATTGACTCCATCCTACACAAGTAAAGATTAGAACAAAACAACAATTTATAAACTCACTCTCTCCCTTACTTGACCTCTCGGCTTCTCTCATTTTGGTAGGGTGGATGTTGCTGGAGACAAGAAAGAACGTGTGAATCTAGTTTCGAGAGCATGTAGATTTGTAAGAACGCCCAGCTCAAACTGAACGCAATGTAATCAAACTTTTGGTGTGGATACCCTTTTGGAGATGCTCACTTGATTGCTTGTGGTGAATCAGCTCTTTAATAAGCAAGCACAAGCCTACAAGGAACTATGCAAAAATACTTTCTCTCTCTGTTTTGCAGGAATTGCGCCTGACACAATTTGGGAGTCAAACTTTGTCAAAACGTGTGTTATGATTAATGAAGGGCAAGGAGGACATTTCCCATGTGTTTGAATCAAGCTACAACTGTGAGTCTAAGTCAAATGGAAGTAGTTAAGTGAATCTCAACTCATGTCCACCTAAAATGGTGGGAAATTCAACAATTTCAAGGGCCTATATAAAAAAGTCATTCCTCCATCAGCAAATCTTCCCTTCTAAGCTCGTTTTCAGCTTCATTTACTTCATCCTTCATTGTAGAACTCGTTCTTAGGCTTTACTATTACATTTTAGTTGTTATTTCCTTGTATTTTCATACTTTTGCTTACCGTATTGCTCTTAATTCAAGTTCTACGCTTTGTTTTTCATTTATTGTGTTCTTTTAAGTTCTTTAGCGAGTTTACACTCTCCTCACTCTCGAAAGAGAAGAGGGTCAAGCTAGAACTTCTTGTACGACTTATTTATTCGTTTTAATTCAATGAAAAATACTTCCTTTATGTTTTCGTGCATTTTCTTTCATTTAATTATGCACCAAAGTAGTTATCAACCTCTTTCTGGAATGCCTTAGTCAAAATGATTTGATTTTCAACACACTCGCGATTTTTCCCCGATTACGCCTAACACTTTTTTGGGTTGCTTTCTAAGAACTTCTCTTTACGTATCTTTTTCCATTTGGGCAGTGGGATTTTGATTTATACACTAAAGCCAAACTCTGAGAAGGGTGAGTTAGGTAAAATAATAGGAAATCAATATGGGATGTGACTTAGACATAAGTGCATAAAATATGGTCATAGACATAGGCCCTCTGAGCCATAATGCAAATGAGTTGATAAATATTCTCTAGGATTGTAATCACACATAGACATATGATTGTAGGTTAACCTAGCCTCTACAGCAACCAAAAGCGATAGTGAAAGAGTAGAACTCAAATTCCTATGAAAAACTAGAATTGCGTCTGGTGCATTTTCCCAACAGTGTTTATTTTCCATATTTTACATTGAAACTAAGGTAGGAATCAAAGAAGTTGAGTTTTATAATATTGCTTGACATTTCAAACCCCAAACAACACTTTTTATCATCTTTTTCTCCATAAATCACAATTGCATATTTGAATCATTCACTTCTTAAAAACTTTTTTGAAAGCAACAGTTCCCTGAGGATTCGACCTTGGATTACTCCCAAGTATTACTTTTGACTGTGTGCACTTGCACGAGTCTCTAATCTTTTTAAAGGTAGAGAAAGTCCCAACAAGTTTTTGGCGCCGTTGCTGGGGATTTAAGTTTTCAAATCATATTCTTTTTAAGTGAATTGTTTTATGTGTGATTGTTGCATAACTCTGTCATTGTACTCAATTGTTATATCTAACCTTTAAGAGAGTTGTGTATGAGCACAGGGTCTTGACCTTTGATCCAGAGATTGAAAGAACCTTTAAAAGGATAAAGCGTGAACGGAGGTTGAGAAAAGAAAGAGAAAATCAAAAGAGAAAGAAGTTGAAGAAGAGACCATCGAGATGAATAGAAATCCACAAGATCCTCCACCTCCACAAAATCCACCTATGAATGGAGATATGGTAGGTGAAGACCAGCAAACCAAGCAGGAGAAGTGCCTAATCCGATCCTACTACCAGATAACCGAGATGTAGACATGCGGAACTATGTCACTCATGCGTTACACAACTTAAATTCAGGGATAAGTAATCCTTTACCCCAAGCTGCACAGTTCAAGCTTAAGCCAGTCATGTTTCAGATGTTGCAGACGATGGCCCGTTCGGAGAATTAAATAACAAAGATCCATTTTGCTATCTTAAATGTTTCATTGAAATAGCTATTGCATTTCAACTTCTTGATATCTCTAAAAATGCACTAAGACTAAAAAGGTTTCTTTTCTCTCAGGGACGGTGCAAGGACTTGGCTAAACACGCTAGAACCGAATTCTATCACCATGTGGACGAAATTGACGGATAAATTTTTGGAAAAGTACCACACTTTGCCAGGAATGCAGACCTTCGAGAAGACATTGTGTATTTTCGACAAAAGGAGAACGAAGCAGTTCAAGAAGCTTGGGAGCGTTTCAAAGAGCTACTTAGAAGATGCTCGAGCTATGTATTGCCCACATGTGTGCAGATAGAATAGTTATATATAGGATTGGATCGTTCACTGAGAATGATGTTAAACACCACAGCCAATGACTCATTGTTAGAAAAGTTGGTTAATGAGATCGTTGATATTTTGAACAAGATGACAAACATTAATGACCAAGGAAAAATAGAAAGGTCATTGACAATGAAGCAAGCATCAGTCAGAATCTTTGAGTTAGACGCAATACCCTCAATGCAAGCCTAAATGGCAGCTATGAACCAGATGTTGAATGATAATGGAGAAGGAAACCAAAACTGCCACTTTCGCGGCGATTCTTGAACCCTCACCTGTTTTACAAATTTCAGATACATCTTGTGTTTATTGTGGTGATAACCACTTATATGAGAATTTTCCAGCTATTCGAGCATATGTTTTTTATGTTGGTCAAGGTGCCTAATGGAACTTCAATCCATATTCACATACCAACAACCCTAGATGGAGGCACCATCCAAACTTCTCTTAAAGTAACCAATGAGGAGCTAGTAGCAGTACACAAGCACCCGTTCAACAATAAAAACAAAACTACACCCCTCTTGGTTTTCCCACTCAACCTACGTTGCCGCCACAATAGTACAATCAACAAAGAGCTCAAAATAACACTCAGCAAAGTGGTAACAACGGAAGTTTGGAGGCCATGATGAAAGAATTCATCACAATGAATGATGGTGTGATGAGAAGCTTGGAGATGCAAGTGGGACAGATAGAGAATGACCTAAAATCTATACCACAAGGTACCCTGCCACGACATACGGAGAATCCGAAGCAAGATTGTGAAGGTAAAGAGCAGTGTAAGACGATCATCACAAGAAGCTGACTGTGTTATGATGCACCTTCACTTCCAGATCGAGGAACCAATGTGGCTACACCTGTTCCTGCATCCATCTCCACTCCACAACCGGAAGAGAAAGCATAACCCGTAAGTTCATAAGAGAAAGGTAAAAAGGTTGATAGAGGTAAGCAAGTAGTGCCTTGCACTACTCTGTAGGTAGGTAATATTATGGTCCCTCCACCTTTCCCCCAAAAATTAGTTAAAAAGAATAAAGATAGTCATTTTAAGTTCTTTGAGATTCTAAAACAATTGCATATAAATGTACCTCACATAGATGCCTTAGAGCAAATGCCTAACTACACCAAGTTTTTTAAAGATATTATTTCTAGGCGTAAGAAGTTAAGAGAACATGAGACGGTCGCTTTGACAAACTGCAGTAGTAATGCTCTAGGGAATCCACTGCCTGTTAAGTGTAAGGCCCAGATAGTTTTAGTATTCCTTGCTCAATAGGTGGTAAGAACTTAGGAACAGCATTATGTGACTTACGTGCAAGTATTAATCTTATGCCTCTTTCTATATTTAAAGAGTTAAATATAGGATAAGCTCGTCCTACTACTGTCCCTTTGCAACTAGCTGATAAGTGCATTAAGAAACCGGAAGGGAAAATGGAGGATGTGCTTGTTAAAGTTGATAAGTTTATTTTTCCCGTCGATTTCATAATTTTGGATTGTGAAGCAGATCTTGAGGTGTCGATCATTATTGTGAGGCCGTTTTTAGCAACTGGAGACAGTATTTAATGTTCGGAAAGGAAAGGTCACTATGAAGGTCAATGATGAGCAAGTCACTTTCAACGTCCTTGATGCGATGCGTCTCCCATGTGAAGTTGAGGAGTGCTCTACAATAGGGGCAACTTTGGAAGAACTCCGGCAAATGATTGTGGAAAACTTAGAAGCAGATTTGGAGGCTGCAGAAAAAGAAGGAAAAATTGCGCCTGGCGCAATTTTGACACAATTTGAACATTTTGAGTTTCTGCAGCCACCAGTAGCTGATTTGAAAGCCTTGCAACCTTTCATCATTGAACCTCCAGAATTGGAGAAGAAACCCCTACCCTCTCATTTAAAATATACTTATTTGGGTTTAAAGGATACTTTATCGATTATCATTTCTTCGTATTTGACTAATGAACATGAATCTTTGCTTTTGCAGGTGTTGTCTTAGTACAAGAGAGCCGTCAGATGGACCATAGCGGACATAAGAGAAATTAGCTCAACTTTTTGCATGCACAAAATCATCGTAGAAGAAGGAGCCACCAATTTTATCGAGAGCCAAAGGAGGCTCAACCCCAAAATGAAAGAAGTGGTCAAGAAGGAAATAGTAAAATGGTTAGACGCTGGTGTCATCTACCCCATTTCAGATAGCAGTTGGGTTAGCCCGGTTCAATGCGTTACCAAGAAAGGTGGTCTGACGGTGATAACTAACGATGACAATGAGTTGATCCCGACAAGAACTGTGACTGGTTGGAGAGTGTGCATGGACTACCGTCGCTTAAACAAGGTAACTCGAAAATACCATTTTCCACTTCCCTTTGTTGACCAAATTCTGGATCGTCTTGCAGAGAAGGAATGCTATTACTTTCTAGATAGGTATTCTGGTTACAAACCAGATTACAATAACTCCGGAGGACTAAGAAAATACTACTTTCACGTGTCCCTATGGGACATTTGCATTCCAGAGGATGTCGTTCGATCTTTCTAACGTCCCTACCACCTTCCAGAGATGCATGACCTCTATTTTTTATGACATGGTATAAAGCACAGTAGAGATATTTATGGATGATTTTTCTATGTTTGGTGAGTCGTTTGATGTTTGTTTAGAGAATTTAGAGAATGTTTTAAAAATATGTGAAGAGACTAACCTTGTTCTTAATTGGGAGAAGTGTCATTTTTGGTATGTGAAGGTATAGTCTTATGTCATAAAATTTCAGGAAAATAAATTGAGGTCGATAGGGCCAAGATAGACATGATTGCCATATTAACCCTCCCACTACTATAAAAGGTGTTAGAAGTTTCTTAGGACACGCGGGTTTCCACCGTCGTTTTATAAAAGATTTTGTGAAAATTTCTAAACCTTTGTGTCAGTTGTTAGAAGTGGATCGACCCTTTGTTTTTTTTTTTGAAGATTTTTTGAAAACTTTTGAGACACTTAAGGATGCAGTTAGCTCGGCACCTATCATAAATGAACCATATTGGAACTTGCCATTTGAACTAATGTGTGATGCAAGTGATTTTGTTGTAGGTGCGATGTTGGGTCAACAAAAAGGTAAAGTTCTTCATCCTTTTTATTATGCAAGTAAGACATTGAATAGCAGTAAATTAAAGTATACTGTGACCGAGAAAGAGCTTTTAACTGTAGTTTTTGCATTTGATAAATTTTGTTCATATTTGATTGGGACTAAAGTGATAGTTTTTACGGATCATTCTGCGTTAAAATACTTGTTCGTTAAAATAGAAGCTAAGCCTAGGTTAATTAAATGGATTTTATTGCTACAAGAGTTTGATTTAGAGATAAGAGATAGAAAAGGAAGAGAAAACCAAGTAGTAGAGGATTTGTCTAGGCTAGCGTCTTTTTTGCACCATGATAGTTGTGAAATTAAAGAGCATTTTATTGATGAGCATCTGTTAGCTACTTCTGAAGTCCATTGGTATGCTGATTATGCGAACTATCTGATCAACATAATTCCTAATGACTTAAGTAAGCACCAGATAAAGAAGTTCTTTCATGATTTAGGTTTTATAGATGGGATGAACCTTTCTTGTTTAAACTGGGAACTGACAATATTCTTCGCAGGTGTGTTGCTGAGCATGAACAAAAGGAGATTTTACAGGCGTGAGACAACTCACCATATGGTGGACATTTCGCTGGACGTAAAACTGCACCGAAGATCCTCCAGAGTGGTTTCTTTTGGTCGTCCCTATTTCAAGATGATCATATTTTCGCTAAAAGTTGTGACCGCTGTAAAAGATCAGGTAACTTGACACGGAAACATGAGATGCCCTTAAACCCAATATTGGAAGTTGAATTTTTTTATGTTTGGGGCATCGACTTCATGGATCCGCTCCCACCTTCACTCGGTAAGAATTACATTCTCTTGGCTGTTGACTATGTTTCGAAATGGGTTGAGGTTATGACCACCCCGACTAACGATGCCAAGGTAGTTTCTTTCTTCTTGCAAAAGTTTATTTTCACTAGATATGGTACACCTAGATGCTTGATTAGTTGATGAGGGCACACACTTTTTAAATAGAGCAGTAAGTAATTTGCTACAAAAATATAACATTCATCATAAAATTGCCACTACCTATCACCCTCAAACTAATGGATTAACGGAGGTATCAAATAGGGCAATAAAGTCAGTTTTATAAAAGCCTGTGAATGTAAATAGGAAGGACTGGGCTATTAAACTTGACGATGCTTCCTGGGCTTATAGAACTGCTTATAAAACTCTGTTGGGCATGTCCCCTTATCGCATTGTTTTTGGTAAAGAATGTCATCTTCTTCTAGAATTAAAACATAGAGCATTTTGGGCTATGCGGAAACTAAATTTTGATTATGTTGATGCAAGTGAAACAAGATTGCTACAGTTACATGAGTTGGATGAATTTCTTTAGTTTTCTTATGAGAATGCTAAAATGTATAAAGAACAAACCAAAAAGTGGCACGATAAGAAAATAATGGATATGAATTTGACATGTCGGGACTCAGTTTTGTTCTTCAATTCTAGATTAAGGTTGTTTCCAAGAAAGCTGAAGTCTAGATGGTCGGGCCCGTTTGTAGTTGAACGTGTTTATCCATATGGAGTTGTGGATCTAAGTGATTCGAAAGGTAATATTTTTAAGGTAAATGGGCATCGAGTCAAGAAATACTTTGGTGAGCGTATTGACAAAGGCAAAACCTTTGTACTACTGAAAGATCCATGAAAGAATAGAGAATAGTCCCTTGGTTGGTGTTGATGACGTTTTTATGTAAAATATTTGTTGTCTTCTTTTTGCAAAATTTTTACATTTTCTTTAAGGCTTTTTTTGTATAGATTCTAAATCTATTTTTTTGGTGCATTTGAATTTTGCATGATCAAGATCCAGCCCACGTCAAAATTGCACTGGCTCGCAATTTAAGAGAAAAAAATCGATTTTCGAATTTTGGAGCATGATTTCCGTGGGCTTTAATTCGATTATGTTTAAATGGGCTTTGAGTTATTTTTAATTCAAAAGGGGCCTATTACCAAACCAAATTATGTTTTTAATATGTTTTAAAACATAAAACAAAAAGCCCTGCGTTTTAAACCCCCCCCCCCCCCAATTTGCGATTTCCTCACATCTCCCTCACTTGGCTATCAAATCTTCTCTCAAGAAATCTTCAAGAATCCCGAAACCTCCCACTTCCCTCTCTTTTTCGGCATCCTAAGGGTTTGAGGGAGGAGATTTGGTGTTGATCGTGAAGCGAAAGATCAAGAACCATGGAATGCTCTTCCTCCTCCTAGCCGAAAGACAAAGAAAAGGGGAAGAAGAAGGTGTTGTTGCCACCGCCAACTAAATCGTGTATGATTCCCCTAGAACCACCCGAAACAAAGGTATTTTTCAATTCTAATTATCATTGTGGTGGAAAGTTTAAAAAAGTTTGAGAGATTGCAGCCTAGCCTAGTAAACAATCTTCCAATAAGCAGTGCAAATTCTGAAAAAATCAATGTAGAATCGCGTGAAGCTAAGGTTAATAAAGAAGGTTATATTGAGAAGAAATTAGAAGAATTTAGCAAGGTCTATCTTCGAAAAAATGAATCTTTGCATGATAAAGGTGCTGAATTAGATGAAAAGATAGCTAGGCTTAATGAGATCAAAAAGAAAGAAATTAGGGATAAAGAGAATGAAAGAATTTGTGCCAAGATTATAGAGCTAAATGTAAAATTGCAAGAATTTATGGAAAACTCAAGGTGAATGAGTGAGGAAATTCAACTTGAATTAAACAGTATGAGTAAACACCGTAGGTTGAATTCCTCTCAAGATAACCTCGTTTCCGAATCTTTAGAATTATCTATCCCACCCCCTCTTTCCGCTACTATTGCTATGAATGTTAAAGGTCAACAACAGGTTAGTGGAGACTCTTAACACGACACGGAGCCCTTGGAGCATTCAGATTCACCCACAGTCGAAATTCACTACTAAATTGTGCCTGGTGCAGTTTTGGAGAACACTCCACCGGGCGCTCTACAAGGTATTTTGTATCCCACTTTTCCAGATCCTATCTTCACTAAAAAGCCTTTAGTTTTCGATGATTTAGAACAGGAAACGATAACATCGAAAATTGCCGAAATTTTAGTGACGTTGAATGAAGCGACGGGAGAGGATTCATTGGAGGATGATGGAAACAGTGAGGCAACACAAGAAAGGTTGAACGTTGAGGGAGAGAATAAGGATCTTGGAGAATTACCCCAATAAGTGCATGGAGATGAGTATGAGGAAGAATAAGAAATGACGATATCTCTCAATATGAAGTGAGAATTCGCACTTTGATGCACAAATCACAGCAAGATGATAAGGAGTCCCTTGTACAAGAGCAATAAGGAGCATCTGATCCTGGATGTCCCTAGTAAGGCCATGGAGGAATCATCTCCATCTTCCTCAAAAGGTAAGACCCCTTCTTTATTGAGTTTGAATGTTTCCTACCCCAACTTTGTTACTACTGCAGAGATCTCAGAGGAGGAGGTGTGCTTGACTAAAGTTGTGAAGAAAACACGAAAGAAGAAAAATCTGGTTGAAATTGCGCGTGGCGTAATTTCCAGGCGGCGCACCCGAGCCACTGTAACACACTTGGCCACCCAAAAAGAAGCCGAGGCTGGACCATCGAAAAGAGCCAACAAGGCTAGGGGGCTCAGAGGGGTAGAAGAGTCACTTGAGGAGGCCAATGACGATGAGGCCGCTTCTACCGAGCAAACACCATCCAAGGCGAAAATGGTGAGGTTGGAAGTGAAAAGGCCTGACTTCACAACACGTGAGCCTAGTTTAGAAAGACAATGATGAAGGTCAATAACCCGTGCCAGAATATGTTAGGAGATGGCTTGTGGAGAATGGGTGTGAGACGCTGTTTGCCCCAACTACGCGTGTATCAGAGGCCTTGGTAAAGGAATTTTATGCCGCTATCAACCCAAACCGAGGAGACGTAGTGAGAGTACGGGGTAAAGTGGTAAAATTTTCACCTTCCATTATTAACACTCACTATAGTTTGTCAGATTTGTTTAATGCTATAGGTAATGACGTTTTGGTGCATCCATCTGACGGGCAAGTGGAGGTGGCACGTAGACTTATTTGTAGACCAAACAAGACATGGACCATTTCAACAATTGGGAAGCTTTCCCTAAAGTCCCTTGACATCAACGAACAAGCAACGATTTGGACATATGTGGTGAAGAATAGGTTGATCCCCACTTCGCACGATTCCTCCATTAAGCGCAATAGAGTGATGATGGTGTACATCCTAATGAAGGGCATTAAGTTCAATTTTGGAGAACTTATACAGAACGAGATATGGAGTTGCTTGGAGAAAATGGTAGGTCAACTTGTTTTTCCTAGACTAATAACTGAGTTATGCTTGTAGGTGGGAGTGGAGGCTGATGATGCAAATGTAGTAACGCCCAAGAAGCCGATCACATCCCTATGGAGAGTTCGGGGATATTCGATTGTTCGAGAGGAAGACTCTCCCATTACAGTCGTGGATCCCGATACCGGAGGAGTGGTGACTTGGGAGCAATATGACGAGCTAAGGTACAAGTACGAGCTTACTTAACGTGCCACATATGAGTTCCTAAAGAATTTATACGGTGATGATGCACCTTCTTTCCAGAATGAGCTTGCGGCTGACTTACCATCTTCTTCCCGTCTTCCTACCGATTCCACCGGCGATGAATCTTTAGATGATGATTAGGGGAGTATCTCCCTCTATTTGCTTTGATATTTGGTATCTTGATTTTGTATGTTAGGTTGTTTAGATTAGTTTGCATGTTCAGTTGTGTAGGTTGTTTTTGTTCTTCAAGTTTGTATGATAGGTTGTTTAGCTTAGTTTTAGTTCTAGGTTAGTTGTTGGGATGTTGTGCAGTTAGGAATGTATATAAGTTAGTGTTTCTGCACTAAGTCTAAGCTTTGCATGCCTCCTTGTTCATCTTTTTAATGAGATGCTTTCCTTCGTTCTTTGTTTTTGTTTCATTTCGATGAGGATTCTTAAGGGCATGAATATGTTAGATTTTCTAGTTTTATGATCAAGCCATAAGTCATTTTCCATTTTTCTTTTGTGTTGTTTATAAAACTATGTTCTGCTTCTTTTTGTTTTGAAACCACAATTTTTTCGGAAAAAGAGTATGAAAAAAGAGTCCAGACGAAGAAAAAACAAGCAAAAAAAGAGTCTTGAGAGAAAATAAGAGTGGGAGAAGAAAAGAAAAATAAAAGTGAGAGAAAGACAAGAGTGGTGAGAAACATGAGCGCCAAGAAAACGCACTTACTTCTTCGCGAGTCCCACTATAGACATCCGTTAATATTTAAATGGGTGGCGTTAGAATCTTGGAGGGTAGTAGCCTACATATTAAGGTGACTTCGTGAAAATCATTGTCGACATCATTTTATGCTGGGTTACTACCTAACAAGTTTCTATGAGTGACTGTGGTCTGAAACTGATGTTAGTGTGTTGAAAACCTCAGGGGCTAGTAGCCGGTCCACGTGTCTTTTTTATGTAAAACCTTTTTTAATCAAAACGGAAATGTGCATATTCATTGATTTTGCAAGTAGTTTTGTGTTTTAGAAAAGACGATGTTTAAAACCATTTTTATCTTAAAAAAAATGATGGTTTATCGTTTGTTGGCTTGAGATTAAAGTTAGGACGTTTAACTTGTGGAGCCTTTCCTGAGACATGGATGATTCATTTACTTAGAATTTTTGGATTGTTGTTCATTCATATTTCTAGCATGTTGATTGTTTTAGATTTGTTGTTGTTGTTTGTGCATGAGGACAAGCAAATGGCAAAGTTTGGGGTGTGCTAAGGTTGACTTTTTACTGCAGAAACATGTGTCGGTAGTTTTTTATCACGATTTTGACCCATTTCCCATCATTATTTGCCAAAAATGATTACATGTTCTTAAAGTAGAACATGCATAGAACATGTCTATATAAAAAGTCAAAATATGGTACTTTAGGAAAGATATGAGAAAAATGCGATTAAAGTTGGAAGAAAATAGTAGCTTTCTGTTTGGCAGGAATTGCGCCTTACACAATTTTGGAGTTCAATTTTGTCAGAACGTGCGTTTTGATTAATGAAGGGCAAGGAGGACATTTCCCACGTGTTTGAATCAAGCTACAACCGTGAGTCTAAGTCAAATGGAAGCGGTTAGGTGAATCTCAACTCATTTCTACCTAAAATGGTGGGAGGTTCAACAACTTCAAGGAACTATATAAGAAAGTCATTCCTCCAACAGCAAATCATCCTTTCCAAGCTTGTTTTCAGCTTCATTTACTTCCTCCTTTGTTGTAGAACTCGTTCTTAGGCTTTAGTTTTATATTTTATTTGTTATTTCCTTATATTTTCATACTTTTGCTTATCGTATGGCTTTTTATTCAAGTTCTACCTTCTGTTCTTCATTTATTTTGTTCTTCTTAAATTCTTCAGCAAGTTTACACTCCCCTCAATTCGGAAGAGAAAATCGTCAAGCTATAACTCCTTGTACGGCTTATTTATTCGTTTTAATTCAATGAAAAATACTTCTTTTATATTTTTGTGCATTTTCTTTCCTTTAATTATGCACCAAATTAGTTATCAACTTCTTTGTGGAATGCCTTAGTCAAAATGATTTGATTTTCAACATACTCGAGATTTTGCCCAGATTACGCCTGGAACTTGTTTGGGTTGGTTTCTAAAAACTTCTCTTTATGTAATTTTTTCCATTTGGCCAGTGAAATTTTGATTTATACACTAAAGCCCAACTCTAAGAATGGTGGGTTAGGCAAAATAATAGGAAAACAATATGGGATGTGACTTAGATAGAAGCACATAAAACATGGTCATAGACATAGGTCCTCTGACCCATAATGCAAATGAGTTGATAAATATTCTATAGGATTGTAATCACACATAGACATATGATTGTAGGTTACCCTAGCTTTTGGAGCAACCAGAAGCGATAGTGAAAGAGTAGAACTCAAAATCCATGAAAAACCAGAATTACGCCTGGTGCATTTTCCCAAAAGTGTGTATTTTCCATATTTTACATCGAAACTAAGGTAGGAAGCAAAGAGGTCGAGTTTTATAAAATTGCTTGACATTTATAACCCCATAAAACAATTTTAATCATCTTTTTTCCATAAACCACAATTGCATATTTGAACCATTCATTTCTTAAAAACTCTTTTGAAAGCAACAAGTCCCTGAGGATTCGACCTTAGATTACTCCTAACTATTAGTTTTGATCGTGTGCGCTTGCACGAGTTTCTAATCTTTTTAAATGTAGAGAAAGTCCCAACACATACACAAAAGATTTTTTTACCAACAAAATAGTTACCTTTGCAGCAAGAGGGGTGACTTTGGGTGAGGGGTGCGTGCTGTACACGGCTTGGATGGGGCTCGAACCAATGGCAAACTAAAGTACAACGAGTACACTGAACGTATGTGGGCTGCCAAAAGGTTTGGAAATCGTTGGAGGGGGCTGCTCTCTCGAAGAAATTCTGGGGCTGCACAAAACAGATTCTCTTGAGTGGCTAGTGGACTAGGCGGCTGTCCAAAGTGGTCAAAATAATAAAAAAATATTTTTAAAACAAAGAATAAAAAATATTAGGATTAGGCCAAAAAGAATTCGATTTGAACTAGATTTGATGGTATAAAGTTTTTCTCTGAAATTGTACAACTTCAAATATTGAAAGTTTTCTACTTGGACATCTTCTCTTCTAATGCCGATAACTTTTGATGCAGAGCTCGGATGGCTGCAATCTTTATGTCCCTAGAAAGCCCTTTCAAAGATCTTCAATTTGACATCTGATTTGACTAGGCGAACAATAGTCCACAGTCTTTTTACTCAGAAATACATGTTTTAACCAGTTGGGTTAGGCTCAAATTCGTTATATTTACAAAATTTTGTTGGTTATATACCATATTTATAATGACATGTGGAAACACTCATTAGCATTCATCTTTAAATATGAACCTTGAAGTGGTGAGTTTTCAATGGAATAATTTGGTCTTCAACTTTATCTTCAAAAATAAA
Organism: Momordica charantia; assembly: GCF_013281855.1. Classification (NCBI taxonomy): domain Eukaryota; kingdom Viridiplantae; phylum Streptophyta; class Magnoliopsida; order Cucurbitales; family Cucurbitaceae; genus Momordica; species Momordica charantia. The sequence goes on along the minus strand of NW_028275166.1, from coordinate 16,626,771 downwards.
TAATAAATAATTTGGTCTTCAACAACCTTTACTTTGTCTTGCATGCATAAGCTCCTGGTTCATTTTTCAAACCTTTCTTCAATTTAATATTTAGTCCACCCATACACCCATTATTCATTAAGCTTATTAAAAAATAATAATTTAATTTAATTTAATTTAATGCCTACATCCTGGCATCTGCTGAAAACGAAAGTTTTTATATTTCTAAAAAGTATATATTGTATTTAATTATCTTCAATAATTTAGAAAGGATTTCTTTAAAATTTATACTCAATAAAAGCTTTTAAATAATGAAATATCCAAATAGTAACTTGATATTTGAAAAGTATTATTCTAAATGGCTTAATACTTCTCTAATATTATTATATATCTCCATCTAATTAAAAAAGTTAAATAATTCTACACAAATTAAAAATATCATGGTCTATTAATTAAAATAGAAGAGAGGGATGTGATTTTCAATACACCATGATAATAAAGTAAAAATATTATGATCTAGTAAAATATAGAAAAGAGGGATGCTATTCTCAATAGACCATGCAATGAAATTGTTTTTGTATCACGAATATAAGAGATATTTGATTGGAAGACTTTTTAATTAAGTGTAAAATGTTATTCAAATACAAATGACATAACTGAGTAGAGAGCTTTTAGTTCCTTTTTCAACAAAAAAACTTCAAATACAAAATTTAAACTTTTAAAATATAAGAGATGAAATGAAAATTTTTATTTTTTTTAATACTCACATGTGGTGGGAAATAAACTAACAACTTATTGATGGGAGATATAGGTAAATTATCCACTTTTACATGAAATTGAAACTTATTATTTTCAGATTAAATAGTATATTTACTCAAAATTAAAATATGATAAAAGACAAAAGAAATGCACTTACAATTAAGTGCGCACGTAATTTTATAAAATAATATATAATTTGTTTTTATTTCTAAGTTTACTTTCGCTAATTTCCTTACAAGTCTTTTAATATTTATTAACCCTACGTTTGAAAGGAAGGAAACATGGGAAAAAAAAACGAGAGAGAAAAAAAAAGTCTAACCATTCAACAAACACTAATTTGTCTCATATACATAACCTTCTGACACATTACTTCAAATTTATTATTAATTTGTTTATTTTTTCATTTTCAGTCAGATTTAGATTTATTTAGCACAACTTGTAACAGATATTTTTCAAATTTTGTTTACATAGAGGATTGGTTTTAATGTAAATGTGTAGTCAAACAATGCATACTATTGGTAAAATTAACATTTTTTCTTTGTTATATATTCCTGATGAAGATAAAGAGTGATGGGATAAAAATAATAGAAATTATTATAATAATAAAAATGAAAATATTATTATTGGCATATGTGTACTTATAAATAAATTGTATGGGACCATGAATTTTGTTTTTAACTAGTCAAAGAAAATTATACTTGAGGATGGTAATTTTGAGAGATAGTACTCGGGCCGAAGGTTGAGCTTCAGTTCGTGTTTACTAAATTTTTATATAAAAATTTTGGTACTATCCGAATACTTATCGAGTTAGTTGATATTATAATTTTACCTTTATAAATAATTCTTTAATGTTACTTGACCTAATATCGTATTAAAGTCATTCACCAAAACGACAGCACTAATTTACAAGTGATCTTTCGAAGTTGCAATATTTAAAGAATTAAACTATTAATATTGATTAATTGTACTACTACCCTAAGACTATCAGCATGAACAGAATCAAGTAGTTATGACTTTTCTACTCCATCTAAAAAATCTAAGTTGTTGTCATGTCTCTATCATAGGTGTGTGATTTGATGAAGATGAACACAAATTTGCATAGAAATTTGTAGGTAAATTGTACGATAATAAGTTAATCAAAAGGTTGTTATTTATTCATGGAGAGAGAAAAGTGAATGAAGTTTTGGGGATAATAATCCATTATATAAACCCAACCAGGTTTAGTTGCATTCCAAACCCAATATTATGGCTCAAACTCTCTTTCTCCTCTTCAAACTCATATTCACCATCTCTTTGGTCTCATCCATAGGAGTTGAAGGATATGATTACTTTCTGATGGTCCAACAATGGGGACCGTCGACATGTGCCTGTGTTCGATGTTACGCTCAACCTCTGCCCATGTTCACAATACATGGTCTGTGGCCCGGGAATAATAACTCACCGCACCCACTTATTAATTGCTCTGGAACTCCGTTTAAACCAACTCAGGTCCTCTATCATCATCTTCAATCTCTTGTTTCTTTTCCTTTTACAATATTCCTTCACCTTCTTCTTTCGTTAAGATTTTAAGTATAGTCTCAAATCTTTTCCTCTGTTCCTTTCCAATTATGACTCAAACATATAATGAAGATTCAAAGGTGTGAGGGTATATTTGTAAAATTCGAAAATGCTAATGGCAAAAATGAATAAATTAGGCTACAAATAATTATCGTTTAATTTGATTTAAGAATTTTTATAGGCTAAATCTTATGCTTTTTGTTTTATGTTCTCTAGATCCCAACAGCACAAAGACAACAACTACTAACTTATTGGCCAAACGTGGAGGATGGGAATCACCAATGGTTTTGGGGGAACGAATGGCTGAAGCATGGCAAGTGCTCGGATCCCCCCTTCAACCAGACTGCGTATTTCCAAACAGCTCTAAACATTCGCACAAACCACAACTACGACCTCCTCGCCATCCTCAACGCCGCCGGGCTCGGCCCCACCGGCACCGGCTTTCGCAATTACACAGCCATTGAAGGCGCCATTCATGCCGCCACCAATAGGACGCCATTCCTACGTTGCGACGTCAATGCCCACACCAGGAGATATCAATTGTACGAAATTGTATTGTGCTTCGATCGAAACGGCGTTACCCTCATCAACTGTAATCGAAACAACACCCGAGCCCTTCGCAAGCGATGCCCCAACCAGTTCGTGTGGCTCACCCGCAACCCTCTGAGTTTGGGCGTCGCTTTCTGGGAGCTTAAGGACTCACTCATCTATCATCTCTCCCTTTCTAAGCTTCTGTTAACCTTCGTGGCTCTCTCCACTGCCTTTGCCTTTGTTTGCTGGAAGAGATTTTTCCAAGGAGGTCGTAGTAAGAAGGACTGATCAGTTTGAAATACCTTTGTTTGTATGCTGTTATATCATGAAATAAAAGTTTGTTTGTCTCAGTTTTTTATTTTCTAAGCAGATGTTTCATTAACCACAATACTTCTTTAATAGAAGCCACTTATATATAGGTATTGAAGAAAGTGTATAGTGAATTCTAAAATGAATATCCTATGTAGCAGCAGTCAAGGAAGATCACATAGAAATTATTGAACGTTTTCTTTGAACATTGATCAAATGACAGACCACTCAGACAACTTCACGAAATATCACAGACTATAGCCTCCAAACAATGCTATGGTTGACTTTCATAGCATGACGCGGGGTACGCGATGTTACGGCTTTCCATAAGCATTTTTTCATGCTATGTCATACCTTATAAAAAATATATGTTTGATTGCATATCTTTGCCATTAGAAATACTTTTCATAGCGTGGTAAAGAAAGTTATAATAAAATCTTTATAGCTTGAAAAAACCGTTATGAAAGATTTTTTATAGCTTAAAAATAACTCTATGGAAGGCATTCCATAGCGTTTTACATATAAAGTTTTTGTAGTTTTTTTTTCATACACCGTGGTAGTCGATCTTATAGAAAGTGGTTGACTTTTTAAAGGGCTATGTTAATTAAGTTATTCTACATGATATATATTTTTTTTTGGAAAGGTAAATATATTAAAAAAAAAAGAGGATCTCAGAGCTCGAGATCAAGGCACAACACTCAAAGGGCAAACACAATACAAGAAGAAAGAAAAGTAAATTAAGAAAATAAATCCTAGGCCGAGATAATTATAGGATTAGAACTTAAACAACAGCTCCAAAGCGAGGTAGTACAATGATAATAGATCTCAACTTTCAAAATGCACAAGGGGACAGAAGGCGACCGTAGTACCCCGCCCGCATGAACTCTAGCATTATATGTTCCCTCCAGATAAAAGAAACAGCCAAAGTCCAAGTCAAGCGTCACACACGACGACGAGTAGATTTCCTAGCACTAATGTAACAAACCCAAGCAAGCTCAGTAGACCAATATGAAACCTGGTGAGAAGAACCAGCCCAAGCAATCATGCCAGACCAGACCTCCCAAATAAAGGGGCGCTCAAAAAATAGATGTGAAGAGATCGAATCACTAATGGAAGCAATTGGTCACTTGTGATTCAACTCGGTTTAGATGCTACATGTTACCAGATTTTAGAAACAGAACAATTTTATTCTAAATTAGAGATTAAGCATCTTGGGGAAGAAGATGACTTACATTTAAAGGCCGTGAGCAAAACTTCTTCCTTGAGCATGGATTTAAAGTCAGCACGAACAAACGATAAAGAACGCACGACCGAACACCAGCACAAAGGAACCTTGCTATGTCTCTAAGATTAAGGACCCGAATTTTCGGATCTTGATTCTTGGAGAAAGGAAAAATCGGAAATTTTTTGATCCTGAGAGAGAGATGTTATCTTGTTTGTAGGAAAAGAAAACCGATAAAAAAAAAAAACACAGTAAAATCACTATGTTCTCTCTCTCTCTCTCTGTTCTTTCAAGGAATAATCCCAAGAGTTTTTTATTCCAAGTTTGTTGCTCCCACAAGCAAATTTTCTTTCTCACAGGAAGATGCATGGTGGTGTTGAACGGAATTACTGGAGAATCTTTGTAGAAGGTCTTCAAAAGTAAGTGAAAAGTTCTCCGTTTTTTTTATTCACTGTGTTGTAACTTTTGTCCTTGAATTCAAGAAAACGATCCTTACTTCCGCTACGGGATTAACGTCCATTCACCAAATATGGATATTTTCTTTAGTATAAACTTTTTGCCATTTTGTTTGAGTTTTAGCATTTTTAAACAACTCAGTATTTCAAACTGCTTTAGTAATGGTTGGTCTAAGCACATACAAGTTGTTTTCAAGTTTAGCATAACAAATATTCACACCATTTATAAAAATGAAGGATTCATTTCTATTAAAAGAAATGGAATACAAATGTTCTAACAACCAATAAATTGAAATTAAGTTCCTTTTGATTTTTAGAATTACGTACACACATTATCTAATAATATATACAAATTTTTGTTTGTAAACAACTTGAGCTCCCCTACTACCACAGCTGAGGCGACCTCTCCCGTTCCGACCTTGAGAGTCATCTCTCTGGCTTCAAGGTGCCGTGGTTAGGAACTAATTCCCTAAAACGAAGAACATACGTGGTTAGTGGCTCATGAATCTAATATCCAGGTGGAATCATCATTCTCCAATAAACATGTTTAAAAAAAAGTAAATTGTATTTACCTTCATTGGCTTTTTTCTTTTCGGCTATGTATTCCGGGCAGTTGCATTTCCAATGCTCATCCACGTTGCAGTGGAAACACTTTCCCCTGTCTGCAACCTGGGTCTTACCTTTCTTGGCAACCATAGTAGCAAGGTCGGGTTTCGGCCCCTTACTCGCAGTTGTCTACTTCTTGAAAGTCTCACTTCAAAAGAAGAAGATGTAAATTTTTTTCAAGAGGTCGAACCTCGATGGAACCTTTTGGTGGTTAAAACATTTGCCTCCCCATTCTGTCCCTTATTTTTTATAAGTGTCTGGTAGGTTTGAGCTCATTTAAAAGCGTGGTAAGAGTGTACTCCAACTTATTCAAAACCGCATTGCTGACGAATTGCAGGAAACTTTTCGGAAGAGATTCTAGATTAAAGCTGACTTGTGATACGCAACAACCCAAGCGAATTGATCTACTCGAGCCACAAGCCACTTGAATCCAATCGTATAGTTGGTTCAACCCAGAAGGCTAAGAGTTAGAGGGATTACCTTCGCAGTCGTTACCTTGAGCAGACAGATTACTCACTATGCTCGAGGCCGGAAACACTCCACAAGTTTGATGACCAATCAAACAAGCATGCTTCGAGAGTAAAAATAAAAGTTCCTAAGTTCAACCACACAAAGGAATCCATTTTTTTTTTGGGGCGGGGAGGGGGGTTTGCACACGACAAGGAAAAAACATTCAAGGTTTTTATTCAATTCATCTTTCAAAAGGTGCTTCAACATGGAGCGGGAACATGCCTACGCTAAGGCCGTTGGTCTTTTAAGGAAAATAACAAAATAAAAAAAATAAAATAAAAATTGATAAATTCCTAAAGGGTGCAAAACTTGCCTAAAGTTGAAATTTAAAATAGTTAAATTAAAAAGAAATCAAACAAAATCAAATTAAACTCAAATCACACCAAATAAACTAGAATAATAAGGAAATCATTTCCTTAAGTGGAATTAAATGGGTAGCAAGGTAAGGCTGGGGGGCTGTTGGCGCGCGTGAAGGCATGGCTGATGTTGGTGGGCATGCACATGGGCGATAGTGCAAGGTGCTGGGCGTTGGCGCTGGCACTGAGGAGCATGCGGGGCACGCGGGTGTGGGTGTGGGCGCTGATGTCGTGCGGGGCGTGTGGGCACTTGGGCATAAGGGGCGCGGACAGGCAAAGCTGCACGCATGGGCATTAGGCTGACAAGGGTCGCGGAGGCGCTGGGGCAGATGTTGTCGTGCTTGGGCCAGGTGTGGGCACGCGGGCATGTGCGGCAGACAGGGGCGCACAGGGGTGCTGGGCAGGTGCGGGCGTGCAGGCATGGACTGCAAGTACGGGCGTGCAGGCGTGGGCTGCATGCGATGGTGTGCAGATGTAGGCGACAGACGATGGTCACTTTGGCGGGCAGCGTGCGTAGGAACCATGCACTATGAGGTTGGTGGGACTGAGGCGCGTATGGCGGGGGTGCGCTGTGAGGTTTTCGCAGCATGGTGGTGCGGGCAGTGGCGCTTGCATGGCTGTGCGTGCGTGCAGATGGCCTATGCGTATGGCAAGACATGCACTAGCCACGAGTTCTTCAGTTAGCCTAACTTCAATGAGGCACCTATGTTGGACCTTGGTGCCTTCATTCTCTTCCTCTTGTATGGTGCCAATTCGATGTTGCACATATTTCTCCATGGCTCCTTGAAGCGTTTTGGCCAGAGCTCTAGTGATTGGTCCTTGAGGTAAGCTTAGTGGCTTTGTAATCACATCATCTCCTCCTTCTTGAAAAGGATTCGTCCTCGAATCAAGTTCTTCACCTACATCAAAAAGAGTCAAGTCAACAACATTAAAAGTGATACTAACACTATACTTACCATGGAGATCGATTTTGTATGCATTGTCGTTGATCCTTTCAATCATTTGAAAGGGTCAATCTCCTGTAGGATTGAGTTTGAAGCTTCTTTAATTTGGAAACCGTTCTTTCCTAAGGTTTACCCAAACCCAATCTCCTCATTGAAATCCCACATGCTTCTGGTGTTGACTGGCCTTTGAAACAACCTTGTTGTTATTCTTTTCGATCATTTCCTTCACTTCCTTGTATAAGGAGCGCATGAGATCCACCTTGCTTTCAGCTTCAAAACTAGAAAATTTGTTAGGTGGCATAGGTAATAAATCAAGTGGAGTTAAAAGGATTGAAACCGTATACTACCTCAAATCGCGAACAATGAGTAGTGCTATGTATTGCTCAATTGTATGCAAATTCCACAAATGGCAAGCACTCCTCCCAATTCTTCAAATTTTTATCTATGATCGACCGAAGTAAAGTAACCATGATCCTATTAACGACTTCGGTTTATTCATCCGTTTGTGGGTGACAAGTTGAAAATAATAATTTTGTTCCCAAGTTCCCCCATAATACCTTCCAAAAGTGACTTAAGAACTTAACATCCCTATCACTAACAATAATTGGGGGAATGTCATGTAACTTAACCACTTCTTTAAAGAATATATTTGCACTTGTTTGGCATCATTAGACTTTAAAGAAGGAAAAAAATGTGTTATCTTGCTAAATCTATCCACCACCACAAAAATACTATTCTTACCTCTTTTTGATCTTGGTAACCCTACCACAAAATCCATAGATATATCTAACCATGGTGCTATGGGAGGGGGTAAAGGTGTATACAACCTATGCGGCATAGTTCTAGACTTGGCTTGCTTACATGTTATACAAGTTTCACATACCTTATTGACATCATGTCGCATTTTCGGCCAAAAGAAATGTTCGGTAAGCATATCTAACACCTTGGCAACTCCAAAGTGATCTATAAGTCCTCCTCCGTGTGCTTCCTTTACAAGTAGCTCTCTTGTGGATCCTTGGGGAATGCACAACTTGTCCTTCTTGAATAGAAACCTTCAAACATAGTATAAAGCTCACAAGTTCCTCCATTAGTACAAATCTCAAAAGGGTTAGCAAAATATGGATCAAGAGCATATATAGACTTGAGATGCTCAAACCCTAAAAGCTTTGTACTCAAAATAGAGAATAGAAAATACCTCCTTGATAGTGCGTTGGCCACTATATTCTTCTTACCTTTCTTGTACTTGATCACATATGGAAACGTCTCTATGGACTCCAACCACTTGGCATGCGTTAGGTTAAGTTTGCCTTGGATCTTCAAATGCCTTCAAGCTTTCATGATCCGTATGGATGACAGATTCCTTCGGCCATAGGTAGTGTTGCCAAGTTTGCAAAGCTCTCACCAAAGCGTAAAGCTCCTTGTCATATGTTGGGTAGTTCAAAGTTGCTCCACTAAGCTTTTCACTAAAGTACATGATCGGCCTTTGGTTTTGCATCAACACGGCTCCTATTCCAATGGCACTAGCATCACATTCGATTTCAAATGTTAGTTAAAAATTTGATAAAGCAAGCAAAGGGGCATTACATAAACGAGACTTAAGAGTGTTGAAGGACTTATCTTGTTCGGGACCCCATTGAAACTTCACATTCTTCTTGATTAGCTCGTTGAGGGGAGAGGCAATCAAACTAAAGTCTTTGATGAATCGCCTATAGAATCCGGCTAGACTATGGAAGCTTCGTATCTCACTTCCACTTTGAGGGGTCACTCATTCTTGAATTGCTTTGATCTTTTCTTGGTCAACCTCTAGTCCTTGGCTTGTTACAATGAAACCTAGGAAGTTGACTCTTTCCATACAAAAGCTACACTTCTTGAGATTAGCAAAGAGCCTCTCAGCCCTAAGGGTAGCTAGCACACACTTCACACGTTCCACATGCTTGTTCAATGATTTAGAATATACTAGGATGTCATCAAAGTATACCACAACAAATTTTCCTAGATATTCTCTCAAAACATGGTTCATAAGCCTCATAAAAGTGCTAGGTGCATTAGTCAATCCAAAAGGCATTACTAGCCATTCATACAAACCAAATTTTGTCTTGAAAGTGGTCTTTCATTCATCATCTATTTTCATCCTAATTTGATGATATATAGATTTTAAATCAATCTTAGTAAACAAACTACAACCACGCAATTCATCAAGCATATCATCTAACCTTGGTATTGGATGTCTATATTTAATGGTGATTTTGTTAATATCGCTACAATCTACACACATGCACCAAGATTCATCCTTTTTAGGCACAAGTAAAATGGGGACACTACAAGGGATAAGGGATTCTCTTACATACCTGTGAGCAAGCAACTCCTCTACTTGATTTTGAATCTCTTCGGCCTCCTTGGGATTGGTTTGATACGCCGGCCAATTCGGAATTTAAGATTCTGGAACAAAATCAATTTTGTGTTGTATTTATCTTAATGGCGGTAGCTTTTTGGGCATTTTTTCGGGAAACACATCCTTGAATTCCTGTAAAATCTTAACAAAAACACTAGGTAATGTATCTTGAAGTTCTTGGGTTAGGAGACACGTACCTTTAATCATATACATGAGGAGCATTTGGTCAGAACAGAAAGCCTTCTTGATTTCACTTGAACTTGCCATGAGACTTACGACCTTCTTACCCTTTGTTGGAGGTTTGTTCTCTTCTTGTCGAGCTTGAGCAATCACTTGATTTCAGCCTCCTTCATTCTTTCTTCCAATTTCTTTTGATCAATTCTTACTTCCATTGGAGATAATGGAAGTAGTGTGGTTTTCTTACTGTTGTTGCTAAATGAATATTTGTTGTGAAAACCATCAGACTTGACTCTCTTGTCTTATTGCCAATGTCGTCCAAGTAGCAAATCACATGAGTGCATGGGTACAACGTCGCAAATAACTTCATCCTTGTACCTTCCTATGGAAAAAGGAGCTAAGACTTGGTTTTGGACCTTGATTTCTGCACTATTTGTCAACCATTGTAGATCATATGGTCGTGGATGGGTGTGGTGGTTAATTTTAACCTTTCCAGGGTGTAAGTACTAATGATATTAGAACAAGCTTCACTGTCAATAAGGATACTACAAGGGATGGCTTTAATAGTACACCGTGCGTAGAAGAGGTTGTCTCTTTGCTCTCCCAATATGTCTTCTTTTGGTTGCGCATTGAGGGTTCTTCTAGCAACTAAGTTATACTTGCTTGACGTGCTTGCTCCTTCTCCATAGGTGGCTTCTATCCTCCTTAGTTACTCCATGCTACAAAAACAAAGGTTAGTAAAAGTAAAGAAAAATTCTTTCACTCCCTTATTTGACCTCTTGGCTTCCTCTCCTTTGATAGGGTGGATGTTGGTGGGGATACCCATTGGAGATGCTCACTTGAATGCTCGTGACGAATCAGTCTTGGAACAAGTGAGTATAAGCTTACAAGCAACCTTGCAAAAGCTTTTTTTTTTTTTTTTTGTTAATTGAGGGTCAATGGTATAGATGATAGGAAGGACACCAATCAAATGGTGGCAAACAAATACCAAATGATATTAAGAACCAAATGAAACCAAATTATAGTTAAAAAAAAAGAATAAGGCAAGATATTAACAAGGAATGATAAACACACCTTAAGTCTAATACTCTTGGTTCTAAGGACTCAACAACAATATACAAATTGATGTAAAAGCTAAACAAAGAAAAACTATGCAATAAAAATCAATGAAATAAAAAATAAACTCTAAAGATGTACAAAATCATACTCGTAGTGCAAACACGCACAAAAGTATTCTTACCAACAAAACAATATCCTTTGCGGTAAATAAGGTGACTTTTAGTGAGGGATGCGTGCTGTGTACGGCTTGGATTGGGCTCAAACAAGTGACAAACTGAAGTAAAACAAGTGTACTGAATGTATGTGGGCTGCCAAAAGGTTTGAAATTGGTTTGGAGGGGTTGCTTTCTAAAAAACTCTAGGGCTGCAGAGAAAAAGTCTCTCTCGGGTGGCCCAGTGGACTAGGCGGTTGTCTTTCTTCTTTTGGACTATCCAAAGTGGGTCAAAATAATCCAAATTGATTTTAAATCAAAATATAAACAATATTAAGATTACTTACCAAAAAGAAATCAATTTGGACAAGATTTGTTGGCCCGAAGATTTTCTCCAAAATCGTCGAGCTTCAAATATGGAAAGTTTTCTGCCTGTACACCTTCTCTTCTTTCATCGATAACTTCTGCTACAGACCTCGGATGGCAGCGATCTTTATGTCCCTAGAAAGTTCTTTGAAAGACTTGACCTGTCTCTTGACAAAGTAGCGCCATACGTTGGCCTCTATTGTGAGCTGGCCAGACTTAAGAGAGCGGGCGCCTTTTTTTGTGACTTGCCAAGTAGCGCCTCTAGATTATAGAAGATAGTAATACTTCCTACTTGAGTTGAGTACGTTGCAGTTTCTAAACCAAGCAAAGAGATGATATGACTATAGTCTTTCTTGGAAGAATTAAGCTTCAGATTGGGAAAATAGACTTTGGATTATGACAGTCAAAACATTATTAATTTAGCTATGACTCAAGTGTTTGATTGGAGAACAAAACACATACAGGTAAAATACCATTTGATTATATCAACTTCGGAATATGGAGTACGAGTGCTTGAAAGATTCCTAGGTTGTCATAGTCCAACTTATATGTTTAGTAAAAGTTGTCCCTATTAATAAATTTAAGTTGTGCATAACTTTAGTTGGACTTTTCCAAGTAGAGAAGCAACCGTTGCAAAAGAGATATATTGCATTTTCTGTGTCCAAGTGGGAGATTGTCCAGGAAATTGAGCCAAACAAAAAACTGAATTGATCTTTCCATTTCGTAGATGGAATATTGTGGTCCTTTTATTTTTATTTACCTTCTCCTTTTTTCAATTTGTTTTGGAATTTTTTCTTTTTTCTTTTTTTCTTTTTTTGAATTTTATTTTCCTCTTTAGTTTTTGTTTAGTCATCTACTCCAAATACAAACAAAGTGACTTTTGAGAATACGTACACAAAAAAAAGGGAGAGAGATCCATTAGAAATTCAAGGAATTTTATAGCTCAATACTTGTGCATTCATTACAGCGTTTGAGAGGTTTATAAAGTGATTGGTGGGTGTTTTATGTTCGAGGGAAAACAAAGAGAAGTCAAACTTGGCTTTAATTGTCTCACATAAGAACATTTTGAAATGGGAAAAAGGTTTATATTGTGAAGTTTTTTGTGTGCTTCTAAAAGATGTTTGTGTAGGTCCAATACACCTCTTCACATGTCATCTATATTATTGTCGTTTGTTCAGTGTAAACATATAAATTTTGTAAAAGTTAATAACTAATTTGATTAATCTTATTCATGTTTAAATTAGTTCATTTAAATATTTTTTAATTTTCTTCTGAAAAACATACGTGGTCTTCTTCTCCAACACATAAATCTTAGATTTTGTAAAAGTTAATTACTAATTTACTTCATTTAAATGTTTTTTAATTTCCTACGAAAACATATGTTGTCTTCTTCTCCGACGCGTAAATCTTCAATTTTGTAAAAGTTAATAACTAATTTTATTAATCTTTTTAATGTTTGATTAGTTCATTTAAATGATTTTTAATTTTCTTTAGAAAAACATACGTTGTCTTCTTCTTCAACACACAAATCTTAAATTTCATAAAAGTTAATAACTAGTTATTAATCTAAGTTCATTTAAATGTTTTTTAATTTCCTTTTAAAAAATATACGTGGTGAGTCTTCTTCACTATGCAAATATTAAATTTTGTAAAAGGTAATAACTAAATTTATTATTCTTATTCATGTTTAAATTAGTTCATTTAAGTGTTTAATTTCCTTTTGAAAAATATACGTGGTCAGAGACGCAAAAATTTTAAAAGGTAATAACTAATTCTAAAAATATTATTCATGTTTAATTTTGTTCATTTAAATGTGGGTGACCTTCTTCAACACAAATCTTAAATTTTGTAAAAGTTAATAAATAATTTTATTAATCTTATTCAGGTTTAAATTAGTTCATTTAAGTGTTTTTTAATTTCCGTTTAAAAAGTCTTGTTCTTCTCCAAGACTCAAATCTTAAATTTCGTATCTCTCATTTTTATAGAAATCGTTTTTTCTCTTCTGAGCAAGTTCGTCGATTCCAATCCGCTCCGGTGAATTCACGTTTAAGTTGGATGTTGGGTTAATTTTCTTCCTTCTGTTTGTTTATCCATCTTGTTGCTTACAAGTTTTAAATTGGTTTATTTATTATTTAACCTTGTAAGTTCCAATTGATTTATTTGATTCCGTGTTAATTATAATCGAACCATGATGGAGGAGTACCTAACAATTCTTATCTCAATTTTTTTATTGAGATAATTTTATAGGCCTATAGTAATTTTTAAATATAACAAATTTATATTTATGTATTTTCAAAAATGACAAGAATGGCAAGAAGATGAGGTAAAATAACAAATTTATCATCAACGTTTATGTATTTTCAAATATAGCAATTTTTTCAGGAAAACAAATGTGCAATTTCGAAAATTTCCAATTTATCCTCGATAAGCTTAACTTTTTGCTGCAGGAACCTTACTGTCAGATGATGTTTGACTATAAGACCAACCTTTTTCCTCCATATATTATTAAAAGTATTTACATATTCTTGAGATATGATAGAAGTGGAATATTTATGGATAAATTACTAGGGTGTTCAAAAAAACCCGACAACCCGACGAACCCGATGAACCCAACCCAATCCATAAATATTCCTCGGTTTGGGTTGGGTTGGAAAATTTCCAACCCGACCGGGTTGGATCGGGTCTCGGGTTAGTCCTTTAAAAATTCGGGTTGACCCAACCCAACCCGAATCAGACTTATTTAATAATATATATATATATATATATATATATATATTTATAATAAATATATAATATTTTTATTATCTTTAATCTCAACTATTCCTTGAACTTTAATCTTAGCCATCCATTTTAGGGTTTTCACTCATCTTTACTCACCTTCCTCCCTCCCTGATTAATTTCATCATCCATAGTTTTCTCTTCTCCATAGTTTTCTCTCCTCCATTGTTGTCTCCTCACTCAAGCTCCACGCTACACCGGTCGCCGCCCGTTATCCGCTACATCCGTCGTCGCCCCTGCGGCCATGTAATTTTTTTCCTTTGAAACAGTAGCTGCCTTGTAATTTTTTGATATTTTTTTATAACGTGACAACCTGACAACCCAACCTGATCCAACCCGAAATTTTTGGGTTGAGTTGGGTTGGGTTGACCATCAATTTTTAACCCGTCGGTCCCCCATATGGCCAACCCAAAAATTCGGGTTGATCCCAAAAATACCCCTAACCCGACCCAACCCAACCCGTGAACACCCCTATAAATTACAATATTGGGTGTTTTGAGATAAAACGTCTGGCGCCTGGCGCTATTTAGGCTCATTTATTTGGTCAAATTTGGTAAAAAAAACTTACAGATTTTTACTGTGCAGGGAAATAACGCCTGGCACTATTTAGGCTCATTTATTAAAATGATGGTTTTGCTAATGAGGGGCATGAGAGTCATCTTACATGTTTTCACCTTAACAAACCAGTCCACCAAGTAAATTTCATGTAGTTGGAAGAATCTCAATCGTTTAACCTTGAAGTCCTATATAAGGAGTCTCCCCTAACTATTCAAGGATCCTTCACAATCTCTTAGTATCCATTTTGTTTCAATTTCAACCTTAGATGATAGTTTAATTTTGTTCTAATTGTTTGCCTTTGTTATTTCCTTGTATTTTTGAAACTATAGTCTTGTTATATTTGATTTGATTTTAATTTATTTTAATTCAAGCTCTTTCATTTGTTATTTATCTATTTCATTAATTTAACGTTATTTAGCTTGTTTAAACACCCTTCAAGACCGAAAGAGAAGAAGGTTAAGCTAGAAATCATTGTACGTTGTTAAATTATTTAACATATTTTCCAAGTGTTTTTTTCATTTAATTATGCACTAATTCAGTTTCAACCTCTTTGAGGAATGCACTAGCTAAAATTATTTAATTTCAACACTGTCGGAAAAAAGTTCATATTGCGCCTGACGCAATTATAGGTTGGTTTTTAAAAAATCGTTTTTATGTCTTTTCTTACATTGGCCACTGCAAAATTGATCTATACACCGAAGTCTAATATTGACAATGTTAGGTTAAGTAAAATAGTAGAAAACTAATATGCGATGTGACTTAGACATAAGCACATAAACCAAGGGCCTAGACATAGGCCCTCTGCCCGTAAAAACAAATGATTTGATAATTACATTCTTTCATTGTAACCACACATAAAAATAAGATAGTAGGTTATCATAGGCTATGCAATAACCAATAGTGGTTCGTGAAAGAGTAGAACTCAAATTTCTAGAATTTACCAAGTAGCGCTTGACACTTTTTCCTCAAGTGTGTATTTTCTTTCAAAACATTCAAAACTAAAGGCAGGGAGCAGAGAGGTTGTGTTAAAGAAACTTGATATTTGCAACCCCACATCATGACTTTGTCACTCATTTTTACTCACAAACCTTAATTGTAATTTGAACCTTTTCAATTCACTTAAATCATTTTGAAGCAAAAGTCAATGAGGAATCGACCTTGGAATTACTTCCTTGTATTATTTGTGATTGTGCGCTTGCACGTGTCTCTTATCTTTTAAGGTAGAAAATACCATGTTGCGCTTCTGCTTAATAGCTAGAGGATAAGTGCAAGTGCACACTGCAACAAGTAATAATCAGGAAAATATTCCAAGTTCGTCTCCACAGGGACTAGTTTTCTTTTAAAATTGATTTTGTAAACTGCTTGAATGAGCAATCGAGTTTGGGAATAAAAATTAGTGGAATGGTTGGGACACGAATTAGAAACATAGAAATTAAAAAACCAACCTCCTACTAAGATTTAGTTCTAAAAGATGAATTACACATATCAAATGTGCCTATAATTAAACTCAATTTATGCAAACTGGTTCAACTCCTATTCCATACCACTTTTGGTTTATTTAGAAGCTTAGGCTAGTGTTTACATATGTCTAGTTAACTCTAGAATCCTAAATAAATCAAGTTCCAACTTACGTTTAACGGGTAAGAGAGCCTATGTCTAGGATCTTGTTTTAGATTTTATTTTTAAGTAACTTCCCGTTTTACCTTAATGAGATCCGTTTGACTCTAACATTTTCATAATTAAATTCAAACTAATGTGATTTAAACAAGTGGCCAACAAGAAAATCAACTGGATAAATTTGATCAATCAAGATAAGCAAAAGAGAGCGTAATACGTCGTGCTCACTGATAGATGTAATTTAAATAGATGAACTAAACTCGTAGGAGGGTTGAAGAAACAATTTACCTACTCATGGAATTGAAAGAAATTAAAATACAAGAGAAGATAACAAAAGAAAGCATTTTAATTAGAATTGGAAAGAAAGTACAAAATGGAACAAATTGAATTGCAATAAAATAAACCAGAGTAATTGTAGAAAAATAATTGGTTTTTTTTCCCATTTCTTTAAATCAACTCATAAAAAAGGAAGAAGAAAAAAATAACAAACTAGACATAATAAACTAGCAATGAAAAACCCACAAAAAAAAATATATAAAATAACTAAAAAAACACCCCAAGTTACTAATCCAAAAAATGAGTTATCAAATAACTGTTTTGTATTTTGTTTTCTTATTTTGTAAAATTAAGTTTATAAATACTACATTACCTAGAGGTTGATTTAGATAGTAGTTATGGGAGGCCGACAAATTATGTTATATAAATACAGTAAAAATATCATTTAAGTTAGTTAAGGGGGATAAGAATGCGTAGGTGTACCAAGCACATGTAATTAAGTTCGAATGACGATAATATCATTGCAATATATCTCATTTAATTCATTGAACCTAACTTGTATCTATCGATTTTAAGGATGAATGTGCCAACATGATCGTAGCTCATAGTAATTAGCACCTATCTCTGATCAAGAGATCATGAGTTCGAATTTTTCACCTTCACTTATTGTACTAAAAAAAAGTTATGGATGAATATAATAATAATAATTATTATTATTTTGAGTTTTTTTGTATAACTTGTGATTCTATATATAAAAATTATTAACATGGGATTGATAACTTTGTAATTCAAAATTGAGTGTTAGACGAAAGGGAAGTATTGAAAATTCATGTTAATGTCATATATTTGCCAAACTATCACGAGTTTGAGTTATTAAGGGCTTTTTTGGTAATATTTTTATTTATTTATTTTATTTTTTATTTTTGAGAAACTATCACGAGTTTGAGTTATTAAGGGCTTGTTTGGTAATATTTTTATTTATTTATCTTATTTTTTATTTTTGAGAAACATAAGTGTCTGATGATTCTTTTTTTCCTCATTTTTCTTTTCTAAGAAACATTTCCAAATATATATATATATATATATATTTTGTAAACAATTTTGGAAACAACAAAATCAAGTTTCTTTTTTTTCCTTTAAATATTTTTACTAAATATAAATAAAATAATTATTTTATCATTCTTGACGTATAAAGCATAAAATTAATATTAAAACATAAACAATATAAAAATTTTGAAGGTTAAATTTAACGTTCCATAAAAAATTATTTAAAATTGGAGAGAAAGAGAAAGAGAAAGAGAAACACGAAGTGATAACTAAACGTGTTTATGTTTCCTTTTCAAAAAAAGAAAAAAAAAGACAACTTTACATTGAGTGGCAGAAATATATAATGGGGATTTGGCATTAAAGGAAGATCTGAAATAACAAATTCACGAAGCTCCATCTCGGAACCGTCCGAGATGAAAGATTTCCCATTTTTCGTGAAGAATCAACTTATCGTTTCTGGGAAAGTGTCAGAGCTCGACCTGCTGGAGCCCGACACAACCAACCTCAAAACCGACCAAGTTAATCGCCTGTCGCAACCTCTGTCGCAACCTAAACCTATAAATAGAGGACCCCATTTCACCATCAGGTATCGAATTTCTCCTAGAACCTAATATTGAGTCCGAGCTGCTTACTGATTTGAGCGTCGGAGATTTTGCCCTCTTGTGCAGGTTTTCCCTTTGAGTTTCAGGTCGGAGATGGGACCGAGTTTGAGTTAATTTGAGGTTGTGCAATTTCTTGCATAAACATTTGGCGCCGTCTGTGGGAAAAAGACAACTTAAGTCATCCGAGAAACAAATGGTCCGAGATGGTGCAGCTAGCAAATTCCGCTAATACGACGGAACGAAGAAATTTGAATGGAAACAATGGCACTCAACGCGAGCTTGATGCCAAATTGGCTGACGATCAGGTCCGAGCAGGACAAGAGGTAGACCTACCACAAAGATCCACGTGTCACGCGAACCTAGACTTGCCTCATGCCTATCCGAGGCCTACCAGAACTACCCGAGGTCGAGGTGGGACCTCAAAGAAAACTTCTCGAAGGGTTGCGCCAGCTGCAGACCCCGAAGTCCTTGCTACCTTTCAACGGAAACTGGACAACATGCGTAACCAAGTGCGCACCATGGAAGAGACTTACAATGAAATGATGCGGGTGAATCGGTCTGGGTCCTAGTCTAAGGCCCCATGTGGAGTAGACGACCTGCCAGACGATGGAGATGATCAGGATCCACCCCTCCACCCGGACGACTATGAGCCCGTTGCAGACAATGGGGGGGGAGGTTGACTATAGCTTGCGGGACCACGACCTCAGAAAGCACCTTGTTGATAAGAAGAGGAAGGCTTCAAGGGGCCTAGGATCTTTCCATCCTACTCTCAAAGATACTCTAATTCCGACATCAAGGCCCAGTTTAAGACGACCTGATGAAAAACAAGTTCGACGAGCAAGTTGAAGCACTTAGGGCGAAGTGTGAAAAGAAAGAAAGTCCCTTCAATGATGGTGAAATGAGCGAGTCACCGTTCCCCTAGGACGTCCTGGAGGCCCCAATCCCTCCGAAGTTTAAGACGCCTGCCATGAAGCCTTACGACGGATTTAAGGACCCAAAAGACTACGTAGAGGTCTTTGAGGGCCTCATGGACTTCCAAGCGGCATCTGACACCATCAACTGCCCTTCAATGATGGAGTGCTCAACTCTGGTATAGAATTCTGTCGGCAAGGTCGATCTCGATCTGCAATCAGCTGAGAAAGGAGTTCATTAGGCAATTCTCTTTTCAGCATTATGACAAGAAGACAACCACACATCTCGCTACCATTTGACAGAAAGAAGGCGAGACTTTGAGATAATACGTGACCCGCTTCCAAGGGGAGCAACTTAAGGTCGCGCATTACTCTAACGATTCGGCCATGTGCTACTGCCTCACAGGCAGCGGATGCAACTCTAACAGTCAAACTGGGCGAGGAAGCGCCATCAACCTTTGTCGAGGTATTGCTGAAAGCCAAGAAGGTCATAAATGGACAAGAATTGCTCAGAACCAAGCTAGGTCAGACAGACAAGGGGTCCGACCAGAAGAAGTCAGGGAACCAGGAAAAAGGGAATTCAGATTCCAAGTCTAAGGACAATGGATCATCTTCCTAGGGTCGATCTGACTATGGCAGGTCCGACTCGGACTCCGACCGAAGGGGGCCATATGAAAGGTACACCCCAACTACCATTCGGATCTCCGAGATTCTCACTAATATCGAGGAGAACGGATTGGAGAAGCTCCTCAAGCAGCTTGACAAGCTCAGAGGAGACCCAGAGAAGCGCAGCAAGGACAGGTATTGCCGATTCCATCGCGACCACGACCATGACACCTCGAGTTATTGGGAGTCAAAGTGCCAAATTGAAGACTTAATTCAAGATGGCTACTTCAAAAACTACGTTGGTAAATCGGGCTTGAGCTCGGCAGAAAATAAAGAAGAGAGGAAGCGTTCAGGGACACCACCTCTGAGAGATGACCGACCTGCGGTCATTAACACCATCTTCGAAGGCCCGAGCGGGGACCAGTCCGAAAACAAAAAGAAGGACCTAGCCAGGGAAGCTCGGCGTGAAGTCTACATCATTCAGGAGTAAAAGCCGACCTGCCCTATCTCCTTCTCCGACTCCGACCTAGAAGAGGTACATTCGTCCCATAATGATGTCTTTGTGATCTCGCCGCTAATTGACTATGTCCAGGTCAGAAGGGTGTTGGTGGATGGGGGTGCTTCGGCTAATATCCTATCTCTCACCACTTACTTGGTGTTGGGATGGACCAGGGCGCAACTAAAGAAAAGTCCAACACCCTTAGTTGGATTTGTGGGATAATCTGTTACTCCCGAGGGTTGCGTTGATCTTCCCATTACCATCGGCCAAGGTGACATCCAAGTCACTCAGATGGTCGAGTTCGTGGTGATAGATAGTAGATTGGCCTACAATGCCATCTTCAGACGATCTATTATCCACTCACTTCGAGCCATTTCGTCAACTATGCACCAAGTTATGAAGTACTTAACAATCAACGGAGTTGGCATGATACGAGGAGAGCAGAAAACATCCCGAGAGTGCTATACCTCCGCACTCAAGGGATCGACAGTTTGTGCTTTGGAAGAACAGTCAATTCTTCCAAGTCCTGCTACTAAACCTTCCGAGGACGTGCTGCCCCAAAATAACCAACAAGAAGTAGCTGCGCCCACGGAGGAGTTAAAGCTTGTCCCCTTGCTCAGCCCAGAGAAGCAAGTGAGCATAGGCACTAAGCTGGGGGTCGCAGACAGGGAAGAGCTCATCTCCTTCCTCAGGGCAAACTCAGACGTGTTTGCTTGGTCTCACGAGGACAGTCGGGCATTGATACGAGGATAATGGTCCATCGCCTCAACATCGACCCATCATTCCGACCTGTAAACCAGAAGAGAAGACTTGTAAATAAAGAAAGGAGTGATGTAATTGTCGAGGAAATCAACAAATTGTTAAAAGCTAAATATATAAAGGAAATTTTGTATCTTCAGTGGCTCTTTAACGTGGTTCTAGTTAAAAAATCTAACTGAAAGTGGATAACGTGTGTAGACTTTACCAATCTTAATAAGGTCTGCCCAAAAGATTGATTTCCATTGCCGAGGATCGACCAGCTCGTGGATGCTACGACTGGCATGAGCTGCTCACCTTCATGGACGCCTACTCCAGATACAACTAAATAAAGATGCACGAACCGTACCAAGTCCATACCTCTTTCATAACCGATCAAGGCCTGTACTGCTATAAGGTCATGTCCTTCGGTCTAAAGAACGCAAGGGCAACTTATCAAAGGACGGTGAACAAGATGTTCGCCAACTAGATCGGACGCAATATAGAATTCTATGTGGACGATATTCTTGTCAAGAGCAAGCAGTCCATGTCGCACTTGGCCGGCCTGACCGAAACTTTCGAGGTCCTCCGCAAGTACCAGATGAAGTTGAATCTTGCCAAGTGTGCCTTTGGAGTCTCATCTGGCAAGTTCTTGGGGCTTACGGTGAATAACTGTGGGATAGAGGCCAACCCGGAAAAGATAAGGGCCGTGCTCGAGATGCAAACCCCAAAGACCCTTAAACAGCTACAATGCCCTTAATGGGAGAATTGTAGCCCTCAATAGGTTTGTCTCTAGGTCCACGGATAAATGCATCCCTTTCTTCAAAATCTTAAGGAAGAAGGGACCTTTTGAGTGGACAGCTGAGTGCGAGACAACCTTTGAAGAACTCAAAAGCTACCTCTGCTAGGCACCGTTGCTCGCGTAGTCAATGCCAGGAGACAAGCAACATTTGTACTCGGTCGTGTCCAACAACGCAGTCAGCTCGGCCCTCATCAAGCAAGATGGAGTACGGTAAAATCCTGTGTAATACACAAGTAAAGTCGTGACTGAGGCCGAGACCAGGTATCCCCAAATGGAGAAGTTGGCTCTTGTCTTAGTCACCTCGGCACGCAGGCTAAGGCCGTACTTCCAAGTTCATACCATGACCGTGCTTACAAACTTGCCCTTGAAGCAAGTTTTCCACAAACCGGAGACATCTGGCCGCTAAATGAAGTGGGCTGTGGAGCTGAGCGAGTATGATATCCAATTCGAACCTCAAAACGCTATGAAGGGGCAAGTAACCCACTCCTCCACCCGTTCCAGCCTCCGAGTCCGACCAACCGTGGACGGTGTACGTGGATGGATCTTCGAATGAAAGAGGTTGCGGCGCAGGAGTGCTCATCCTCACCTCAGATGGCATGTGTTTGGAGTATGCCCTTCGTTTCAATTTTTGTACCTCAAACAACAAGGCCGAGTACGAAGCCCTGTTGGTCGAGCTGCGCATGGCCAGGGGACTCGGAGCCAGTCGCCTTCTGATTTTCAACGATTCCCAACTGATAGTGAATCAAATCAAAGAAGAATACCAAACGAAAGACCCTCGGATGGAGAAGTATCTAGGAAGGATCAGGTCGTACCTCGCCCACTTCCAGGCTTACGAGATCAGCCAGATCCCGAGGTTAGAGAACTCCAATGCCAATGCCTTAGCCAAACTGGCATCTGCCTACGAGACCGACCTGGCGAGGTCGATCCCGGTGGAAATCTTGGATAACCCTTCTATCCTGGAGCCGGACATGATGGAAATTGACTGTCAGCCTCCATCATGGATGGATCCGATCATGGACTTCTTAAAAAGCGAGATACCAACAGACCCAAAGGAAGCAAAGAGAATGACGTGAAGAGCAGCCCGGTACCTGCTCCAAGATGGAACAATGTATCGGCGTGGGTTCTGCTTACCCCTCCTCAAATGAATTTCAAAAGAAGATGAAAATTATGTTCTTAGGGAATTGCATGAAGGGATTTGTGGCAATCATTCGGGGGTCAGGTCATTATCAGCATAGGTCATCCGTCAGGGTTACTATTGGCCCATGGTTCATCAAGACGCAAAGGAATTCATGAAAGCGTGCGATAACTGTCAACGCTTTGCGAATATCATCCATCAGCCTCCCGAGTTGTTGACCTCGATCTCGGCACCATGGCCCTTTGCACAATGGAGGTGGATCTAATCGGACCTTTCTCAGTGGGTAAGGGACAGACCAAGTACATCGTGGTAGCTTTGGATTACTTTACCAAATGGGCCTTGCCCGAGGCGCTCTCTACAATCATAGAAGCCAGGGTCACGACCTTCGTTTGGACGAGCATAGTCTGCCACTTTGGCATACCTAATGCCATCGTGACAGACAATGGCAAGTAGTTCGACAACTCAAAGTTTAAGGACTTCTGCCGCAAGCTCGGAATCAGTCACCTCTGCTCGTCCTCAGCTCACCCCAAAGCCAACGGACAAGTAGAGGCCGTAAATAAGATCATTAAGCGCGGTCTTAAGCTACGGCTGGATTCAAGGAAAGGCAGGTGGGCGGAAGAGCTGCTTGAGGTGCTCTGGTCATACCGAATCACACCTCGAGAGTCCA
This sequence comes from Momordica charantia, assembly GCF_013281855.1. Classification (NCBI taxonomy): domain Eukaryota; kingdom Viridiplantae; phylum Streptophyta; class Magnoliopsida; order Cucurbitales; family Cucurbitaceae; genus Momordica; species Momordica charantia. Next base: position 16,603,165 of record NW_028275166.1, on the reverse strand, counting down.
CCGGTTAAACTCCCTTTGCTATGGCCTTCGGCCCCGAGGCCGTGGTGCTAGTAGAAATTGGGTTACTGACCGAAAGGTAGACTACTACGAGTAGACAAGGAAGGAGGATGAGCTACTCTTCAACCTCGACCTCCTTGATGAGAAAACATGTAACGCCCCGAGTCCCTCAGGTTAGTTAGTCTCGATTCAGGAGATTTTTCATTTAATATTAAATTGATGGTTAATTAATTTTATCTATATTTATCGGGCTCTAAAAACCCAATTAAAATAATAATTACCGAACTCTGTATGTTGGGTTTTGTTTTAAGGGGAATGGACTTCTTTTCTCTTGGGCTTGGATGGTTGGGCATCCATTGAGGTAATTTGTTTTTTTTTTTTAAACAAAACAAAAGAAAGATAAAAACCTTAGCCCAAGCCCTTTCTCCCTTCTTCTTCTTTCTTCTACCCTAGCCCCCCCCCCCCCCCCCCCGATTTTTCTTCTTCATTTTTTCAACCCAGCCGCCCCCTTTGTTTTCCGGCGACCCAGCCTCCCTCCGACGACATCTTCAGATCCGGCGACACCCAGCAGGCCGCGGCCCTCCTCCAGCGTTTCTTTTGCATGCGATGTCGCGGCGGTTCTGCGCACGGGTTCCACGAGCAGCGGCGGCGCGACCTTCCTTTGGCGGCGTTCGAGCAGCGGCGGCCGGCGACTCCCGGCGCTCCAGCGGCTACGTTTCGTAACAGGTACAGCGGTGGCGCGGGCCCCTCCTCGCAGCGGAGCACAGCGGACTGCTACAGCGACGGACCGGCGACGCGACTCCCCGATGTTCCGATGGCCTGCAGCAGCGGCGGCGCGTCCCCCTCCTCGCAGCGGCGCACGGCGGACTGGTACAGCAGCGGAACTATGGCGGAATTTGTACGTTACAGCGGTGTTTAGGACTGTAACGCCCCGCGTTACTCAGGTTAGCTTGCCCCGAGTTCCGGAAAATTTTATAACAAAATAGATTTCGTTTATTGATTTATTGATTTATTTCTTTTTTTTATTTTATTTGATTCATCAGTGATCCTTATTTAATTTAAGTGTGGCGTCTCGGCTAGTGTGTATTGTTACAGTTTTAGTGGTGAGTTAGTAGCGTGTAGTATTTATTAAGTTATGGTATAGTATGGATTTCGCTATGTGACACTTGCTCTGGGCCATGGGACCAATTACAAAATTATATTATTGGTTTTGTTAACAAGGAGTGATTGGGTAAGTGAGCCTTAAACAAAAGAAACTAGCCCAAGTGAGCTATATGTTGCAAAACAAAAGAAAAAAGGGAATTAAAACAAAACAACCCTAGCCTATCTTGTTCTCCTTCCTCATCTTCTTCCACCTTTCTCTTTCGTTTGAAGCCGCCAACCCCCATCCTGATTTCTTTCTCCGACGAAGCAGCACCGACGACGGCCCCCTCAGTCGGACAGCAGCGGGCGCGGGCGTCGGCAGCAGCAGGTGCGGCGTCGGGCAGCAGTCGCGCGGCGTTGGGCAGCGGCAGATGGCGGCAGCGTGCGACAGGCAGTGGCGGCGCGTGACGTTCGGGCAGCTGCAGGCGGCATCGATACACGTGAGGCTGTTTTCGCAGCGTCTCTTCTCCGATCCAACGAGCCTAACAACCTCGAATAGCTTAGATCCGTGAAACCCGGTAACTTTTCTTTGACCCACATTTGTTCGAAGTTAGATTTGGATTACCCACATCCAAACAAAATTGATTTGGAATACCCACACCTAAGCGAAGTTGTTTTGTAGTAAGGGACATCAAAACGAAGCCGTTGGAGGTCGTTTTGGGCAGTTTTTGCTGCTGCAAAAACGTGGACAGCAGTGTTTTGGTGGTGTTCGGCGATTATCTTCATCCGTTCGAAGCCCGATTTACGCTACCCACACCTTTGCAAGCTAGTTCTAATTTACCCACACCTGCACGAAGTCGTTTTGCAGTAATGAGCCCTTTGAACCGTCGTAGAGTCATTTTCGAAGGCTGAACAGTACATTTAAATTGCTGTATTTTTCTGTTTTTGGTGCTTAGGTGTGAGATCGACGCAAACTTAAAGACGTGGTTGTGTAAGTAGCACCAGGGGGCGAGTGCGTGCGTTATTTAGCGTTAACGGGATGGTTTTGATGCTGTTTTTTTCTTGTTTAAATAATTTAATTGAGCATGTAGGGATTGTTAGTTTTGATTTGTGAATTTCTAGCGATCTTGTTGCCGTCTTTCTTTTATTGAACACTTTTGAGGAAATATGCTTCCTGTTCTTATTGTTGTAGGTGACTAGCAGGTTCTGAATTGTTGTAGTTAGAAGTAACTGGCTCATGACGTTTTGCAAATGTGATGTAAATGAAATGCTCGCGTTGTTAAACTGATAATTTAGTTTATATTATTCTGGTTGTGAGCTGTTCGATGTACTTTGTTTATTACGTGGAAAAGCATGTTTGTAAACGGTGCAGTGATTTAGAATGGGGAAGGTTTAATTATAGGTGGTCATGGAAGGGTTAGTGAAGTGGGAAGGGTGAAGGGTAAAGGGACAGGTTGACAGTCCGTTAACCATGGGTGTTCTGACCTGAAAACTGCATATAAACCGCTTGAAGGTTCAAAGCCTTGAGTAGTGGCCTTGGGAATAAATGACAAGGCCGAACGTCAAATTTCTGTAAACGTGTATTGGGGTCTTGGGGATAAATGTCAAGGACCAATACGCTGGGAAGTCATCGGTACCTTGGGAATAAACGGCAAGGACCGATGCACAGTTCAGGCCTTGGGAATAAATGGCAAGGCCGAACGTCAAGTTTCTGTAGAGGAGTATTGAGGCCTTGGGGATAAATATCAAGGGTCAATGCGACTCGAGGAGTTAGGCTTGAGGGATAAAGGTAGAGTGGTGCTTGCGAAGTAGTGGTGCTAGGCCTTGGGAATAAATGGCAAGGTCGAACATCAAGTACTGTAAAAGGAGGGGGTACGGTAACTTGGGAATAAATGTCAAGAGCCGTCATGCCTCGAGAAGTTAAGCGAGGAGTAACACAGGGGGGTGTAGAGGAAGGTTTAGTACCATGAGACAAGGACTAGTGAATCATGGGTTGTGGTCTTGGTAGTTCCGTCGCATGGTTGTTGTATGTAAATGTCAAGTTATTGTTTTCTATCTCTCACTGCTTATCTGATTGCCTTGATATCGTTTTATTCTTTATGTCGTGATTGTGAGCATGATTTTTGTGCCAGTTAGGAAGTGCTACTTACGGAGTACCTTATGTACTCACCCCCTCTTTTACCCTTATATGTTTTCAGGTGTGAACAGGGTCGACCGCGGTGATGACGTGGAAAAGGCTTGACCGAGGAAGGATCACTAGCTTAGTTAGTGAGGATAGAGGGAAGGGTCGTTGGGTACGAGTAGCATTGAGATTTATGTTATTGCTAGGTGTGAACCGCGGAGGAAATTTTGTATTCTTTAGAACTACTTTATTTGTTATGGATGTTGCTGGTAAACGCGTCACTGTCGTCGTTGGAGTTTAGGTGTACGGTTGTTATATTTATTTATGGATTTTTACCACTGAGGCGGATATGAGATGTTTCTGTTTTTAAATTACCTACGGAGGGCGAAGTCCTGACGGTTTGTGACATTTGTATTTCTGACAGAACGTAAGGGAGTCGAAGCTTTATTTCGTTTAAATTATTTTCCCAGGGAGTTACTTATCACGTGTTTAGAGTTAAGGCTAGCCAGGTGAATTGTTTAGCGTTGCCTAGGATGATATATAAAATCCTGGGGCGTTACAAGGACGTTTGGCGATGACCCACATCCGTTCAAAGCTCGATTTAGGCTACCCACACCTTGGCGAGTTAGATTTAGGTGACCCACATCTATACAAAGTCGGTTTTGGTGGTAATGCGTCATTCGAACCCTTTTAGAGTTAATTTTGAAGGATAAATAGCGTACGTAACGTGCTGTATTTTCTGTTTTGGTGTTCTTAGGGTGAGGTCGACGCAAAACTTAAGGGCACAGTTGTGGGTAGGTAGACAAGGGCACACTTGTTAAATAATGATGTTGGATATTGAGCATGATTGGGTTGTTATTTTGGTAATGTTTGTTGCCTGGATATGTATGTTTTGTTCGGCGTGTTTAGCGAGCTATTATTCTTAGTAATACTTGTTAAATAATGATGTTGGATATTGAGCATGATTGGGTTGTTATTTTGGTAATGTTTGTTGCCTGGATATGTATGTTTTGTTCGGCGTGTTTAGCGAGCTATTATTCTTAGTAATACTTGTTAAATAATGATGTTGGATATTGAGCATGATTGGGTTGTTATTTCGTTATTAGAAAGTTGATAAAGTTGTGAAAGCATGCTGAACTGTACTGGTGAGTTGAAGGATGCAGGATTAGTGGTAAAAGAAAGTATATAGTAAGACTCTGGTGAAGGTTGGATTTTTGGAAGGAATGAAAGAGTGAGTGTCAGGGCTTCGGGTATAAATGGTCGGGGGCTGATACGTCACTAGTGGAGTGAAGGAGTGAGTGTCAGGGCCTTAGGTCTAAATGGTCGGGGGCTGATACGTCACTGACGGAGTATCAAGGCCTCGGGTATAAGTTGCTCCTCTTGGAAGCGGGTCACGTATTATCTCAAAGTCTCGCCTTCTCTCTGTCAAATGGTAGCGAGATGTGTGGTTGTCTTCTTGTCATAATGCTGAAAAGAGAATTGGCTAATGAACTCCTTTCTCAGCTGATTGCAGGTCGAGATCGACCTTGCCGGCAGAATTCTATACCAGAGTTGAGCACTCCATCATTGAAGGGCAGTTGATGGTGTCAGATGCCGCTTGGAAGTCCGTGATGCCCTCAAAGACCTCCACGTAGTCCTTTGGGTCCTTAAATCTGTCGTAAGGCTTCATGGCAGGCGTCTTAAACTTCGGAGGGATTGGGGCCTCCAGGACGTCCGAGGTGAACGGTGACTCGCTCATTTCACCATCATTGAAGGGACTTTTTTTCTTTTCACACTTCGCCCTAAGTGCTTCAACCTGCTCGTCGAACTTGTTTTTCATCAGGTCGTCTTAAATTGGACCTTGATGTCGGAATTAGAGTATCTTTGAGAGTAGGATGGAAAGATCCTAGGCCACTTGAGGCCTTCCTCTTCTTATCAACAAGGTGCTTTCTGAGGTCGTGGTCCCGCAAGCTATAGTCAACCCCCCCCCCCCATTGTCTGCAACGGGCTCATAGTCGTCCGGGTGGAGGGGTGGATCCTGATCATCTTCATCGTCTGGCAGGTCGTCTATTCCGCATGGGGCCTTAGACTGGGACCCAGACCGATTCACTCGCATCATTTCATTGTAAGTCTCTTCCATGGTGCGCACTTGGTTACGCATGTTGTTCAGTTTCCGCTGAAAGGTAGCAAGGACTTCGGGGTCTGCGGCTGGCGCAACCCTTCGAGAAGTTTTCTTTGAGGTCCCACCTCGACCTCGGTTAGTTCTGGCAGGGATAGGCATGAGGCAAGTCTAGGTTCGCGTGACAGGTAGATCTTTGTGGTAGGTCTACCTCTTGTCCTGCTCGGACCTGATCGTCAGCCAATTTGGCATCAAGCTCGCGTTGAGTGCCATTGTTTCCATTCAAATTTCTCCGTTCCGTCGTATTAGCGGAATGTGCTAGCTGCACCATCTCGAACCATTTGTTTCTCGGATGACTTAAGTTGTCCTTTTCCCACAGACGGCGACAAATGTTTATGCAAAAAATTGCACAACCTCAAATTAACTCAAACCCGGTCCCATCTCCGACCTGAAACTTAAAGGGAAAACCTGCACAAGAGGGCAAAATCTCCGACGCTCAAATCAGTAAGCAGCTCGGACTCAATATTAGGTTCGAGGAGAAATTCGATACCTGATGGTGAAATAGGGTCCTCTATTTATAGGTTTAGGTTCCGATAGAGGTTGCGACAGGCGATTAACTTGGTCGGTTTTGAGGTTGGTCGTGTCGGGCTGCAGCAGGTCGAGCTCTAACACTTTCCCGGAAACGATAAGTTGATTCTTCACAAAAAATGGGAAATTTTTCATCTCGGACGGTTCCGAGATGGAGCTCCGTGAGTTTGTTATTTCAGATCTTCCTTTAATGACAAATCCCCATTATATATTTCTGCCACTCAATGTAAAGTTGTCTTTTTTTTTTCTTTTTTTGAAAAGGAAACATAAACACGTTTAGTTATCACTTCGTGTTTCTCTTTCTCTTTCTCTCCAATTTTAAATAATTTTTTATGGAACGTTAAAAATTTAACCTTCAAAATTTTTATATTGTTTATGTTTTAATATTAATTTTATGCTTTATACGTCAAGAATGATAAAATAATTATTTCATTTATATTTAGTAAAAAAATTTAAAGGAAAAAAAAAAAGAAACAATAATTATTTTATTTATATTTAGTAAAAAAATTTAAAGGAAAAAAAAAAAGAAACTTGTGTTGTTTCCAAAATTGTTTAGAAAATATATATATATATATATATAGAAATGTTTCTTAGAAAAGAAAAATGAGGAAAAAAAGAATCATCAGACACTTATGTTTCTAAAAATAAAAAATAAGATAAATAAATAAAAGTATTACCAAACAAGTCCTTAATAACTCAAACTCGTGATAGTTTCTCAAAAATAAAAAATAAGATAAATAAATAAAAATATTACCAAACAAGCCCTTAATAACTCAAACTCGTGATAGTTTGGCAAATATATGACATTAACATGAATTTTCAATACTTCCATTTCGTCTAACACTCAATTTTGAATTACAAAGTTATCAATCCCATGTTAATAATTTTTATATATAGAATCATAAGTTATAAACAAAAAAACTCAAAATAATAATAAAATTATTATTATTATATTCATCCATAACTTTTTTTTTAGTACAATAAGTGAAGGTGAAGAATTCGAACTCATAATCTCTTGATCAGAGATAGGTGCTAATTACTATGAGCTACGATCATGTTGGTATATTCATCCTTAAAATCGATAGATACAAGTTAGGTTCAATGAATTAAATGAGATATATTGCAATGATATTATCGTCATTCGAACTTAATTTTATGTGCTTGGTACACCTACGCATTCTTATCCCCCTTAACTAACTTAAATGATATTTTTACTGCATTTATATAACATAATTTGTCGGCCTCCCATAACTACTATCTAAATCAACCTCTAGGTAATGTAGTATTTATAAACTTAATTTTACAAAATAAGAAAACAAAATAAAAAAACAGTTATTTGATAACTCATTTTTTGGATTAGTAATTGGGGTGTTTTTTTTAGTTATTTTATATATTTTTTTTTGTGGGTTTTTCATTGCCAGTTTATTATGTCTAGTTTGTTATTTTTTTCTTCTTCCTTTTTTATGAGTTCATTTAAAGAAATGGGAAAAAAAAGCAATTCAAGAGAAAAATGAGCTAATTTTTTAGCATGTTAGGCACTTAGGCGCCACGATATTTAAGCGCACAACAAAATGGTTGGCTAGGCACCTAAAGTGGAGACAGTGATTTTACCGATATACGTTCGGTCGCCCATGTGCCGAAATTGGACGCGTAGGCACTGCAGACAGATTCTACGTTTTTAAATCTTCCTTTAACCTAAATGAGGGTGGGGGGGGAGGTTATTTTCAAGAGAGAATGTTGGCTTTTCGAGCTTCAATCATACCATATGTTTGATGATAATAAACTTAATCTGCTGATGATTTTTGTGTTTCAAAGTGTTCAAAGTGTAGAGCTTGAAAAGACGAATCCAACGCAATTTGAATCGTTCAAGTCGGAATTTAAATGAAGAAGTTATGATCGAAAGAAATCGAATGGAAAATACCTAAGAAGATGACATGGGCGAATTTTATGTTGATACATGGCGAGATGTATTGTTGAAAAAAAAAGAAACAAAGAAAGAAGAAGAAACAAAGATTGAAAAGAAAAAAATGAAAATGAAAAGAAATTGAAAAACAAAGTTACCGTTTAAAGAAAAAGAAAAGAAAAAAGAAAAAAAAATCAAACTTACCGTTATACATATATATGTATTATATTATTTTATTTTATTTTATAATATATTATATAATATAATGTAATCATTACTTTTTAGAATTTAATCTTCATCCTTCATTTTGAATCATTATGATCCAAGGTTCTAATTTTGATTTTATTTTCAAATCATTTTTTTCACTTCCCTCCCCTATTTAAATGGGTTAAGTTTTAAAATAATGACATTTTAAAAAGAAATTACAAAAATAATGTTAATTTAAAAATAATAACTAAATAAATGTAAATTAAATAAATAAATACAAAAGTAATTAGGTTTTTGAAACTATTGACAAAAATAGATTAGGTCAAAGGAGGGGTCAAAACTCGCATACAATGGACGCTACTTCCGTGCAACGTGTATTGTCTATGTGACGGGTGAGGTATTATTGACGTGGAAGTCGCGTACAATGGATGCGACTTCCACGATGGACGCGACTTCCACGGAAATCGCAGCTGATGCACGCGACTTCCCCCTTATTGAAGTCGCGTCCCACGCACGCGACTTCCGCAAATTTTTCTTTTTTTTTTTCGCGGAAGTCGCATGCATCCTTTCAAACATTTTTCATCTCTTTTTTTAGTGAGTTTTGGTATATATTTTTTATTGTTACTTTTATTAATATTGCAAAATTAATTTTATTAATATTGAGTTTTCATATATTTTTTTATTATTACTTTTATTAATATTGCAAAATTTATTTTATTAATATTGCGAAATTTTTAATTAAGATGCAATTAATTATTTTAATTTTTGTTATTATATTTTAAATTTTGATTAAAATGTGATTAAAGTTTAAAGTTTTAAAATTAAACTAAAAGCTACTTTTGGATAAAAGTTTTAAAATATATTCGATACAAAAAGTTGTCTTAAACTTTTAAACATATTACAAAGCATAGATAATCATGTACCACATTGTCGTGGCCTTCTTACGCGTCCACGACGAGGTTCTTGTTGAACAGGTGATGGGTCAGGTTGAAGAGCTGAAGTAGATGCGGTGTCTAAATGAACTCTTGGCGTAGGAATCATTAGAAAATGTGATTGTATAGGAGTATTCATAGTCTGTTCATCTCCTATAGCATCTTCATTTTGTTCCTGAACTTGTTCAGCTTCTTGTGCTTCTTCTTGAACTTCTTCATTTGGCTGTGCTTGATTGCGCCTACGACGAGGACGCCTCATTTCGAAGTTTGAAGCTACTCTCGGATAAACTGAATTTCACTCCAGCCATTTTCCTTATTTTTCACAGTCGTCAAAATACCTCCATGACGATCAGAAATTAGACAAATTCCATCTCGGTCGGTAACCAAATTTCGCAAGGCACACAAAAACCACGACCAACTAGAAGTATTTTCCTCTTCCACAATAGCAAAAGCAATAGGGAATATATGTCCATTTGCATCAATTGTGGTGGCAATAACTAATTTTCCCTTATACTTGCCATACAGATGTGTACCATCAATCTGGATTAATGGTCTACAATGTTTAGATCCTTCAATTGCAGGACCAAATGACCAAAACACTCGTCCAAAAATAAGATGTCCAGGATTATTCGAAGGTATCAAGTCCCAGAGTACTCGAGTGTCGACGTTGTAATGCACTAAAGCATTCAACCAGTATGGGAGCTCTTCATATGATTTTTCCCAATCTCCAAAAACTTGAATGAGTGCTTTTCATTTAGCTTGCCACATACGTCTGTAGTTCACAATATCCAAAATCTTTTTTTATGACTTCTTGTAATGAAGCTACAGACGTACTAGGATCACGTCGTACAATATTCTGAATTTCATTGCACATAAAATTTGAGTCCAATTGTGAGTGATCATGTGTAAGCTCGGCATATAAACATGAATGAACCTCCTCAAGTACACCGATTTCAAACATCCCATGAGATTTACGTCGACGAGCACGAAGTCTCCACTTGCAACCATCATTCCACTGTTTGCATTTTACATACCACATATCTTGATTCGATTCAATTACAACAAATTGATAATGTTGTGCAATACAATATTTCTTGACAGCAAGTTGTAGTTCTTCTTTGGTCCTAAATTTTGACCCTATACGTATGTTATCCACACTCATTTCTAGAGACATTGACCCTTCTTCCAACTTTGAACCTTCTTCACATATAGAGTCTACAATCTCAAAATCTATTTCAGTAAACATCGGTGAAGGTGCTTGCTCATTTGGGAGTGGAGGATTCAAATTTACTGGAATGTTCAAACACAATTCAGTTCCAAACAATTTATCCACTTCCACCTCAATATCAGAAGCGGATCCATTTCCAGGTTCAAGTATCACAATTTCATCACAATCTAATGACATAACTGTACAATATTTATAATTATGTTAACGAATTATTTTAAAAAAAACATACAACAATATTCATAACATATAACATAAATCTAAAAAAGTTAACCATAATCTAATGTTAATCCATCTATGTCTAAATTAAATAATTCATGACAAAAAATATATATACAAATAAAGAATGACATACAAACAAAATAAAATTAATAAAAAAAAGACATATAAATACAAACAAAAAAAATTAATTAAAAAAAAGACATATAAATACAAACAAACAAAAACAATTAATAAAAAAAAACGTATACAAACAAAACAAAATTAATAAAAAAAATACATATACAAACAAAACAAACTAATAGAAAAACATTTACCAACAAAATCAACTTAATAAAAAAAAAATAATTTACGGGCGGCGGTCGACGTACGGTCACGACAGCGGCAGAAATGGAGCAATGGAGGCGGAGGAAGAGGCGGGAATGGAGGAGGCGGCAGAGCTCACACGGCGGTAATGGAGGATGAGGGAGGGGGGACCATGGAAGAAAGAAAGAAAAAGTAAAAATGGGGGAGGCGGTCACGGGTGGGGACAATTTTGTCCCCACCGAAACCCTAGCAAGTCGTAGCCAGCGTCAGAATGGAAGTATGGCTACGACTTCCTTCTGAGGAGCCACGTCAAACCGAAGTCGCAGCCAAGGGCAGCGATTTCGTGCTAAATCGCACACAACGACAGCGATTTACCTACCCTATTTTTGGAATATATTTTGATCCTACCCTACTTTTGTCATTTGTTTTTAAAAAGTAATTATTGAAAAAAAATCCTATTTAAATCTATCTCGTCTCTCACTTTTATATACCAATTTTCTTATTTTTCAAAACCTCTATAAACCATTCTTGCTCTCTCCAACTTCTCAATTCTACTCCAATTTTCTTTCTTGGGAGAGATATTCTTCTGGTGAGGATTGATGTATTTATGAGCTTAAACTTGTAAATCTACTCTATTGGAGAGTTTTAGTGTGTGGAAAATTCTTATTTCCACACTTATTTGGGGTTCGTTTTTGAGCCGGTAAAAGGAACGAAGTGTGGGTTTCGATCTTTGTCCCAAGAAAAATGTTGGGTTTAGTTCTAGATCTCGTAAAAAGAGTGGTTTGTAAGGTTGGGTCTTGATACAGCAAAAGGACCGGGTTTCCGATCTCGAACCCGTAAAAGGATCATGCTTAGTGGAAAATCTCGAGAGGTGCTCGGGGAGTGGAGTAGGTCGAGGGTTTGCCGAACCACTATAAATCTCTTGCGTGACGTTTTCTATAGCACTTACTTTTTATTTATTGAAATTCCTTGTCATAAATCTAGTGTGAATCTAACATGAGTCTATCTCAATTTTATTAGACATATACCACCCAGAAAAAGATTCGTGTGCTGAAACTCTGACTATGTTGTACTAAAAAAATTAGACATATACCACCCAAAAAAAAATTCGTGTGCTGAAACTCTGACTATGTTATACTAAAAAAACAATGGAGTGGGATGAGGACAAAAAATAGGCCCTAATTTTTGTATTAGTGGTAGTTTTGGCATCAAGTCTAAGAAAACTAAACGAGTGGGATGAAGACAAAAATAGGCCATGAGATATGATAGAAAAAATATATACTTTGTCTTTTAGCTTCATTTATTAGAATACTTGATTTATGGAAGCAAGGGTCCTCAAAAAAATAAATTCTTTAATTTGTTTGCCCTTTTTAAGCCTTTAATTAACGTGAGTTATCGTCACATCTCCCTCTAAATGTATGATTAAAATGTATTATTATTTTAATATAATTTTACAAAAATATATTTTATTTAAAACTATTTTTACCAATATTATTGTGAACAAATCCTATATTTGATGAGACAATCTCGTTAGACATGGTTGTTTGCCGCATCATAATCAGTCTGGTCAAGAAATAATTTTAAGTGATGTTGCTTGCTCTATTAAAAAATTGATGGTGATAATTATCTAATAATTATATAAAATATTTTGTTTAGATTTGTTGATTATCTTTTAAATTTGTATGTAAGATATGTTGATTATCTTTTAAATTTGTATGTAAGATATGACTAGAAAAAGTAAAGATCCAAGATTCACATTGACTAGATAAAGCAAAGATCCACGACAAGAAAATTAGATTTTAGATAATTTCAAATTTGATTCTAATGAATATGAAATATTTTAAATTTTAGTCCTTATAAATTCAAAATTTTCAATTTAGTATATATGAATCGGGGTTGGTTTCAATTTGTTCCCTATAATTTAAAATTTTTAATTATGTCCATAATTTAGTGTTCACGATTTGCAATATTGTAATGGTGTCAAATTTTAGTATAATTGAAAACATAGTTATTGTCTTGTAGATTATTGACCCTAACTTTTATTTCAATATATTAAAATTAAAAAGATTTTGACTATTTAAACTAAAAAGAAAAAAAAAAGTAAAAGTGCTTCTAGAGATTTTATTTCACGTAATTGAATTATAAAATCATGTTAGTTAATTTAAAGTTATACTTTCTCGTGTTTTGAAGGAAGGAATTGCAATTATCTAACTATCTCGCAATAAAATTGGGCTTAATTTCTGATTTCAATTTCAATTTGGAAATCTAAATATATTCAGGAATTATGATTGAGGAATAATTTGGAAATCTAAAGCAATAAATTATAAAATTAAATATGATCCATCAACCCTCTTGAACAGGTGATTGGTTTAACATGGTATAAAAAATAGTGTGATCCCATTTACTTACCATGAATAAAATTGGGCTTCCCTACCAGGTGTAATCCGATTCATTATTTTGTGAGCCCCACATATTTATTATAATTACTTTACAATTTTTCCCATTTCTTTCTCGTCTATTAATTAAATCCATATAATTTTTAATTATTTTTTATATTTTTATAATTTCCTTTTCGTTTATACTTCAATTTTATTAGTTGATGTGATTTTATTATATATATTATAAATTTATATTAATTAATATAAATGGATTTTTTAAAAAGAAATGATTATTTTTAAATATTAGAATAATATAATGATATATTATATTAAATGATTATTGTTCTAATAAAAAGGTATTTTATTTGATGTAATTTTATTTTAATTATTTATTATTTATTAATATTAAATAAATTGTTATAATAAAAAATATTTAGTATCAATAATAGAGTAATAAATTAAATTAAATTTATGATTATCATAATTAAAAAAATATTAGTACAATAATGTATTTCTAATTTACTAAAAATAAGAAAGGAGTATACTAGTCATTGTTATATATTTGAGTATCATTCCGATTCTAATTTCAAACACTTTTAGTAAACAACGTCAAAGGAATTCTGATTACGATTCTAGAAAATTTATGATAAACAACATCAAATGAATAACATTCCCATTCCGATTTATTTCATTTCGATTTAGTTTGATTTCGATTCATTCTCATTACGATTTCTGGTGAGTAAACGGGGCCTAAAAGAGAGTAGAGAGGAGGAAGAACCTGAAACTTGGGATAATGGAGTCGAAACAGATGACCCGCGACCTACGAGGAAAATGATTTTAAACACTACTACCAATTCCTACAAGGAATATGATATTATTGTCTTATAAGAATTATTACAATACTATTTTCCTATAAGGTTTATGATATTTGACTTTTATCAATAGAACCCTTTTGTTAAGGTTTCATTTGTACAGAATCTAAATAGAAGAGATTTGAGTGGTTGTGCCAGTGTGTGGAAAGGAGTCTGTAAACCGTGGGTTTAGTGAGGGTGTTTTCAATTGTGTAATTTTAGATAGCCATTTGTTAAATTAGTTAGAAGCAAGATAGTAATTACATAGTGATATATTGAGTGACATCTCAATTGTAATATTCTGAATATAATAGAAATTGCTTTTTTGCAGAAGACTGGACGTAGTCCCAAGATTGGGGTGAACTAGTATAATTCCTGTGTGTTAAGCTTTTCTATCCAGATCTTTTAGTTCATTATTGTTGTGTCTTACTTATCTAGTTTTAGTCTGTGGAACGGAAAAATCAAATAATTCATGTTTGAAGAATTTACAAGATGATCGAGTAATCTATATATATATATATTTTCCATCAATGTCATCTGGTCTTCGTCTTCTCCAATCTATATTCTTTGTGCCTATGCACCCTCCAACTAATCTTATTTTGAATGGAGAAAATAAGTGTATTTACGATCGGTCGCTCCTTAACCTAATCAAATTAAGAATGATTTTATTTTTTGTATTATCAATTTTATTTGATTCATTATCTATTTCTCTAGGGTTTGGGGAAAAATTAAATATTTTAAATGTTCAACAAACGCTCTTAGTGGCTAGGCACCACTTTTTTTTGTAAGTTATTTTAGCTTCTTTACGATTTTGTGTTACGGTAAAACAACACGGTCGTCTCAGAGGAAGGAGAAGGACCTGCAACAATAGAGATTACTGACCCTCTTATTGTTCATAGCCGTCTGTTACGAGTCCAGGATGTCAGGAATCATAAATATGAGGGATCCCCGAAATAAAGTAGGGTGGGCTGTGCTTCCACAAAGGCTTCCCCTTCTTCCCGGTCAAGATAGATGGGAAGGAGTCCTATCTTGAAAAAGTCATAACCAGTCTCTTGGAACAACCAACTATCAAACATTTTTCACAATTGCATGATATTGTACACTTTTTAATATAAGCCTTCATAACTTTCTTCTCGTTTAACCTAAAATATCTCATACCAATGAGCTACTAAAAGTTCCAATTATCAAAATATTTTTTCTAAATGGCCCTTTCAAACTACTTAATGCCTTTTCCAAATAATAAAAAAAATTATGCAAAAATATGGCTTGGGTAATTGTCTTTGATTTTTTTTTTTAATAATTACTATTAGTCATCCTGTTTTTAGAATGGCCTAATTTGGTAGAATAATTGAAAGTTATCTTATTTTAAATTTATTTTTTTCTCTGTTTAAAAATAAAATGACATTTAATTCGTATAACCCAGTAAAGCTCTTTAACTCTAGTTTAATTTCCTACTTTATTACTTTACAAATAAACGACAAATTTGTTTATGCCCAAATGATCGAATGAATCTCTTCGTGAACAGTGAAACCTGCAAGATACAGAGGGGGTACACCTATTTCCGACCTGTACTTACTCGAGTATCGGAGTGCACGTGCTCGCTCTATGTCTTGCATGTTTCACTGTTCACAACAAGATTCATTAAATCGTTTGGATAGAACAAACTTAAATTACCGTGATTCAACCATCACATGATGCATGTGAAAAAAAAAAAGTTGGTATCATAATGCTATAAATAGCACTAGTTCAGTAGATGCGTCATACCAATTGAGATCCCACAACCAAAGGTACCAAAGAAAAAAAAATGGGAAAGAGAGAAATTTTGTTGGTTTTGAGTATGTTTCTAGCGATTTCAAGCTCAGAGGGCGCGAACGAATTCGATTACTACCAAGTCGTGCTTCAATGGCAACCGGCCACTTGTAGTAGTGCAACTCTAAACACTGTATGCGTGCAACCTCCAGAAGATAGATAGAGTGTCCATGGTGTTTGGCCTAGCCTATCGTCGGGATATCTTCCAACGTGTTTTGATACTCCGCTCTAAGATGCCACAATGGTAGTCATTCATATATCTTATAAACCTCATTAGGTCCTGATCTGGAGATGTTTATCAGTCTAAATGTTTTTGTTTTGAAAACCTAAATACGATGCTTATTGATTCTTTCAGATATTGACGATTCAAGCTAGGTTAGACCAAGATTGGCCAAACATGATAACCCAACAAAACCCGTCGTTTTGGTGCTACGAGTGGACAAAGCACGGGACTTGTTCGAGCGCGTATCTGAGCCAATTCCACTACTTCAATTTTGGACTATGGGTATATACCAATTCCGATCTGCAATCTACTCTGTATCAATATGGTATCTATCCCAATGGACAACAATACACGAAGACAGTTGTCCAAAATGCAATTTATAGTGCAACGGGAAAGTGGCCAGCCCTTCGCTGCAACAACAACTACAGAACTGGTAACATGCAGTTGCATGAAATAAGTTTGTGTTTCAGCAAGAATGGACAGGTTCTCATAGACTGCCCATTCAATGCCGTTGCATGCAATTAATATCTCGTATGGAATTCACCGACTTATTCAGCGAGTGTGGCTAAGGAGTAAAACTAATCACTGCCTTGCAACTGCTCTTACTGTGAGGGTTAAGTTGTTGGAAGTTATGTTTCTTTAATAAATATCTATCTTTCGTCTCTGTTTGTAAGATATGTTTTCTAATAACTGTCTACCATCATCGTGTGTTTGTGAGGGATAGATGGAAGAAGTTGGTGTGTAATGCTGAAAGAAAGAACAATCTTTATCTTGTTTTCTAAATCTTTACTATTAAAATTTGTAGTTTAGACCGTTAGATATCCTACAAATGATAAAAATTGTCCTATTTGATCCGCTTGAGTTTTGGATTGATTGGTGGTTTAATCATGTTTATCATCATATCATATCATATCATAGTTGGAGGTCTTGTATTCGAACCTGGGTATTGGTTAGGTCTTGTTAAATTTTTTGGTTGGTTGGTGGTTTAGTCCGATTTAACATAGACTATGGTCATTCGTAATAATGATGAGACAAATTGTATATAATTTGAAGGATATTGCCAAACACAGTGGGGGGTACTTCATGCATTATTGGTCTTATGGACCACACATAGAGATAATAATGTGAATTAAATAAATAAAACATCCTAAAACAAAAAGACTATACAGATGCTGAAGTTTGGGAAAATTGTCAACCATAAATACTGGCTAAAAAATGAAGTAAAATTGTAAGGAGATCACTTAAATAAAATAACTGAAAAAAATTACACCCTATATATTTTCAAATAAACTAGAGAGGTAAGAGTTTATTTGATTAAATTATAATATACCTTGATGTAATCTATAAAATACAATCCATGGATGGATCTTAGTGTGTTTGGCTAATGGTAAATAGTTTGATAAATGATGAAACTTAATAGTAATTGTTTTATATTATTGATTTATAATCGTTTCTTTTTATAGTCCATGGTTTTTTCTTTTTTTTTTGGTCACTTCAGGTTGATCAATAGTGTTCAATATCAATGTTGATAAATTTTTTTAAAAGTTGGATTTTAAAAGTTGTAGTTGTTTTGTTTGGAATTTGAATGAGATCCCTTGTACAGTTGCTGTTATTTGCAGGCTTCATTTGTATGCATAATCATGTATGTGAATACTATTTAGCTAGTAAAATGTCCCTCACTTATAATGATCAAATATGTGATGTTGGTAACCATTGTGATGAGAATTCTATAGCGATTGATATTAATCTATTACCTCCAATCATTAAAAGTCTAGTAGGGAGGCCGGAAAAAACAAAGGATACCTTCAATTAATGAGGTGAGAAATAACACAAAATGAAGCTGTTGTTAGCGTGTTGGTTAGAATCGTAGAAGTTGTAAATTTCCACCTATTAAACAATGACGTATATCATTTGTATTGGATGTTAAGTGAGATATTATTAGGCATATCAATGACACTGTATATCAAAAACTACTTCTTATATGAATGATAGAATTGCAAAATTTTATTATTGATAATTTTACTGGTCATCATGGTATATCAGTAACGTTAATCGAATATATCAATGATATATCAGTTAATTGATATACCTATTATGTAGTATAATAAAGGTAGATTGTATAAGTTTAACTGATATACCTTAGTTGCAAAACATCAAGGTATGTCATTTATAACTCATATGTCCAGTATAGAGCACATGAAGATATATTAGTTGTAACTAATTTACCTACTATGAATTGCATCAAAGTAAATAAGTTATAACTTGTATATCGTCTTAGTTGCAATACATCATGGTATATCAATTACAACAGATACCTTAAGGTATATAACTTATAATTGATATGACTAGTATGAAGTACATCAAGGTATATCAGTTATAAATTGTGTATACAGATACATAAGAGGTACATCAATAAGGTATATCACTATTGAATAAAGTAAATCAATGGTATATGAATACAACTTATTAGTGGTGTATCGGCACACCCATATTTAGAGGTATATCAATAATGTATACAACGTAAATCAATTGTATATAAAAATACAATTTATGTATGATAAAAAAAAATTAAAGAAATATTTGTGTTGGGCTTGGGCTTAGGGTAAACTAACTTTGTGCACGGGCTGGACTAACGCAATATATGCTACTTTCGCAAAATTGGAATGTAGTTGCCAATTTTGTAATTTCGTATTATTGTTGTTGTTATTATAATATTGTTTGTTAAAGCAACCGCCCCTAAATAATTGATCAAACAACTAGATTATGGTTTAAAAATTGAATTAGGGTTTTTGAGAAGTAATTGAATTAGGGTGAGATATTGATTTTTCACCCAGACGAAAGCCACTAAAAGCGTAATCAAGAAAAATCGTGAGAATGGGAGGCATTATTTTGAACCAATGGAATTGGGAATAAGGAGACTCTAATTAAAAAAGTTTATTGAGAGTATGAGTGAAATCATTCACACCATATCAAATCACGCATAAAAAGGCACGTTTCTTTGTTGATGGCGATTTTTGGGAAAGGGCCACGTGGTACCTGGATGAGCAGTCCGGCCTTGGATCCACTGGACCATAAACCAAAGAACTCGATGCCGGTGCGGTGTCCCGCCTAATACATTCCGACGATCAAGTTAGTAATCAGAATATCAGTAGGAAAAAAACACCTCAAGTATTAGTGACAGGTTGTTCACTTAATTGGTGAAGATGGTGGTCATTCCTTTTATAGCCTTGAAGGGCCGACCAGGAAGGACGACGGTTGGAGGTGACAGAGACGTCGCACACTGTACGGTTGGGTAGGAGGAAACGCGGTTTCGACAGCAGTAGAGTGGCTCCGCCACCTGTGCCTTCTGGGCATGTTGCCCAAGGCCGTGGGATGCATCTGTCGTACTGACAGCGTGCGTTGCCAACTATTGCTGTGTATGGAGTGTAACCGTTTACAGTCCTTCGTCCCTTCGCAAGTAGATGCATTTCCCGTTGGGTGACATCCTGTCTGAGAAGGTGGTTATCAGTGGGTCCGTGCTCGTGGAGGGACGGATGCGTGTCCTGTTCGGACGTTAAGCATAACAGTTAGCCCTCTTTTGGGGCCAGGTCACTTTGTTAATTATTGGGTTGGGCCCAAAAGTGTTTGTAGTCTGACAGGGCGCGTCGGCGTTCCCTTCCAATCTCTGCAGATTAATTGGTGGGGCCCACAAGTTATTGTGACTGCCTCGGTCAGTCGTCAGCACGTATGACCACTTGTACGACCACTTTGATGGGGGGACACGTGCCCGTAACTGTTTAGTGGGCGATCGTGTCCCTCGCGTGGTGTTCGAAGCGATAAAGTCGGTGGTTGCGATTTCCTATGCTATTCGGATCCGAAGCAACGCTCAGAAATCATTTTAAATCAATATGTAGGCGGGATGATGATTACTCTTTCTTTGCGCTGTTACTCCTTTGCTTCTTTCTGGGTTGACTGCATCCATGGCTCGCTGCCCGTTCGTCAACCACGTTCCGTCACTGGCCAGGAATAAGATCTTTCGGAGCTTCGCACCACTTACCGCATCCCCGATTATATCCTTATGCGCCTCCCGTTTACGGACAAAAGGATAGATACCCCTCCGCCTGGTTGGGTAAGTTTCCACCTGCAGATGTTTTGGAATGTGGTCAAGCTTCCCCTCTCCCTTTTTGTCCAGGCATTATTGGTTTTCGCTGGCCTGGCTCCGACACAACCGGCTCCCAATGCATGGGGAGCTTTGATAGCATTGGCTATCCTTTGGCCGGAATTGGGACGAGGTGAAGAGATGACTTTCTCGCTACTATCTACCATAACCATGATGAAGTCTATCAGAGGCTTTCCTGGGTTCATAGTTTGAATTCTCGCTGAGAGACGCTTTTCAACGCTCCGACCTTGAATAAGAACTGGAAGGATCACTGGTTCCTCACACTACTCCAGAAGATCAGCAGTCGGGACCAGTTGCATCAAAGGGCAGTGGTTAGTTGGTGACAGCTCGTGGGTCGGACGTGTGTTTAGTTGCTTCAGGGAGCACGATATGTTCTCAACAATTATTTTTCTTCGACAGGTATGGCCTTTTGAGCTTCTGGTTTTCCTTGGCAGTATTCCCGGGTGGGGTCCCTCCCGTTGCCTCTCGGACGAATAGCGTTTTGAAGAAGATCCTTGCCATCCCTTGGGCAAAGAGCGTCTCTACGCTTAATATGACGGACGAGAGGTTGGCAGAACATCATTGATCGGGAACCACAATGGTCCGACTAGAGGCAATGATGAGTGTCCGGCCCCTTGTGTGGCTCCGGCAGGTAATGACGTTGGTTTCCCTCCTTTTTTGGTGTTTTGCTATGGGTATTCAGTTTTTCAGTACAGGTCTTGTGAGGCCAACGTTAGTTTTGCCCACAAGACGTGAACTCATTTTCGGGTTAATCCTTATTTGGCTCTCGATAGAATTGGTGGCTCCTTCTTCTAGGATAATTTTATGCATGCAAAAAGTAGGGATAATTCCTCTTATGTCCGCTATGGACCATCCAATAGCCCTATTGTAGTTAGATTAAACCTGCAAAAGCAAAGATTCATGTTCATTAGACCAATACGAAGAAATGATAACCGGCAAAGTATCGTTTAAACCCAAATAAGTGTATTTTAAATGAGGGGTAGGGGTTTTGATGTGATCATATTTGGCCTCAAGTCCATGGAATCAAGTCAAGCCAAAAAAAGAGCTCGACTGTACACAAAATGCCCATAACGGGCACGCCTATGCCAGCCGTCCGCGGGCCCACGCCCCCTGTACGCCCAAGCGCCTGCGTGCCCTACTGCCACCAGCGCCCATGCGCGCCCCACACCCGCCAGCACCTTGCCGCCTATGCCGCCAGCACACTGCCGCCTAGTGCCCTAGCCGCCCACGCCATGCCGCCCACCAAGCGTCAGCGCCCCTGCACAAGCGCCCCATGCGCGCCCTCTTGGCACTGCCCTTACCCCGTGCCCACGCGCAATCCAACGCCCCTACCCCGCACCCGTGCGCATGCCACCGTGCCAGCGCGCCTCTAACCAGCGCCATGCGCGCACGCCCAGCCCCCACGCGCGCCAGCCTTCCTTGCTGCCCACTCCTCCGAATTAAGGAATATAATTCCTTTATATTTTAGTTTATTGTTGGGAGATTTGTTTTGAATTTTATCTTTGATTTCTTTGTTTTATTTATCATTTTAAAATTTCACTTTTAGGCAAGTTTTAGATTTTTTTAGGAATTTATCAATTTTAATTTTTCTTTTAATTTTGTTATTTTCTTTAAAAGACCAAGGGCCTTGGCCTATAAATAGGCTTGTACCCCTCCACTGTAACACATATTGGAATTGTCTTTTGAATAGAATTGAGTTTCTCTCATTGCCGTGTGCAAACCCCCCTTCAAATCTCGAATCCTTTTGTGTGGTTGAAGCTAGGCCTTCGTGTTTGAACCCCTCGTAGCATGCTTGTTTGATTGGTCCTCAAACTCGTGGAGTGTTTCTGGCCTCGAGCATAGTGAATCATCTGTCTACTTAAGGTAACGACTGCAAAGGTAATCCCTTTAACCTTGGCCTTTCGGGTTGAACCAACTATACGATTTAATGCAAGTGGCTTGTGGCTCGAGTAGCTCAATACGTTTGGGTTGTCGCGTATCATTTGGTATCAGAGCTTAGGCTCTAGACTGGGATATATGTTTATTTTCTGTCTTTAAATTCTTGTCATTGTCTTTACATTCCTTTATCCAAAAAAAAAAAATCTCATAAAACGTTCCATTGTTCATTGTCTTCCGCAAGCCAACTTTGTCTATCATTCTTGCAAAGAATTTTTTATTTCGAAAATTTTCTTTAAAGTGTCCAAAACTTGTTTGTTTGTGTTATGCACCTCAAAGGCTTTCCAACAAACCAAGTTTCACTTTAATCCCAGCCCTATAGCCAAAGTTATCAACTTTTCTTTGAACCCAAGAAATTGAGAGAAACATGTAGAGAGCATAAACCAGAGCCAACTTTAAAAATCTATAACTTGTTGCTCAGAAGTGCAAATTGAGACCTCATAAATATTTATGTGTTAGCTTTCCATAGAGCCCAGAATTGATAATTTTCGATGTGGTTTGAAAGTTATCGCTTTTTTGAAAACATTGTGTAATCTGGAAATTCTACAGTCGTCGAAGAAGTAGTGTCCCAACTTCGACGATTCATATCTTACTGATCTTTTTGTTAAATATAGTCAAATCAGATACCAATTTAAAGGACTTTGAAAGAGCTTTCCAGGGACATATAGATCGCCGCCATCCGAGGTCTGTAGCAGCAGTTATCAGCGAAAGAAGAGAAGATGTCCAAGCAGAAAACTTTCCAAATTTGAAGCTCGACGTTTTTGGAGAAAATCTTTGGGCCACCAAATCTTGTCCAAATCAATTTATTTTTGAAAAATAATTGTAACATTGATGATAATTTGATTTAAAATTATTGTTGGATTATTTTGACCTAGTTGGACAGCCCAAAAAAAGGAGGACAGCCGCCAGCCTCACTAGGCCACCCGAGAGAGACCATTTGTGCAGCCCCACAATTTTCTTTGAGAGCGCAGCCCCCTCCAATGAAATCCAAACCTTTTGGCAGCCTAAACACTCTATGTACACTTGTTATACTAACTGTGGCTACTAGTTGGAGCCCCATCCGAGTTGTATACATCACACACCCCTCACCCAAAGTTACCCAAATTACCGTAAAGTTCACTGTTTTGTTGGTAAGTTTATTGTTGTGTTTGTTTGCACTACAAATTGGATTTGTACATCTTTTTAGCATATTTATGACTTCATTGATTTTATTTGCATATTTCTTTCTTTTTTTAGCTTTAACTTCAATTTGCATATTGTGGTTGAGTCCATAGAACGAAGAGCATTAAGCTTAAGGTTGTCTTATCATTCTTGTTTATATCTTGCCTTATTCTTATAAATATCATTTGGTATCATTATAACTATCATTTGGTATTCTTTTGAGTCTTTTCTTTGGTGTCTTATATACCATTGACGCCTAGTAAAGAAAAAAAGGGATATTTTTTTGCAAGTTGCTTGTAGGCTTATACTCACTTGTTCTAAGACCGATTTGCCACGAGCATTCAAGTGAGCACCTCCAAACGGTATCCACACCAATATCCACCCTACCAAAGGAGAGGAAGCTGTAACGCCCCGCGTTACTCAGGTTAGCTTGCCCCGAGTCCCGGGGAATTTTATAACGAAATGGATTTTAGTTATTGATTTATTTATTTATTTCATTTTTTATTTTAATTGTTTCACCAGTGATCTTTATTTAATTTTAGTGTGGCATCTCGGCTACTGTGTTGTTACAAATTTAGTGGTGAGTTACTAGCGTGTAATATTTATTAAGTTACGTTTTTTTTATGGATTCCGCTATGTGACACTTGCTCTGGGCCACTGGATCAACTACGAAATTATTATTGGTTTTGTTATCAAGGTGTGATTGGGTAAATGGACCTTAAACAAAAGAAACTAGCCCAAGTGGGTCTATGTTGCAAAACAAGAGGAAAGGGGGAATTTAAAACAAAGCAACCCTAGCCCATCTTGTCCTCCTTCCTCATCTTCTTCCACCCTCCCCTTTCGTTGGAGCTGCCAGCCCCCATCCGGAATTCTTTCTCCGACGAAGCAGTACCGACGACGGGACAGCAGCAGGCGCGGGCGTCGGCAGCAGCAGGTGCGGCGTCGGGCAGCAGCAGCGCGGCGTTGGGCAGCGGCAGACGGCGGCAGCGCGCGACGGGCAGCGGCGGCGCGTGGCGTTGGGCAGCGGCAGACGGCCACGACGTGCGACGGGCAGCTGCGGCGCGTGACGCTCGGACTGCTGCAGGCGGCATCGTTACGTGTGGCTGTTTTCGCAGCGTCCCTTCTCCGATCCAACGAGCCTAACAACCTCGAATAGCTTAGATCTGTGGAACCCGGTAATTTTTCTTTGACCCACATTTACTCGAAGTTAGATTTGGATTACCCACATCCAAACGAAACCGATTTGGAATACCCACACCTAAGCGAAGTTGTTTTGTAGTAACAGACATAAAAACGAAGTCGTTGGAGGTCGTTTGGGCACTTTTCGCTGCTGCAAAAACGTGGACAGCAGTGTTTTGGTGGTGTTCGGCGATTATTTTCATCCGTTCGAAGGCTGATTTACGCTACCCACACCCTTGCAAGCTAGATCTAATTTACCCATACCTACACGAAGTCGTTTTGCGGTAATGAGCCCTTTGAACCCTCGTAGAGACGTTTTTCGAAGGCTGAACAGTACATTTAAATTGCTGTTTTTTTTCTGTTTTTGGTGCTTAGGTGTGAGATCGAC
The DNA here is from genome assembly GCF_013281855.1 of Momordica charantia. Taxonomy (NCBI): domain Eukaryota; kingdom Viridiplantae; phylum Streptophyta; class Magnoliopsida; order Cucurbitales; family Cucurbitaceae; genus Momordica; species Momordica charantia. Next base: position 16,578,402 of record NW_028275166.1, on the reverse strand, counting down.
GCAAACTCGAAGACGTGGTTGTGTAAGTAGCACCAGGGGGCGAGTGCGTGCGTTATTTAGCGTTAACGGGATGTTTTGATGTTGATTTTTTTTGCCAAAATAATTTAATTGAGCATGTAGGGATTGTTAGTTTTGATTTGTGAACTTCTAATGATTTGTTGCCGTCTTTCTATTATTGAACACTTATGAGGAGACATGACTTATGTTCTTATTGTTGTAGGTGACTAGTAGATTCTGAATTGTTGTGGTTAGAAGTAACTGGCTTATGACGTTTTGCAAATATGTTGTAAATGAAATGCTCGCGTTGTTAAACTGATAATCTAGTTTATACTGTTTTAGTTGTGAGCTGTTGGGTGTGTCTTGTTTATTACAAGGAAAAGCATGCTTGTGAACTGTGCAGTGAATTGGGATGTGGGAAATTTACCTGTAGGTGGTCATGGGAGGGTTAGTGAAGTGGTGAAGGGTGAAGGGTGAAGGGACGGGTTGGCAGTCCGTTAACTATGGGTGTTCTGATCTGAAAATGCATATAAATCGCTTGGAGGTTCAAAGCCTTGAGTAGTGGCCTTGGGAATAAATGACAAGGCCGAACGTCAAATTTCTGTAAATGAGTATTGGGGTCTTGGGGATAAATGTCAAGGACCAATACGCTGGGAAGTCATCGGTACCTTGGGGATAAACGGCAAGAACCGGTGCTCAGTTCAGGCCTTGGGAATAAATGGCAAGGCCGAACATCAAGTTTCTGTAGAGAAGTATTGAGGCCTTGGGGATAAACGTCAAGGGTCAATGCAACTCGAGGAGTTAGGCTTGAAGGACTAAAGTAGAGTGGTGCTTGCGAAGTAGTGGTGCTAGGCCTTGAGAATAAATGGCAAGGTCGAACATCAAGTACTGTAAAAGAAGGGGTGGGCGGTATCTTGGGAATAAATGTCAAGAGCCGTCATGCCTCGAGAAGTTAAATGAGGTGTAACACAGGGGGGATGTAGAGAGAGGTTTAGTACTGTGGGACAAGGGCTAGTGAATCATTGGTTGTAGTCTTGGTAGTTCCGACGCATGGTTGTTGTATGTAAATGTCAAGTTATTGTTCGCTATCTCTCGCTGTCTATTTAATTGCCTTGCTATCGTTTTATCTTATATGTCGTGACTGTGAGCATGATTTTTGTGTTAGTTAGGAAGTGCTACTTACGGAGTACCCTATGTACTTACCCCCCTTTGTACCCTTATATGTTTTCAGGTGTGAACAAGATCGACCGCGTTGATGACGTGGAGAGGGCTTGACCGAGGAAGGATCACTAGCTTAGTTAGTGGGGTTAGAGGGAAGGGTCGTTGGGTACGAGTAGCCTTGGGATTTATGTTATTACTAGGTGTGAACCGCGGAGGAAATTTTGTATTCTTTGGAACTACTTTAATTGTTAGGGATGTTGCTGATAAACGCGTTGTTGTTGTCATTGGAGTTTAGGTGCACGGTTGTTTTTATTTATTTAAGAATTTTTGCCACTGAGACGAATATGAGATGTTGTTGTTTTTAAATTGCCCACGGAGGGTGAAGTCCTGACAGTTTATGACATTTATATTTCTGATAGAACGTATGGGAGTCGAAGCTTTATTTCATCTAAATTATTTTTCCAGGGAGTTGCTTATCTCGTGTTTAGAGTTAAGGTTAGCCAGAAGAATTATTTAGCGTTGCCTAGGATGTTTATATGAAATCTTGGGGCGTTACAGAAGCCGAGAGGATAAGTAAGGAATTGGGAGTGAATTTTATTGTTTATACTAACCTTTACTTGTGTAGTGATGGCAACAAAAGGCAAACATCAAAGAGAAGGAACAAGTCCACGATACGAGAATTATAATAACCATGTCTTTAATGTAACTCATCAAAGGAGGAAAGATCACCATACTAGTGGCTACCTTGGACACACAACTCCTAGACTTCCTAAGTTCCATGGAAGTACAAAGCCACAAGAATATCTTCATTGGGAATACCAAGTCGAGAGCATCTTTGCTCAACACCATTGGAGTGAAAGCATCAAGGTAAATTTTATTATCACTTGTTTTAAAGATTATGCTATAACATGGTTGGATGCTTTGTTTTTTAGTAGGAAAAAAAATTGATAAAGTCAAATCACCTCATGGAGAGAACTCAAGCCCATAATGAGGAGACAATTTGTTCCTAAGTCAGTAGTCAAGTTGAAAAACTTGAGACAAAAAGACAAATGTGTTGAAGCTTACTACGACGAGATGTGTTCATTGCTTGAGGAGCTTAACATATATGAAGATGAGTAGACCACCATGGATCGATTCTTGAATGGACTCAATGGAGAGATTGCCAAGGTGATTGCGGAAAGAGAAGAAATTCGATCTTGTACTAGGTTGGATGAAATGTTCACCTTGCCAAGAGGATTAAATGAAGACATCAACAAGAATCTTCAAGGTATGCTAATCACAAACCTTATAATCATGACATTCCTACTTTAGGAAAGATTAGCTTGTTTAATATAGTCCCAATAGTAAAAAATAAAGAGCATGATATACTTTGTGGAACTAAGTGTGGTATACCTACTACTAGTACCAGAAAGGTATATTGCATGACTTTATATCTACTATTAAGGAATAAAGTATTAAGATTGACAATGAAATACTTTGTGATGCTATGCAAGTTGATTCTATTCCATTAGATTGCAAAGTATTACATGATTGTATGCCTATTGATGAAAGGGTAAGTGGAACAATTGAAGATAAAACATCTTGTGAATCCAAGCATGAAATTCCTATTCCCATGAATTACAAGTTGTTGCATGACATCTTACCTACTATTGAGTCAAAATGTGGTGAGGTAGAAGAAGACATGCTTGGAGAAACCGTGCATAAAATCGAAAACCAAGCATCGCATGATATTTTGTCACTTGATGAGAAGGAGAGTAGTACATTAGAAAATGAGATACTTTGTGATTCTATGCCTATAACTTCCCTAGTCATTTAGATAACAAAGTTGTTTTTCATTGTGAGATATCTACTCTTGTACCATTAATGCATGATACATTTGTGGATATATGTGAGCCAAGAAAAATGAAAGAAAAAGAAGAGTTGAGAAAAAAGTATGTGGATGAGGAGGAAAGGAAAGAGAGCGAGATCCAATATATTTGGCCTTACAAGTGAAATCTCACGGATGTATTGCATAAAGATCCCTATTTACAAGCTAACATGTTTTATCCTAGTGCTTGTACTGATCTCCTAAGATTTTTACAGGAAGTTCCAACTATTCACATCGATCATGGCCGAGCACAATTAGAGAGAAAAAACATGGAAGCTCATGACAACATGGAGCTTAAACGACTTATCATAATGTCATCTCATGACTTTAAGACCACCTCGCAAGGTAAGTATGAATTAAATCTTAAAGTTGTTACTAACTTGAATTCTCTTTGTGTTAATTTTCAGGACTTAAATAAAGAAGAAATCCAAATGATGAGATGAAGCCAAATAGAGGAAGTTGTGGATCTAAAGTCAAACTTATCCAAGTTTGAAAATTTTAGACTGAATCCAAAGGAAAGGAAATTTCTAACATATGCTCAAGAATTCTACCTTGAGTTTGAACCAAAGAGAGGATTTTGTTTCCAAGTGCTAGCAATAATGCACGATGATGACTACAAGATAGCACTTCAAGGTGAGTATAGTGTGATGTGCTCGAATTTGTCACTAATTAGGGTACTTTCTTTTGTAGGCGACATTATTAATTCGAGCACGAATCCTTTTCAAGAAGGAGAAGATGATGTGATCATATTTGGCCTCAAGTCCTTGGAATCAAGTCAAGCCAATAAGAGAGCTCGACTGATTACGCTTGTTTACATGCGTAAAAAGAAGGTTTTAGATGCTGTTTTTACTATGTTTTAGCTTTGTTTCAGACTTTTTCTCGGTCGTTTGAGTTCCAATTCATGCAAAATTCATATATGATGGTTTGTGGTTGGCTTATATTATATTTATGACATTTTAGGACCATTTGGGAGTGGAAATTAATCAAAAGAAGCAAAAAGACGGAAAAATACCTCAGGAGGCGCCAGGCGGCTGCGTGCCTGCAGAAAAACTGGTTTTCTTCCAACTTTGCCCTTAATGAAACGCGTCTTCCAATGCGTTTTGGTGGTTCCAACCGATGCATACGTGTAGAAGAAGTGTTCCACTATCAGCTTGAGCACGATTTAGTCAGTCAAGGATGTTGGAAATGGGTGATTCACCATCGTTTTAGGACCTACCTAACCAATTTTGCACAGCTATAAATTCTACACAGCTTCTCCACCAAAGTCATCAAGCCTTGCTTCCTTCTCTTGATCATTTTTAGTGTTTCTTTGTTGCTTTCTAAGTACTTTTGAGTTGCTTTCATTAGTTGCTTTTGGTTTTTAAATCCCGAGCACTTTACATTCCTTTATTGAGCTTTGTTTTGTTTCCATTTGTACTTAGTTATTTTCTACTTATTCAAATATATAAAAATCCAGCACTTTGCTTGTCTTCCCTTTGCCTTTACTTTATTTTTAGTTAAGATAGTTGTGTTTTTGGAGGAAAGAGCACGTGACACTCCCACTTGCTTGAAAGAGAAGGGCGAAGCTCTCAATCCCGAGCAAAACTCTCCGTTAGTTAACTTTTGTTTTTCACACATGCATTTCAATTTCAACCACTTTACTTGCTGTATTTTCTTCAATATGTCTTTCTAAATTCCCGTCTCTAGCCCGGTTATGGATAGTTAGCCTTTTATTTCTAAAAAGGGTTGCTAAGAAGTAGTGTTTTTGCTTTCCATTCATTGTTCAACATGTTTTCCCAAAAAGTTAGGATTTAGAGAAGGCCACTGTAAGTCTTAACAAGTCAATACTGAAAAGGTTGCTTATTTGCATTGTTGAGTGGTTAAACCGAGGAGAGGAGCGCCTTAGACATAAGGGTTCCGCTTAAGTAGCCTAGACATAGGACCTTAACCCGAGGTTGCGACTATTTCCATCCTAAAACTAAGATATCTCTCATAGTAGACATATTAGGGAATGTCTTAGGACTTTGAACTTGCTTACACATAAGTCAAGTGAAAAACGTAGTCGTTGGTTCCTAAAGTAAAATGCATATCGTCCTTAGCATATCCTTGATTCTTTGTTGGCTAACTTGAAGTAATTAGAGCTAGGTTTTACCATTATAAGACCAAATCCCAAATCCAAAACCGTTATTTGTGACCACTTCCCATTTTACAAAAATCACTCATTTCAACGTTCACTATTCATTAAAACTTTAGAGTTTGGAAATTATTTAGAAGTCCTCGAGGATCGATACTTGGATACTCCATCCATTTTATATTACTTTGACAGATGTGCGCTTGCATCTATAGAATTGTTACCACGCTTAGTGCGTGCGTTCAGCAAATCACTAGTCATCGACCGCACACAAAATGCCCAAAACGCGAACGCCTATGCCAGCTGCCCGCGCGTCCATGCCCCCTGCACGCCCAAGTACCTGCGCGCCCTACCGCAACCAGAGCCCATGCGCGCCCCATGCTCGCCAGCGCCTTGCCTCTTGGCAGTCCGCCTAAGCCGCCCACGTCGTGCCGCCCACCAAGCACCAGCGCCCCTACACAAGCGCCCCGCGCACGTCTTCGTGCCAGCACCCCATGCCAATGCCAGCCCAGCGCGCTTCTGCCCAGCGCCATGCGCGCACGCCCAGCGTGGCACCCAGCCCCGCGTGCGCACCCCGCTTGTCTGCCTAGCCCCCACGCGCGCCAGCCTTCCTTGCCGTCCACCCTTCCCAATTAAGGAATATTATTCGTTAACATTTTGGTTTATTCTTGGGTGATTTGTTTTGGATTTTATCTTTGATTTCTTTGTTTTATTTATCATTTTTAGAATTCACTTTTAGGCAAGTTTTAGTCTTTTTAGGAATTTATCAATTCTAATTTTTGTTTTAATTTTGTTATTTTTCTTAAAAGGCCAATGGTATTGGCCTATAAATAGGCTCGTACCCCTCAATTGTAACACATCTTGGAATTGTCTTATGAATATAATTGAGTTTCTCTCATTGCCATGTTCAAACCCCCTCTTCAAATCTCGAATCCCTTTTTGTGGTTGAACTTAGGCCTTCGTGTTTGACTCCCTCGGAGCATGCTTGTTTGATTGGTCCCTAAACTCGTGGAGTGTTTCCGGCCTCGAGCATAGTAAGTCATTGGTCTGCTCAAGGTAACAACTGCAAAGGTAATCCCTCTAACCTTGGCCTTTCTGGTTGAACCAACTATACGATTGGATTCAAGTGGCTTGTGGCTCGAGTAGCTCAATACACTTGGGTTGTCGCGTATCAGGTTTCTTCTACAATTCTGGAGGTTCAATGATGGAAGGTTGCAAGGTTTTCAAATCTGCTATTGTAGGTTGCAACAACTCAAAATACTTATAATGTGGCAAAGTTGTGTCAGGCGAAATTTTTGCTTCTTCTTCTGCGGCCTCAAAATCTGCTTCTAAGTCTTCGACAATCATCTCCTGGAGTTCCTCCATGATTGCCCCCATTGCTGAGCAGTCCTCGACTTCATCTGGGAGCCGCATCGCATCAAGGACATTGAAGGTGACTTGCTCATCATTCACCTTCGTAGTGATCTTTCCTTTCCAAACATTGAATACCATTTCTCCAGTTCATAAAAATGGCCTCCAAAGAATGATCGGCACCTCAAGATCTGTTTCACAATCCAGAATGATGAAATCGACGGGAAAAATAAACTTATCAACATTAACAAGCAGATCTTATATTTTCCCTTCCGGTTTCTTAATGGACCTATCAGCTAGTTGCAAAGTGACAGTTGTAGGACGAGATTCTCCTATATTCAATTCTTTATAGAATGAAAGAGGCATGAGGTTAATGCTTGCTCCTAAGTCACACAATGCTCTTCCTAAGTTCCTACCACCTATTCAGCAAGGTATAGTATAACTATCTGGGTCTTTACATTTAATAGGCAATGGATTCCCTAAAGTATCACTACTGCACTATGTTAAGGCTACCGTCTCATGTTCTCCTAACTTCTTACGCCTAGATATAATATCTTTAAAAAACTTGGTGTAGTTAGACATTTTTCTAAGGCATCTATGAGAGATATGTTTATATGCAATTGTTTGAGAATGTCAAAGAACTTAAAATGAATATCCTGATTTTACTAATCTAGTCTTTGGGAGAAAGGTGGATGGATCTTAATATTACCTACGTGCGGAGTAGTACAAGACACTACTTGCTTACCTTTGTCCACCTTTTTACCTTTCTCTTATGAACTTACGGGTTATATTTCTCTTTTGGTTGTGGAGTGGAAGTGGATGCAGGAACAGGTCTAACCACATTGGTTCCTTCATTTGGAAGTGGGGGTCCATCATAACTCAATCTGCTTGTCATGATGACCGCCTTACACAACTCCTTACCTTCACGATTTCGCTTTGGATTCTCCGTGTGTCTTGGCAGTGTACCTTGTGGTGTGGATTTGAGGTCATTCGCTATCTGCCCATTTGCATCTCCAAGCTTCTCATCGCAGCATCATTCCTTGTCATGTATTCCTTCATCGTGGCCTCCAAACATGAATTGCTACCACCTTGCTGAGTGTTAATTGAGCTCTTTGTTGATTGTATTATTGTGGCGACAACGTAGGTTGAGTAGGAAAACCAAGAGAAGTGTAGTCTTGCTTGTATTGTTCAGCGGGTGCTTGCGCACTGCTACTAGCTACTCCTTGGTTACTCCAAGAAAAGTTTGGATGGTGCCTTCTCCATTGTCCGCTGCTTTAACATTTGGTTCATAACCGCCATTTGGGCTTGCATTGAGGCTACTGTGCCTAACTCAAACACTCATACTTGCTTCTTTGGCAATGACCTTCCTATATCTACTTAGTCGTCAATTTTTGTCATCTTGTTCAAAATGTCAACGATCCCGAAGCCTAGGATTCGGAATCCGAATTCGGCACCTCTTTGCCCCGGTCTTCCCCGTATTCACCTGTGACCTGGCTGCACCACCGTCAAGCTTTGATCCACTTAGAAGAGCATAGACTACCCTTACAGACCAACACGAGTCGTTCCAGCATGGTTTGTCCTTACTCATATGCTTCCTAGTAAAGCAACTAGAAGGTCACCCAATCGAAGATTGCTCCAACCAAAGCACGCTTAACTTTGAGGTTCTTATGATTGAGCCACCGAAAAGGAAGGTGTACCTTGTTGGTATAGGTAGTGACTATCAATTCTTTTAAGCCTTTTCTTGACCATTCATCCATGATCTCAGAATCTCTCTCATTCAGATGTGGTATCGGTTCATTCATATACCCATCCTCTATAGTCGGGCGTCACATGCCCACCAGCTTCCACCTTGGTTCGTCCCCGAACCACATCTTATTGGGAGAGGTTCCGCCTTGATACAATCTGTAATGCCCCAGGCCCAGGATTCAAAATCTAGATTCGGCACCTTTTTGCCCCAGCATTCCCCTGCGACCTGGCCGCGCCACTGTCAAGTTCTGATTCACTTAGAAGAGCGTAGACTGGCCTACAGACCAAGACAAGTTCGTCCAACATGCTTTGTCCTCACTCATATGCTTCCTAGTAAAGCAATTAGGAGGTCACCTAACCGAAGATTGCTCCAAGCAAGACATGCTTAACTCTAAGTATCAATTCTTTTAAGCCTTTATTGACCCGACTAGAGAGGAGGAGTACATGAATGAACTGAGACCACATCCGAATGAGAGAGATCCTATGATCATGGAAGAATGGTCAAGAACGGCTTAAAAGAATTGATAGTCATTACCTACACTAACAAGATGCACCTTCCTTTTTAGTGGCTCAATCATAAGAACTTCAAAGTTAAGCGTGCTTGGCTTGGAGCGATCTTCAGTTGGGTGACCTCCTAGTTGCTTTAGTAGGAAGCCTGTGAGAAACTCTTTGAAATGCTCCCAGACTTCTTTAACAGCTTCGTTCCACATCGTCTGCAATATCTGAACATGACTGGCTTATGCTCGAATTTTGCGGCTTGGGGTAAAGGATTACTTATCCCTAAATTTATGTCGTGGAACGCATGAGTGATATAATTCTGCATGGCTAGATCTCGGTTATCTGCTAGAAGGATCGGATTACGCACTTCTCCTGCTCGGTTTACTGCTCATTCACCTGCCATATCTCCATTCACAGGTGGATTTTGTGGAGGTGGAGGATTTTGTTGATTTCTATTCATTTCGATGGTTCCTTCTTCCACTTCTTTCTCTTTTTGATTTTCTCCTTATTTTCTTAACCTCTGCTCATGCCTTATCCTCTTAAGGGTTATTTCGATCTCTAGATCAAAGGTCAACCAACCAGATCTTGTGCTCATCACAACTCCCTTTAAAGGTTTGATATAACAATTAAGTCCAATGACATAGGTATGCAACAATCACACATGAAACAATTCACTTAAAAAGAATATGATTAGAAAACTTAAGTCCTTGGCAATGACGCCACAAACTTGGGACTTTCTCTACCTTCAAAAAGATTAGAGACTCGTGCAAGTGCACACGGTCACAAGTAATACTTGAGAGTAATCCAAGGTCGAATCCTCAGGGACTTGTTGCTTTTCAAAATCAAGTAATGTCGTGAATTGGTTCAAAGATGCAATTGTGATTTAGGAGGAAACATGTGATGAAATGTTAGTGTTTGGGGTTTTAACTAACAAGCAATTTAATAAAACTCATCCTCTTTATTTCCTACCTTAGTTTTGATGCAAAACATGGAAAAACGCTTTGTTTGGAAAATACACCAGTTGCAATTATGGATTTTATTTGAAAACTGAGTTTTACTCTTTCATTACCGCTTTTGGTTGCTGCAGAGGCTAGGGTAACCTACAATCATATGTCTATGTGTGATTACAATCTTAGAGAATAATTATCAACTCATTTGCTTTATGGGTCAGAGGGCCTATGTCTAGGACTATATTTTATGCGCTTATGTTTAAGTCACATCCCATATTGGTTTCATATTATTTTACCTAACTCACGCTTCACAGGGTTGGGGTTTAGTGTATAAATCAAGTTCCCACTACCAAATGGAAAAAAGACGTAAAGAGAAATTTTTAGAAACCAATCCAAAAAAGTGCGAGGCTCAATTCTGGGCAAATCCCGAGCGTGTTGACAATCAAATCAATTTGATTAAGGCATTCCACAAAGAGACTGATAACTAATTTATAACATTTATAAAGGGAGGAAAATGCACGAATAAAGGAAGTATTCTTTATTGAATTTAAATTAATAAACGAGTCATACAATGAGTTATAGCTTGACCCTCTTGTTAGGTTTTATGCCTTAAACTTGTGGTTTGTAAACATAAAACAAATATTCATTCAATAAAGTTTTTATTGATAGAATTGCATTAACCCAAATCCAATAAACTAACATCTGAGGTTACGTCATGTAACTGGGACAGTATATAATAGATATACAGTATATATTTAATATACAGCATATATATTTGATATACAGTATATATACAATATATATTTGATATACAGGTGGATAATGTTCCAATAGTAACCTAAAGGGTCTATAGTATATGGATAAGGTTGGGTACGTTATCCTGGTAACATTATGGATATGGCCCAGTTTGTAATAGTTAAAATGACTTGATCCAGGTCGTTCGTGTAGAGACATGCGAGTGGGGGTATCCTATACAATAAGTTTGTATGAGATCAGACCATTAATGGTGGGAAGTGGGAGAGTGGTGAGTTGGGAAGATGTGAGTGGTGAGTGGGGAAGTTGTGACTTCCCTACCACTCTTCCTACCTTATAAAAAAGGGAGGTTCTCCGCTTTCCTTTGCTCTCTCTCGGTCCCCAGTTGAACGAGTTTTGGAAACTTTAGTTTGAAAATCGCCCTCTCAATCTATCAAAATTTACTTTCAATTATAAGATGGTTCCCACAAACCGAGTTCTTAACTTCCAAACGATAGCGAGGAAGATTTTGTGGTGACGTTGGTGTGTACATTGAAGAGGTGTCTTCAAAGCTATGTATCACTAACTTCCTTCTATTCATGCTTATATGTTTTTTTTTTTGTAAATATAAGATAGGATCGAAGCACACGCGTTTGTGTGCTTCCGCCGTGTGATCCGATCCCTTCAATTAGTATCATAGCCTAGGCTATGCTTTCGATCTTGTCTTAAATAACAAGGAAAATAATGGTGGGTGTTTCTATACATTAGATGTATGTGGTTTTCAAATAGATGTTTTCGGTTTTTGGCATTAGATTTACAGTTCTTCCATTGATTCGATCAATGTAAAAGTCTATTATTTTTGGCGTTTAATCCTGTAAATCGAGTCTGTAAGTTTGTGTTGTTCGTGGCAAGGAGTTGTTGAGTACCAGAAAAGTGAAGAAAAACCAGAGAAATTGGGTGGACAACGCCTTGGAGCTGGAGGCGGCGCCTAGGCGCTATCTCGAGCGCCTAGGAGCTGGGCAGTCTCACCTAGGCGCTGAACAGTGGCACCTAGGCGCTACCAGAGCAGCAGAAACCCGAGAGCTTGGGCGTGCAGTAGTGGGGGCAGCACTTAGGCGCTGTCCCGCGTCGTTGGGTCCGGGCACCTAGGCGCTGGGCTTGGGTGCCTAGGCGCCGAGTTTTATTCAAAAAAAATTTCTGTTTGTTTTTTGTTTTGTTTTTCTTTCATTTCTTATAGGTAGCCAAAAACCAGTCTATTTTGCTATTTAATTATTATGCATTTTGAATGTATACTTAATTAGTTGTATATGTTGCATAAAGTATGCCACATAGTTTAAAATCCCACCATAGGTTAAGCATGTTCATGCATCATATGCATATAATAGTTATAATGTACGATAACATGATTTATTTTTATGATTAATTAATATAAGTGTTGTATTAATTAGATGAAAATAAAGTTTTATTGAGCATGACATTACTTTAGTAAAAATAAATGTTATATTTATGTATGTCATTGATGTATGATTATAGTTTCAATTTCTTTAAATTTATAAGTGTTATAAGTTTAGTGAGTAGAAATTAAAGTCTATAATCAAGAATGGCATGCAAACTCTAGGTCTTCAATAATTAATTTTAAAGTGGTTTGGAATTAATTATATCCTAGGTTGTATGCTTTTTATTTTGGTTTCAAATAGGTTTAAAGCGTCGAAATAAAAGCTTAATATAAAATATTTCATATAAGGGAACCCTGTCTAAGGAAGGTTCTGTCTAGGTTGAGGTACTTAAGCTTACCGTAAGGGAACACCTCTACCTTGGAACCGACCTGGGGGTTGAATTAGTCAATATTTTATAGCGTGCAATAATGTGGTTAGTTCATTAAAGTGTTTAATGAACTAAAACATTAAATGTTAAACAAATCCAATATAAAAGTTATATTGGGCAAACTAATAAACTTAGATAATTTCATTTAGCCGGATTTTACCTAAGTAATAACCCTAGTTGTAAAATACTAAGTTGGAGGATTAGATGTATATATAAAATATACCAAGTATATGAGATATATGTAGTGTATATATATATATACATTCTTCCCTCACGTTCTCCGTATAAATTCATACCGTGAGTTCCATGCTCGACCTCGTGTCGCCCTGGGCACGGCCTCCCTACGGAAGGTGTTTGCATGGTTCAAAACCAAGGTGAATGGAGAAAGTATTTATAGTGAGTGGGAGAACAACGTGTGACAACACATCCTACAGTCTCTTCCATTGGTTTGCAATGTGAGTTTTCTTACACGGCCTGCGTGTCGCCCTGGAGCGACCACCCTACGGAGGGTCTATTGTATGAAATCAAAATCAGGGCGAACTCCAAAAATGGATAAGGTATCTTTGGTTTTGCACCAATATTTGTACTTCCCTACGGTAGGCTTATTGGGGCGGACCTTTGGGGTCTGAAAATGGCGGGTCACACTTACGGAAGTTGTTAATTGAGTTAATTAACTTTTTGACCAAATAAACAGTGACTAACTGTTATAGAAATAAGAGTTATTCTGGTGTAATATTTAGTTGAGAATGTATCAATTCAGTGAAGGAGTAGCTGACTGCCCCACGGTAGCTGTTGCTCTAAATCACTGAAGCATCGTCGCAAAAATAATCTTGATTGAAAGGGTGTATTATTACGTTTTGCTAAAACTGATTGGTTTTTTAATGGGTAGTGCAAGTGTCTAATATAGATTTGTTTATTTGTTCAGCATGTCTAAATCTATTACCCTGCTTGTCGTTGAAAAACTCTAACGGCGAAAATTACACACAATGGAAAATGAACCTTCCCATGATACTCGTGGTAGATGATCTTAGTTTCGTCTTAACTGAGGAGTATCCTCAGGCTCTCACGCCTAATGCAGCCCGAGCCAGTCGGGATGCATATGATAGATTGATCTAGGCCAAGGACAAGGCAAATGTCTACATCTTGGCAAACATATCTGATGTGCTGGCCAAGAAACATGAGAGCATGGCCACTATAGGGAGATCATGAACTCGTTGCGGGCCATCTTTGGACAGCCGTCCATTCAAGCCTGACACGATGCCCTCGAGTTCATTTACAATTCCCGCATGAAAGAAGGAACATCGGTGCGAGAACATGTTCTCAATCTGATGGTCCACTTTAATGTGGCTGAAGTGAACGACGCTATCATAGACGAGGGAAGTAAGGTCAGTTTTATCTTGGAATCTCTTTCGAAGAGTGTCCTACAGTTTCGCAGCAATGCTGTGATGAACAAGATAGAGTACAACCTTACCACACTCTTAAATCAGCTACAAGTTTTTCAGTCTCGTATGAAAAATAAGGGACAGGAAGGGGAGGCAAACGTTGTCACCTCAAAACGGTTCCATTGAGGTTCGACCACAGGAACCAAATCTGCACTTTCTTCTTCTTGAAGTAAGACTTTCAAGAAGAACAAGAACAATGGTAAGGGGGTGAAAGCTGACCCTACTACTACTGTTGTTATCAAGAAGTGCAAGGCCAAAGTTGCAGACAAAGGAAAATGTTTCCACTGCAACGTGGATAGGCACTGGAAAAGAAACTACCTGAAATACTTAGTCGAAAAGAAGAAAACCAAAGAAGGTAAATATGATTTACTTGTTTTTGAAACATGTTTAATGGAGAACGATGATTTTGTCTGGATACTAGATTCAGGGGCCACTAACCATGTTTGTTATCCTTTTCAGGGAATTAGTTCCTGGAGGCAGCTTGATGCTGGGGAGATGACTCTCAAACTTGGAATGGGAGATGTCGTCCCAGCAGTCGCAATGGGAGACCTAAAGTTGTTTTTAGACAAGAATACATTAGTTGAGGAAAAACAAGTGGACCTACCATTTTCTCCGAGCAACCCCGTATCTCATTTCTTATAAGTTCCCCAAAATTGAACTCAATGCCCTTCATTAGAATGTATGTCATCATCGCCCTGTTACGCTTAATGGAGGAATCGTGAAAAGTGGGGATCAATTGGTTCTTCACCACATACGTCCAAACCATTGCTTGTTCATTGATGTCAAGGGCCTGTAAGGAAAGCCTCCCTGATGTCGGAATGGTCCATCTCACGTGTGGTCTACAAATAAGTCTACGCGTCTCCTCTACTTGCTCGTCCGATGGATGGATCAAAATTTCATTACCTATTACATTAAAGACATCCAACAAACCATAGTGACTATTAATAATGGAAGGCGAGAATTTTACCACTTTACCCCATACTCTCACTACACCTGCTCGGTTCGGGTTGATCACAGCATAAAATTCTTTCACCAAGGTCTCGGATACACGCATAGTTGGGACAAACAATGTATCCCAAACATTCTCCACAAGCCTCCTTTTAACATATTCTTGGACCAGCTATTGTGCTTCATCAAAGCCCCTCTCAACTAGGATATCATGTACTGTGAAGTCGAGCCTTCTCACTTCCAATCTCACTCTTTTGACTGTTGATGGTGTTTATTCGGTAGAATTGGGCTCTTCTTCTTAGCCTCCTCAAGTGGCTCTTCTGCCTCTCTTTGCACCCTAGCCCTCTTGGCTTTTTTAGATGGACTAGCTTCGCCCTGTTTTTGGGTAATCAAACGTACTAAAGCGGCTCAAGTTCTCGGCCTAGAAATTGCACCACGAGCAATTTCTGCAACATTTTTCTTCTTTCATGTTTTCTTCACCACTTAGGCCAAGCACACCTTCTCCTCTGAGATCTCTGCAGTACTAACAAAGTTGGGGTTAGAAACATTCAAACTTGATAAAGAAGGGACTTACCTTTTGAAGAAGAAGATAAAGAGGATTCCTCCACGGCCTCATTAGGGAGATCCACAGGACCAGATGTTCCTTCTTGCTCTTGTGCAGTGGGCTCCTCATCATCTTGCTGAGATTTGTGCATCGGAGTTCATACTCTTACTTTATATTGAATTATGTCGTCATTTTCTTCGTCATCCTCAAACTCATATCCATGCACTTCTTGGGGTAACTCAACAATATCTTCATCTTCTCCCTCAACATTCAATCTTTCTTGTGCTACCTCACTGTTTCCATCATCCTCCAATGGATCTTCTCCCCTCGCTTCATTCAAAGCCACCAAAATTTCGGCAACTTTTGACCTTGTCCTTTCCTACTCTAAATCATAGAAAACTAAGGGCATTTTAGTCAAGATAGGATCTCGAAAAGATCGAGACAAAATACCTTATATAGTGGTCAGTGGAGTATCCTCCAAAATTGCCCCAGACGCAATCTGGTAGTGGATTTCAACCGTAGCCGAATCTGAATGCTCCAACGGCTTCATGTCGTGTTCTGAGTCTCCACTAACTTATTCTTGACCTCCAACATTCATAGCAACAGTAGCGAAAATAGGGGGAGGGATAGATACTTCTAAAGATTCATAAACGGGGTTATCTTGATAAGAATTCAACCTACGATGCATACTCATACTACTTAATTTGAGCTTAATCTCCTCACTCACTCTCCTATAGTTTTCCATGAATTCTTGCCATTTCACGTTTAATTCTGCAATCTTGGCACAAACTCTCTCATTCTCTTTATACCTAATTTCATTCTTTTTATTTACCATGTCCGCTCTCTCATTAAGCTTAGTTATTCTCTCATCTAAAGCAGCACCTTTCTCATCGAAGGATTGATTTTTTCGTAGATAGACTTTACCAAATTCCTCTAATTTCTTCTCACTATGGCCTTCTTTATCAATCATAGCATCATGCGATTCTACATTGATTTTTTCAGAATCTACACCACCTATGGATAGATTCCTTTTAGGGTTCATTCTTAAAGCTTCTTCATATTTTCTTCTTTGTTTCCTAGGATCAAAAACTAGCTTTTTATGAGAAATCCTATGAGGTTCAAGAGGAATCATACCCGGTTTAGTTGGTGGCGGCAACAACACCTTCTTCTTCCTCTTCTCTTTGTCGCGAGGATTAGAGGAAGAAGAGCCTTCCATGGGTTCTTTAGCTTGCTTCACAATCAACAAAGAAAACCCCTTCAACAAACCCTAACGGTGCCGAAAAAGAGAGGAATATGAGAAAAATTTGGGATTCTTTAAGACTTGTTTGAGAGAAGATTTGAAAACAAGTGAGGGATTTGGGTGGTGGAAATCGCAAATGAGAGAGGTTTTGAAAACATAGGGCTTTTTGATTTATGTTTAAAAACATATTAAAAACATAATAGAGTTTATAATTGGGCCTCTTTTGATTTAAAAATAACTCAAAGCCCATTTAAAACATAACCCAAATAAAGCCCACGAAAATCACGCTAAAAATTCAAAAATCAATTATTTTCTTCTTAAATTGTGCCTGGCGCAATTCTAATGTGGGTCAGATCTTGATCCTGCAAAATTCAAATGCAAAAAAAAAAAAAGAGAGATTTGGAGTCTACACAAAAAGCCTTAAAGAAAATGTAAAGATTTTGCAAAAAAAGAAGACAAAAAATATTTTACATAAAAACGCCCTCAATACCGACAACGGGATTTAACTTACTGTTTTCTCATGATTATGCATGTTTAACAAATTGACAGTAGTTTTAGCAGTAGCAAACAAGGCATAAAGCATGACATGAAGACTAGGGTTCATAGAATGTCGATGCTTATATGACCCTAACTTGTAAGATTAAATATGAAATATGTTATCCACAACACATCTCAACATGTTGTCTAACTGAAGCAAATACTTCTACCTATAAAACAACATGACTAAGCACACGTGAACTAAACAACATGCTTTCAACAATAAAACAAGGGATAGATAACTCCGTCGATTAATCCAATGAGAAAAACAAAAAAAAAAGGGCCACCAAGTGGCGCTTTTTCTAGGCATTCCATATTTAAGTCTTGTTTTGTTCCTTCTTATGGAATAATGCTCATTGCTTTTTGCCTTATGTCTTGCTTATTTTATTGTGAACTTCAGTCTTGTACTAAGGAAATGAAATTATTAAAATGCTCAGGACATATAAAAAAAAAAAAAAACTGGAAAGTAAACAAGCATGAAACTAACGTACAAACTTCCCTCATACTAATTTTACTTTAAAGAACGTTGGAGGCTTTCAACTTTCACTTATTTCCTCAAACTCATTCGACCTCTCTTCTTCAACCGCCATGTCGCAGTTTCGCTCCTTCAAAGCACAATATGTTTTAAGGTCCAGCTTAAGGGGGACGTGACTTACTTGTATGCATTGGTTTTTTAAAATTGGAATTTGGGGTGAAACTTTAACATAGAATTGTTCATCTGAACCTATCTCATCTTTTTCTATCTCTTCCTATACTTGATACTTGATAAGTTTAGTCAACTCTTCCCTCTTTATGTCTTGGGTTATCTCTAAAGAGTGTCGAGGGAAAGGGAAAAACGGTCCAATATTTAGAGGTGATGAGTTTAGGTCCATTGTAACCTCATGTGCAATTACCTTTACCGGTTTCTCGAGTTCAACTTCCTTATTCTTCCATACCTCGTTTATCACTTAAGTTGTCCACTAGTAGCTCAGGTTGGCAATATTCAAGCTCGCTCAATACATTGATTGCCTTACCTTGCTCATTGTTAGGCAATGCTTCTAGTTGATTATTCCTCAACTAATCGACCATTTGCTCCACTTGGATATGCAGCCTGCGTGTTGCTTCATCAATTCTCGCCATAAAGTCTATCATAGTCGCTTCAAGGCTAGAAATTTCTAATGATTGCGTTTGCTCTGGCATCCATGGTTGATTGTACTCTTGTTGAGGTTGTGTCAGTAATTCTGGTGGGAATACATGCTTATACGGATGGAATATAATTTCAGGTTGAAGCTCTCCCCATGGGAAATTCGAATGATCCCTCCAATCTTGGTTGTATGGATTTGAATAAGGGTTGAATTATTGTTGGTTCCCTTGTTGACCTAGATAATAAAAGGATGAAGTATTAGATGGACAATATTACAATTAATGAAGAATATCACCACAATATAAATAATAGAATTGATTAGCAGGTACTTTGGGCATGTCACTTCCAATTGGAAGATTATACATAAATTTGGACTCCATTTCATACACTCCTGCTGGTTGTTGGTTTTATCAAGCAATATCTCATTTTTTCCATTTCTCCCTTTTCTAGTTTTTCTTCTGTTTTCTTGACCTCTATTTTCGCCTTAACTTCCGTAAGGTTATATATAACAATTCATCTCAAGGAACAGAGGCATGCAACAATCACAATATGAAACAATTCACTTGAAAATAAAATTGTTTGAAAAACTTAAGTCCCCAACAATGGCGCTAAAAACTTGTTGGGGCTTTCTCAACCTTCAAAAAGATTAGAGACTCATGCAAGTGCACACGGTCACAAGTAATACTCGGAAGTAATCCAAGGTCGAATCCTCAGGGACTTGTTGCTTTCAAAACAGTTGTTAAGAAGTGAACGATTCAAATATGCAATTGTGATTATGAAGAAAAATGTGATGAAATGTTGTTGTTTGGGGTTTTAACTATTAAGAAATTAAATAAAACTCAACCTCTTTGTTTCTACCTTAGTTTTGATGCAAAACATGGAAAACACACTTTGTTGGAAAAATGCACCAGGCGCAATCCTAGCTTTTCTTGGGAAACTAAGATATACTCTGTCACTATCGCTTTTGGTTGCTGTAGAGGCTAAGGTAACCTACAATCATATGTCAATGTGTGATTACAATCCTAGAGAATAATTATCAACTCACATGCATTATGGGTTAGAGGGCCTATGTATAAGACCATATTTTATGCGCTTATGTATAAGTCACATCCCATATTGATTTCCTATTATTTTACCTAAGTCACCCTTTTCAGGGTTGGGGTTTAGTATATAAATCAAGTTCCCACTGGCCAAATGGCAAAAAAAGACGTAAAAAGTAGTTTTTAGAAACCAACCCAAAATAGTGCTAGGCGCAATTCTGGGCAAATCCCGATCATGTTGAAAACAAAATCATTTTGACTAAGGCATTCCACAAAGTGGTTGATAACTAATTTAGAACATTTTTAAAGGAAAGAAAATGTACGAAAACATAAAAAAAGTATTTTTCATTGAATTAAAACAAATAAACGAGTCGTACAATGAGTTCTAGCTTGACCTTCTTCTCTCTCGAGCGTTAGGAGAGTGTAAACTCATTAAAGAACTTAAGAAGAACGAAATAAATGCAGAACAAAAGATAGAACTTGAATTAAAAGCAATACGGTAAGCAAAAGTATGAAAATACAAGGAAATAACAACTAAATATTTAATCTAAAGCCTAAGAACGAGTACTACAACGAAAGAGAAAATAAATGAAGCTGAAAAAGAGCTTGGAAGGGATGATTGCAAGTGGAGGGATGGCGTTCTTCTATAGGCCCTTGGAGTTGTTGGACTTCCCACCTCTTTAGGTGGAAATGAGTTGAGATACACCTAAGCACTCCCATTTGACTTAGACTCACGGTTATACATTGATTAAAGCACATGAGAAATGTCATCCTTGCCCCTCATTAATCAAAATGCACGTTTTGGTAAAATTGTTCTTCAAAATTGCGCCAGGGGCAATCCTGCAACACATAAAACAATTATTTTCTTCCAACTTTGATCGCATTTTTCTCATAATTTTCCTAAAGTACCATAGTTTGACTTTTATGAAGAAATGTTCTATGCATGTTCTACTTTAAGAACATGTAATCATTTTTGGAAAATAATGATGGGAAAGAGGTAAAAAACATGGTCAAATAGGGCTACCGACACATGTTTTTGCATAAAAATGGTCAACCCTAACATTAACCTATTCATGCCCTTAAATATCCTCATTGACATAATACAAAAACAAATAACAAATGAAAACATTTCATTTAAAAGATGAGCATGCTAAGAGTTTAGAAAAGATGCTATTCAAAAAGTTAAGGACAAACTTGTAGCTAGAACAAGGAAGCATGCAAAGTTTGAATTTAATTCATAAACACAACCACATTTATTACTAACAGAACAACATCCATAAAAGAACTATCCTAAAACCAAAAACTAACCTAAACAACCAGAAAGCAAGCTAAAAACACGAAAAGTAACCTAAATAACCTAACATACAAGATCAAAATCCAAAAATATCCAGTATTCAAGCAAAAAGAAAGAGATACTCCCCTAGTCATCATCTGAAGAATCATCGCCGGTAGGTCGTGAAGATGAAGGCAAGTTGGCCTTGAGTTCATCGGGAAGAGAAGATGCATCATCTCCATAAAGCCCCTTGAGAAACTCACACATGGCATGTTGAGTAGCCAAGACCAGATCAAATTTGTCCCTTAACTCATCGTTTTGTTCTCTCGTAACCACGCCTCAGGTCTCGGGGTCTGCAGTGGTAATGGGAAAATCTTCCTCCCGAATTATCGAATATCCCAAAACTCTCCTCATGGATGTAGCCTGCTTCTTAGGCGCCACTACATCATCATCATTGGCCTCCACTCCTGCTTGCAAACATAACTCTGTTATTAATCCATGAAAAAACAAGTGGACCTACCATTTTCTCAAAACAACTCCAATTTTTTTCTCTTTTGAGTTCACCAAAATTGAACTCAGTGCCCTTCCTCAAAATGTACACCATCATCACCCTATTGCGCTTAATGGAGGAATCATTTGAAGTTGGGATTAATCGGTTCTTCACTACGTACGTCCAGACAGTGCCTTGCTCATTGATAGCCAAAGGCTTCAAGGAAAGCTTCATTGTTGTTGATACGGTCCATGACTTGTCTGGCCTGTAGAAGAGTTTACGTGCCTTCTCTATTTGTTCGCCCATCGGATGCACAAAAATCTCATTACCTATTGCATCAAACAAATCCGGCAATCCATCATGAGTGTTAATAACCAATGGAGAGAATCTTACCACTCTATCTCTTACTTTCACAACAACTGCTCGTTTGGGTGGATGGTAGCATAGAATTAGTTTCCCACGACCTTTGACACCCGTGTAGGTTGTGCAAACACCTTTTCCCAACCATTCTCCACAAGTCGTCACTTGACATATTCTGGCATGGGCTCTTGCTCATGATCAAACCCTTTTTCAACCAAGATACCACGAGTTGTGAAGTCAGGTTTTTTCACTTTCAACCTCACACTTTTGGCTTGCGATGCTTGTTGCTCCGTAGAAGTGGGCTCCTCTTCATTAACCTCTTTAGGATGCTCTTTTGACTCTTTAAGCGCCTTAGGCCTCTTGGCTGTTTTAGATGGTCCAGCCTCAACTTCTTTTTTGGCAGCCAAATGCGTTACAGTGCCTCAGGTGTTGGGCCTGGAAATTGCGCTAGGCACAATTTGGACCAGCATTTTCTTCTTTTTTTGTTTTCTTCACCACTTTGGCTAAGCATAGTTCTTCCTCTGAGGTCTCTGCAGTAGCAACAAAGTTCGGGTAAGAAACATTCCTACTTGATAAAGAAGGGGTCTTACCTTTTGAATAAGAAAAAGATGATTCCTCTGTAGCCTCATTTGAGACATTCACAAGACCAGATTATCATTCTTGTACTTTAATAGGGGCCTCCTCTTCATTTTGTTGTGACTCATGCACTGGAGTTCGTATTCTCACTTCGTATTGGAGACATCGTCGTTTTCTTCTTATTCCTCACACTCATCTCCATGGACTTCTTTGGGGTAATTCTCCATGATCCTCATTCTCTCTCTTAAAGTTTAGTCTTTCTTGAGCTTCCCCATTGTTTCCATCGTCCTCCAATAGATCTTCTCCAGTTGCTTCATTCAAAGCCACCAAAATTTGGGCAATTTTCGACATCGTCTTCTCCTGTTCTAAATCATCAAAATCTAAAGCCCTTTTAGTCAAAGTAAGATATGGAAAATTGGGAGATGAAATACCTCGTATAGTGGCCTAGTTTTCGTTGTTCCTTGTCTCCGTTATACTTTCATTTACGGCGCCCGATTTTTAGCATTCACCAATGAACTCCTTCAGGTATCCCCTTTCGACAAGGGATTGAACTTGATCTTTGAGATTTCTGCAGTTGATGGTGTCATGTCTATGGCATCGATAAAATTTGCAGTACTTGCTCATATCTTTTTTGTGGCGTCGCTTTAGCAGCATTCTACCCATTGCAGCAGATTGTCGATGGGGGTCCCGTTAATTCGAGCTAGTATCCGATGCACTGGGATGCAAGTGGGAGTGTTCTTCCTGTATCCTTATGGTTGGTCGGTTTTAGAGTCTAATCGAGTCCCGCTGCACTCTCTTTTTGTAGCCGATCTCTCCGCTGATTTCCCTTTATCGCTTCGAGCCGTGTCGCCTTGCTTTTTTTCTAGGGACTGGGCCATGAGTATTTCTTCCCCTACTATGTGTCTATTATTCCTGGAGGTGAGCTCAACCATGGACCTTGCAGGGTACTTGCAGTGTGAGCGTACAAGCTTTCTATCTTTGATACTCTGGGACAGTGCCCATAGGGCCACACTTTCGTTGCAATTGGGTACTCGGGGCCCCTCATTTGAGAAGCGAGCGACGTACGCTTTCAAGTCCTTGCCTGATTTCTGTTTGACCGAGGACAACTGGCTTCTGTCCATCGGTTGGTACAAAAATTATGGAACTGGACCACGAACTTGCTTGCCCGATCCTGGTAGCTCCCAACAGAATGCAGGGGCAGGTCCTGGAATCATTGTTGAGCGGTATCAATGAGGGTTCTAGAGAAGCCTCTATACTGCTCGACGTCATTGTACCTGACCTGTCGCATCACATGATGATACGACGTGGCATGGTCCACGGGGTCTACCGATCTGTCATATTTGTCCAAACGTGATCCTTTCAACCTTTAGATAGGTCCACGACTAGGAAGCTAGCCGTGAAGGCCTATTGGGCAATGTTGGAGGGTTCATATCGTGTGGTGGGGCAGATGCCCCCAGCTCCGAGTTCATTCTTTACTTGATTGAAGATCTCTTCCTTGACTCGATCCAGATCTTTTCGGGCGATCTCGGTTCTAGACCAGCTGGGCTTGCTTGACGTCTGGGTGCTTGTCTTTGAATCCAGTCGAAGGATCGTCGGGTCGCGTCTAGAGCGGCTTCTGGTGAGCTTATATATCCTTGAGGTCTCTCGATGTTTCGGGAATTCCTAGAGACACCAAGGGGTTTCCCTCTCCGATTCCCCTGCGTTGTGGCCTGAGGCTCCCCTTCAGTGATACCACATTCGATCGCGCTCCCATTCGGGAGGGGGAAGGCATCGCGTGTTCGGTTGCCTAGGATGATTTCTATCAGTTGCCACATTCGGGAGAGGGAAGACCCCGGAACTCTTTCAGTGGGTATGTCCCACCTTTCTTTTGGCAAGATGTTCCATCGGGCAAACTGGGTTGATGGTATCCCAGGTCCCTCTTGGCTTTTGTAGGGCAGGGGGAGTCGGGATAAGTTTGTCGATAGCTTTGTCGCGTCGAAGCTCTTTGTCGACATTGTTATTGAGGAATTTGATTAGACATTCCTTCTCATTGCAAGATAGCGTAGCTTCCATGTTGGTGGTTCGTCCTGGCCCCAAGATGGGCACAATCGACCGTGGAATGCTATTCTCTTGTTCGGTGATCGTGTCGGGGGCATTCACTTTCGACGTTTCTTTGGGAACTACTCATGAAGTGGAGGAGTCGGGTTCGGGCTCGCCTTCCAGAATGTTGATGGCACCCACAATTTTTGGTTCCTTCATAGTGGTGGCGTAACATTCCTCTGAGGCTCGTTGCTGCTCGTCCAAGGTTCTCATCTCGTTGAGGGTGGGAAATTTCATTGTTTGGTGGTAAGTAAATGGAACAGCCCTAATGTTGTGTATCGCCAGTCTTCCAAGGATGGTGTTGTAGGCTAGAAGACCATCGATTACCATGAATTCCTCGATCCGAGTGACATCTTCTTTTCCTTCCCCCAAGGTTAGGGGTAGTTCGATGCTGCCTTCAAGATGGAGTCGTTCACCGGAGAAGCCAACCAGCAGCAATGCACACCTTTTGAGATTCGTGAGGTCCCACCCAAGCGTGCATAACATCGTCAAAGGTAGGACATTCGCCAAGCTCCCTCCATCCACCAGCATCCAACGTGTGGGTTCATGGTCGATTCTGGCAACGACCACAAAAACATCGTTGTGCGGCTGGAGCTGGGTATTCACCTCTTCGTTTAAGAAGGTTACTCCGGGTTTCCGTCTAGCCTGTCGGGCTAGTGCCTTCCGCTTATTACCAATGCCCCCCCAGGTCTTCAACTGATAGTGAGGATAGCCAGTGAGCAATCGTCCTTTTTCAGGGACTTCGATTTTGGTTGTGCCTTGCCTCCGTTATACTTTCATCTACGACATCGCGGTTCTGAGCCTTCACTAACGAACTCCTTCAGGTTACCTCTTTGGAACAAAGATTGAACCTCATCTTTGATGTCTCTGCAGTTGATGGTGTTGTGTCTGTGATCTCGATGAAATTTGTAGTAATTGCTCCTATATTTTTTGTCGGCGTCACTTCGGGAGCATTCTGGCCACTGAAGCAGATTGTCGAGGGGGTACTTGTCAATTCGAGCTACTACCTGATGCACTAGCATGCGAGTGGGAGTGTACTTCCTGTATCCTTGTAGTTGGTCGGTTTTAGAGTCCAATCGAGTCCCGCTGGACTCTCTTTTCGTAGCTGATCTGTCCGTCGATTTCCCTTTATCTTGGCGAGCTGTGTCGCCTGGCTTTTTGTCTAGGACTAGGCCACGAGTATTTCCTCCCCCGCTATGTGTCTGTTAATCCTTGAAGTGAGCTCGACCATGAACCTTGCAGGGTAATTGTAGAGTGAGAGTACAAGCTTTCTATCTCCGATACACTGGGAGAGCGCCCGCAGGGCAACACTTTCGTTGAAGTTGGTTACTCAGAAGCCTCTCGTTTGAGAAGTGAGCGACATACGCTTTCAGGTCCTCACCTGGTTTCAATTTGATCGAGGAGAGTTGGGCTTCCGTTCGCCGATTGGTATAGGAATTATGGAACTGACCTACAAACTTGCTTGCCATTTCGTGGTAGCTCCCAACCGAATGCGGGGGCAGGTCCTAGAACAATTGCGGAGCATTATCGATGAGCATTTCACAGAAGCCTCTACACTACTCCGCGTCATTGTACCCCACCTATCGCATCGCATCGTGATACGACGTGGCGTGGTCCATGGGGGTCTGCCGATCCGTCACATTTGTCCAGACGTGGTCCTTTGAACCCTTTAGGTAGGTCCGCGACTATGATGCTAGCCGTGAAGGACTCTTGGACAATGATGGAGGGTTCGTATTGTGTGGTGGGGCTGATGCCCCTACTCGATCTAGATCTTCTTGGCGATCCCGATTTGGGACCCGCTGGGCGTGCTTAACGTCTTGATGCTTGTCTCTGAATCCAATTGAGACATCGTCGGGCCGCGTCTGGAGCGGTTTGGTGAGCTTATATATCCCGGAGGTCTCTCGATCTTTCGGGAATTCCTAGGGACATCAACGGGTCTCGCTCTCCGATTCCCCCTGCGTTGTGGCATGGGGCTCCCCTTCAGTGATACCGCCTTCGGCTGTGCTCTCATTCGGTTGGGGGAAGGCGTCGCATGTTGGGGCGCTCAAGATGATTTTGATCAGTTGCCCAAATGCTCTCATCTCGTTGTGAGGTCATGTGGGCATGAGCCGCTCTCATGTCGTCGTGGAACCCATAACTCTTTCAGTGGGGATGTCCCACCTTTCTTTTGCCCAAATGCTCCATCAGGCGGAGCGGGTTGATGGTGTCTCGGGTCCCTGTTGCCTTTTGCGGGGCAAGGGGAGTCAGGACAAGTTTCTCGATAGCTTTGTCGCGTCGACGCTCTTTGTCGATGAGGTTCTCGTAGGATGACTCTTTGTCGAAGGTCATCCTGACGATGCCTTAGTGCTAAGGACTGGTTTTGTTTCAGACTTGAAAACGTCGTCGCCACTGATGGCGCCAACTGTTGACGGTGGTTTTTGGTAGAGGGTCACGTGGTACCTGGATGAGCGGTCTGACCTTGGATCCACTGAACCTGAAATCAAAGAACTCGACGCCGATGCGGTGTCCTGCCTAATACACTCCGACAATCAAGTTAGTATTCGGAATATCAATAGGAAAAAGATGCCTCAGGTGTTAGTGACAGGTTTTTCACTTACTTGGTGAGGTTGGTGGTCCTTCCTTTTATAGCCTCAGTGGGCCAACCAGGAAGGACGACAGTTGGAGGTGGCAAGGACGTCACATACTGTACGACTGGACAGGAGGAAACATGGTTCCAACAACAGTAGGGTGGCTCCGCCACCTGTGCCTTCTGGGTATGTTGATAGGGTTGTGAGATGCGCCTATCGTATCGACAACATGCGTTGCCAGCTGTAGCTGTGTGTGGGATGTAACCGTTTACAGTTCTTCGTCCCTTCGCAAGCAGATGTGTTTCCTGCTCGACGACATCCTTTCTAAGAGCATTCCGTTCATTCCATATTAATTATTACTTTCCATCTTCAAGATATAACCTTAGGTAGATGCAATTCTCTTTAATCATCTTATCACTTCACCTACTGAACAACTTTGATAAACAATCTTGTCAGGATAGAAACATCTTCACGGAGCAAGACTTGTGGATTTTTACTTACCTTTACAAATCAATGCATATGTAGACCATAATTTTGTGGAGAAGACGGACCAATCTCTCTAGAACGTGCATTTATTTCATGGCATCTTAGGTTGAAGACCACTACTCTTCTTCTTGAAGTTTAAAAATAAATTTAAAGGGTCTGGTTTTTATAATAAAATTATTTTTTTGAAATCCCTAACCTATTTTTGTTCTTCTTGGGATTTTTGAGAGCAATTCCGTGCAATGGGAAAAAACATAACATGTTCGATCTATTAATATTCATAGGGTTCCATCTCAAAACCAATTGGAAAGTAGTCTATGTCTATTATAAACCTGTGTAAGGTCCCTTCGTTTATCAATGTGGGATCCTTAGGATCTCAAAAGATTAAAATGTCATGGTTTAGCTTTGTGTTTTAAATACACTACATATATTACGAAATATATCTGTTGTTTTTAGAGTGTATATAATTTTAGTTGAATACATATGTAACGATGTTGAAGAAAGCCTTCGGAACTAGAGTGAACCTAAAGATACACAAATGAAATGAAGGGAAATTATAAGACATGTACGCTAGAGAAGATGTCCAGATGATACTATTAGCCATCCTTCAAACTCTTAAGCTAGACTACAAAATAACTAATAGTTTACTTATACTTCATGGAATCTTGTCAAATTTATGATTTTATTCATCTTTTAAAAATCAACTTTTTTAGATGCTTTAACTTTTTTGAAATTGAGTAATATACTTCAATTTGATTTGTCACTATTTTTATGCTTCCATATATTCATATGTAGGACTAATTATGATAAAATAATGAAGTGCAAAGATTAAAATCATGTTAATGAACTCATTATAAAATTATATTGTGTTGTATCATCAGAATGATGAATATTGCAATGTTGTCACTATTGTCATTATACTACTATCAATGGCTGTCATTATTATCATTGCATTGTTGTCACTGCTGTCAATGAATTGTTGCTCCTATGTATGTGATAGGGATGTGGAGGCCCTTCAAAGTAATAACTGATTCGCTAAATTTAACTTGTATGAGTAGTGAGACCAGGTCGTAGGAATAAACGAGTGAAATTGTTTTAGTTTTGTAAAATTTGGGGTTTTGAATTTGAATTTTGAAATTGAAAAAGATAAAATAAAACTACTACACATCTACGTTTTAATGTCGAATAAAAAAACACGGAGGGAACAACGTCGGACAACATAAAAAACGTGCAAAAATTAAAAAAACATTAAATTTTATGTTTCAATGTCGGGATACGCCTGACATTGTAAGTCTGCCTTTAATGTCAGGCCCACCCCGCCATTAAAATTGACCAACTTTTTCAACCCTAATTTTAATTTTCACCACTAAAATGGGTCAATCTAAAAAATTTCTGCCTTCCTCTCTACGCGAACATGTTGAGCTATGACTTTAATAGTTTTTTCTTTTAACATAAGTTTAATTTTCAGTTTCTATTTCATTATGTTTCTTTCTTTAATTGTTAGATTTAATTTTCAGTTTTTTATCTTTTAAGTTTCATTTTTATGAATTGTAAGGTTCTACATTTTAATTTTGGTTCAAGTTATGTGTTTTGTATACCTATATAAGGGTGAACTTTCATGAGAAGTTTGTATCACCAACATTTATACTATTTCATTTCTTTATTCACATTTTTTAATCACTTCAATTTGAAGTTGATTTCTCATCTATTGCTTTCTACTATCTCACAATTCATTTCATATTTCATAATTGTTCATCACACATTGAGAATTTTACTATTGCTTGCGCATTATTTTTTATCTCTTTCATTTTCTCAACAGTGGTATCAGAGCCTTAGATTTAAAGGGCTGTTATTTTATTTGAGAGATATAAATTCAAAATTCTTCTTTGATAATGTCTTCTAATTTTGGTGTTACCTCTTTCCTCCATACTTTAATGGTGAAAAACTACAAATTTTAGGTTGTTAAAATGCAATCCTATCTCAAAGCACTTCGTCTTTAGGAATCAGTTTCAACAGATGCCGATCCTCACCCATCGGGGAAAAATCCAACATTGAATCAAATTAGATTGCATGAAGAGGAGAAGTTGAAGAAATCTAATGCTTTCTCTGAAATTAATGCCGCTTTATCTGATCCAATATTTGCTAGGATTATCGATTGTAAAACGGCAAAAGATGCTTGGGATAAATTACAGGAGGAATTTTAGAGAAGTGCAACGGTAAAAGCTACCAACTTATTAACTCTTAAAAGGGAGTTTGACATGCTTAAGATTAAAGATTCAGATTTTTTGAGGGACTACACAACTAATGTGATGACCATTTTCAACCATATTAGATTAACGGGTGAATATCTTCCAGATCAAAAAGTTGTGGAGAAAATAATGGTTAGTGTTCATAGCAAATTTGAATCAAAGGTCTCAGTAATAGAGGAGTCTTTTGATATGACTACTCTCTCTATAGCTGAGTTAATTAGCTAGTCACAAGCGCAAGAACAGAGGGATACAATGCGTAACGAGGAGCATGTTAAAGGTGCCTTTAATGCCAAGTCCAAAGGAAAGAAACCTGCTGCACAAGATGATAAAAATCAACCAAAGATCGATTCTTCCTTGTCGTTTCTATAAAAAGACAAACCATGCTGAGAAAGATTGTTGGTACAAAAACAATCAAGTCTTCCATATGACTATTGCAACAAGGAAGATAATACGGAGATGTTTTGTTATGCCAAACAAAACCAAGTCCAAAATCCACAGCAACAAGCAAATTTTAGAGACAACAATCAGGAAACAAATTTGTTGTTTATGGCTTATCATACAAGTAATAACGAGTAAATCTCATGGATAATTGGCAGTGGATGCACTACCCATATGGCTAAAGATATCAATCTTTTTAGCCAGATTGACATATCTATGCAGTCTAAGGTGGTTCTTGGACATGGCGAGACGGTACTAGCTGAAGGTAAAGGTACTGTCGTGATGCATACTAAGCAAGGTGAAAAGATAATATCAAATGTTTTATATGTTCCAAGATTATCTCAAAACTTGTTTAGTATTGCTCAATTATTTCATAACAATTTTTTTGTGGTTTTTAAAGATAAGGACTGCGTTATTTATGACCCTCATGGAGTAGAGATTGTAAGGGTCAAAATGATTGCAATGCTTTCTTTTTGAATGGTGTCTCACTATGTCATCATGCTCTTAATGTCAAAGCAGAAGAAAGCAAAAAATGGCATCATCGCTTTGGACACTGCAACAATAATGCTTTGCAAATTTTGCATTCTTCTAACATGGTTGATGATTTTACCAACTTTGTATCATTTGATCAGATTTGTGAAAGTTGCTAAGAAGGGAAGATGTACAGACTACCTTTTTCGAAAGGTGGAAGTTTTAGAGCCACAGAAAAGCTCGAATTGGTGCATTGCAATATTTGCAGTCCCATGCGCAATGCATCTATTGGGAATAATAAATATTTTATTCTCTTTATTGATGATTTTTTCTAGGCTTACTTGGGTGTATTTTCTGATTGAGAGAACTCGAATTTTTTAAATTTTCAGGAAGTTTGTGAATCTTGTTGTAACTCAAAGTGGTTGAAAGCTCAAAACTTTGAGAACAGATAATGGGAAGGAATATACTTCCAAGCAATTTGACAAGTTCTGTGAAGACTTGGGAATCCAATACCAACTGTCCATCACATATACGCCACCGCAAAATGGTGTTTCAGAAAGGAAGAACAGAATCGTGATGGAGATGGCAAGATGTTTACTCTTTGGGAAGAAATTGCCAAAGAAATTTTGGGCTGAAGCTGTATGTACTGCTATTTGCTTACTCAATAGACTTCCTACAAGGGCAATTAAGGGCAAGACTCCTTATGAAGAGATCTAAACATGATGAGAAGGCAATTAAAAGAGTATTTATTGGTTATGCCTCTAATTCAAAATGGTATACAATTTTTTTTGTTTGAACACCGAAGAGGTTATCTTGAGTCATGATGTCATTGTTGATGATGACTCTTATTGGAATTTTTAGGAGCAGAAAATTGTCAGAGATTGACACACCAATTTTGAAAATTTAGAACAAATTGAATCTTCTTTTGATTCAATTGACTATAATAATCAAGATAACCAAGATCCTACTTCGAATGATGATGATCTTGTTGATGCAACTTGTGAAGGTTCAAATTACAAGGTAAGATCACTATCTGATGTATATTAAAGTTGTAACTTTTTTATTATTGAACCAAATAGCTATCATGAAGCTTCACAATCTATCGAATGGATTGCTGCTATGAAAGCTGAATTGGAGATGATCAATGAAAATAATAGATGAAAGCTTGGAGACCAACCACGAGGTAAGAACACTTTAGCTGTGAAGTGGGTGTTCAGGGTGAAGTATAATTCAAATGGTTTAATCAGCAAATACAAAGCAAGGTTAGTGGTAAAAGGGTATGCACAACAACCTGGAGTTGATTACGGAGATACATTTGCTCCAGTTGCACGACATGACACTATACGGCTGATTATTACTTTAGCTTCACAATTGCAGTGGAAAAAATTCCATCTCGATGTAAAATCAACTTTCTTGAATGGTGACCTTAAGAAAGAGATTTATGTAAGCCAACCTGAAGGGTTTGTAGAATCAGGCAAGGAAGAGAAAGTATATCGTCTGAGAAAAGCTCTTTACGGCCTGAAGCAAGCACCTCGAGCTTGGTACAACAAAATTTATTCATATTTCATCCTTCAAGGTTTCAGGAGGAGTTTGAGTGAAACCACTCTCTATGTTAAGGTTGGTGAAAATTCCAATCAACTCATTCTTTCTCTTTATGTTGATGATATGCTAGTAACTGGAAGTGATTATCAAATGCTTCATGTTTTTAAAGTTGAGATGGAAAAGATGTTTGAGATGTCAGATCTTGGTTACATGCATTATTTTCTTGGTATGGAAATCCATCAAGAATACAAGGATATTTTTATTGCCCAAAGAAAGTATGCTCAAGGAATTTTGACGAAATTCAAGATGGAAACATTTAAAGCTATTTCTACTCCTTTAGTAATAAATTTGAAAGTTTCGAAGAATGATAGTGAGAAGTTTTCAAATCCTACAAACTACAAAAGTTTAGTAGGAAGTCTCTTATATTTGATGGCATCTAGACCAGACTTAATGTTTGCTACAAGTTTACTCTCAAGATATATGAATTCACCTAGTGAAGTTCATTTTGGTCTTGCTAAAAGTGTCCTTAGGTACTTAAAGGGTACTATTTATTTTGGAATATGGTTTGGTTGTACAGGTGGTTTTACATTAATTGGATATGCTGATAGTGATTGCACTAGTTGTGTTGATGACTCCAAAAGTACTTCTGGCTATGTCTTTTCTCTTAGGACCAGAGTTTTCTCTTGGAACTAAAGAAAAAAAGAACTAGTGGCTCAATCTACTGCTGAAGATTAATATATTTTAGCTGCATCAGCTGCAAATCAAGCAATATGGCTTTGCAAATTGCTTGGTGATTTGGGATTTAAACTAGAGGAACCTACCACATTATTTTGGGATAACAGGTTTGTTATTGCTATTGCCTCAAATCCTGTACAACATGGTAGAACGAAACACATAAAAGTCAAATTTCATTTATTGATAGAGTAGGGAAAGAAACAGACATCAAGCTAATTTTTTGTAGCCCAGAAGAACAAGTTGCCGACATTTTCACAAAAGCTTTACCTCATAGATAATTTGTGTTCTTACGCCAAAAGCTGGGTGTGAAAAAGAAAAATCTCAAGGAGGGGTGTTGAGTTATAACTTATGAATTTTTTCTTTTAACATAAGTTTAATTTTCAATTTTTATTTATTTTAGTTTCTTTCTTTAATTGTCAGATTTAATTTTCAATTTTTATCTTTTAAGTTTCATTTTTATGAATCGTAAGTTATTCATTTGCATAAGGTCTAGTGGAGCCAGGAAGAAGGAACCTTGCACCCCAAAAAGTCTGTCACTGCATTCGAAGGTTCTGAAGGGATGTGAATCCCGGAGCGGAAGCGGACCGTTGCTCGTGACATTTGGGTAACAAAATCAAAATGTGCAAGATGAAAATACACAGGGGAAAACCATACCTTTGAAGAACTTTTCTTCAACGAATTCCCCTCAAACACCACCACCGAGTCTTCCTCGCTATCCTCTTGGGTCTCGAGACCGTGGTTGGGGAGCACCTTGTTTGGAATGAGAGGGAGTATTAAGAGAGAGCTTGAGATAAATTGGGTGGGAGTTCTTTCCTTTTCTCTGTTATGTTACCAATTGCAGAACTCTTCTGCAATCCAAAAAGAAAGAAGAATGACGTGGGGTAACTCCCCACTCCCCTGCAAATTTGCAGGGGAGTTTAATAATATTATTAATATTAATAATATATAACACACATATATATATAATAATAATTAATATATATATATAAATAATTAATAATTAATCTAATTAATAATTAATTAACATATATATATATTAAATAATTAACACTTAATTATTTATCATAAAATAGAATCATATTCTACAACATTTCTCTCGTATAACCTATAGTTTTAATGTACATCTTATGCACATTATTTTTAACCAATAAGTTTAATATGAATCTTATTCATATTAATTTTATTTGAATCTCATTCAAATAATTTCTCTCATAATATATAGTTCTAATTTATAAATAACTATATATTATAATATATCAATATACATATAATCCCTTAAGTAATTTAAACAATTCAAATTCTTCCAAAAACTTGATCCTCGTTTTACCCGTTATGAGCTAGCAAGGGGACCTAATGGACCTATAGATCATAAGCTCCAATGATGCAAGATTAATCGGTCAAACTCATTGACCGAGTTAATCAAAATTCGTTAACTACGGGTCATTCCACTAAAGACCCGCAGTTGCACTCTTCTCACTGCATAATGTTTTCGTGTCCATGGATATACGACCATTAATGACGACTCAATTCTTCACGAGTGCTCGTAACTCAAGTTGGGTCAAATTACCGTTTTACCCCTGACTTATATGTTTCTCCTTAAATACCACTGCTTCTCTAATGAACAACCCGGTTATGGTCTCACCAATAACCGGAAGTCCCTCTAAGGCCAATGAGAGGGTGGGGCCCCTTGTTCAAGTCCCGGAGTCAGCATTTAAGAAAACACTCATCTACTCCCCTAAAGTCGGGGAGAAGTGAATTCCATCTTGTGAAGTTATGTTCCCAGCTCTCCACTCGGTCTCGTCCCTAAAATGGTAGGAATATTGAGTCGGCAACTCGAGTCACTCTCACCCATACAGATCACAGGACGAGCCCTCACGGGCAGGAGTCCATAACTCACTCAAGATTGAGAATGAATTGCCTGGTCATCATAAGAAACAGCAATCTATTAGTTAACGGTGTTACATCTAAAGATTGGCTATTTCGTGGTCCGGTCTTATAGAAACTCATTGTATAGGATACCCCCACTCGCATGTCTCCACAAGAACGACCTGGATCGAGTCGTCTATAAACTTTACAGAGTGGGCCGTATCCATAGTGTTGCCAAGATAAGGTACCCAGCCTTATCCATATACTATAGACCCTTTAGGTTATTCACGGGACATTATCCACTTGTATATCAGGGTATATCAAATATATACCTCGTATATCAGGGATATATCAAATATATATGTAAAGACCCGAATTTCTGATACGTTTAACTAGGTAACAACCCTATAACGCTTACTGAACCCTCCTATTTCAGGTAACGAAAAATGTAATGTTCTCTTAATGCAACATACAAAATGGAGGTACACAATAATGGAATGTCCAGAAAATAATACCCGCATCAGTGGTCAGGAATCCAATCAAAAGAAAATAATCGTTTTGTCTAGTAATCCAAAATACATCAAAAGTTCGAATAGTAAATGAAGGGATGTGATTCCCGGAGCGGAAACAGATTTTCGTTGCTGAATTTCGGGATACAAAATCGAATTTCAAAGTAAGAAAATACAGAGGAAACTTTACCATTGAAGAACGTTTCTTCAACGAGTTTCCCTCGAACACCACCACTATGTCTTCCTTGCTATACCCTTTGGTTTCGAGAACCGTGCTTGTGGGAGTGTTTTGTTTGGAATGTCAGGGAGAGTTGAGGGAGAGCTTGATCGAGAGAAAACTGGGAGAGTTTTTTCTTTGTTCTGTATTCTGTATTTTTACATAACTGCAAAAAAACAAAACAGTGGGGAACTCCCCACGTCACACTAACCTCCCACTCCCCTGCGATTTTGTAGGGGAGTTTAATATTATTAATATTAATAATATTAATAATATATATATATATATTTAAATAATTAATTAATATATATATAATAATTAAAATATAAAATTAATTTATTAATTAATCATATTAATTAATAAATAATTATTAATTATTAATCCAATTAATAATTAATATATATATATATAAATCAAATAAATAATTAACACTTAAGTATTTATCATAAAAATAGAATCATATTCTATAACATTTCTCTCGTATAACCTATAGTTCTAATGTACATCTTATGCATATTATTTTTAACCTATAGTTTTAACATGAATCTTATTCATATTAATTTTATTTGAATCTCATTCAAATAATTTCTCTCATAAAATATAGTTTTAATTTACAATTAACTATATATTATAATGTATCAATATACATATAATCCCTTAAGTAATTTGAACAATTCAAATTCTTCCAAAACTTTGATCCTCGTTTTACCCGTTATGAGCTAGCAAGGGGACCTAATGGACCTACAAATCCGAAGCTGCAACGATGCAAGATTAATCTGTCAAACTCATTGACCGAGTTAATCTAGATTTGTTAACTACGGGTCATTCCACTAAAGACCCGCAGTTGCACTCTTCTCACTGCAAAATGTTTTCGTGTCCATTGATATACGACCATTAATGACGAGTCAATCCTTCACGAGTGTTCGTAACTCAAGTTGGATCAAATTACCGTGTTACCCCTTAGTTACATCTTACTCCTTAAACACCACTGCTTCTCTAATGAACAACCCGGTCATGGTCCAACCAATAACCGGAAGTCCCTCTCGGCCAATGAGAGGGTGGGGCCCCTTGTTCAAGTCCCGGAGTCAGCATTTAATGGAACTCTCATCTACTCCCCTAAAGTCGGGGAGGAGTGAATTCCATCTTGTGAAGTTATGTTCCCAGCTCCCCACTCGGTCTCGTCCCCAAAATGGTAGGAATGTTGAGTCGGCGACTCGGGCCACTCTCACCCATACAGATTAAAGGACGAGCCCTCACGGGCAGGAGTCCATAACTCACTCAGGATTAAGAATGAGTTGCCTGGTCATCCTAACAAATAGCAACCTATTAGTTAATGGTGTTACATCTAAAGAGTGCCTATTTCGTGGTCCGGTCTTATACAAACTCATTGTATAGGATACCCTCACTCGCATGTCTCCACACGAACAACCTGGATCAAGTCGTCTGTAACCTTTACAGAGTGAGCCGTATCCATAGTGGTGCCAGGATAAGGTACCCAGCCTTATCCATATACTATAGACCCTTTAGGTTATTCACGTGACATTATCCATTCATATATCAAGGGTATATCAAATATATACCCCGCATATCAACTATATACCCAGTATATATACTGTCCCGATTACATCACAAATAACCTTGGATGTTTAGTTTATTGGATTTGGATAATGCAAAGCTATGATTTAACAACAAATTTATTGAATAAAACTTTATTAAATAGACATTTGTTTTTACAAAATACAAACTTCGAGTTTAGGGCAACACACCCAACAAACTCCCACTTGAACTAAACTCGAGTGGGGTGTACATTATCATAAAGCAAAGGGAAAAAACAATAAACTAGGGCATACACTATACCCAATTACATTTCTCCCACTTGCCCTAGACTTACTGTACAAAGCTCGTAAACCTAGACTTTCTAGATGGCCCTCAAACACTTTAGCTGTGAGTGCCTTTGTAAAAGGATCAACAATATTGTGCTCTGTAGCGATCTTCGTGACAATCACATATCCTCGCTGCACTATCTCCCCTATAAGGTGGTACTTCCTTTCGATGTGTTTGCCTCTCTTATGGCTTCGAGGTCCTTTAGAATTTGCCACAGCACCACTGTTATCACAATAAAGTGTGATGGGCAAGTTCATGTTTAGAACGACTTCCAAATCTGTCAAGAACTTTCTAAGCCAAACCGCCTCTTTTGCGGCTTCACAAGCCGCAACATATTCAGCCTCCATGGTGGAGTCTGCGATACATCCTTGTTTGATGCTTTGCCAAACTACCGCTCCTCCGTTAAGAGTGAATACTGACCCCGACGTGGATTTCCTTGAATCCTTGTCTGTTTGGAAGTCAGAGTCAGTGTATCCTGTAAGGATCAAATCCTTAACTCCATACACGAGCTTGTAGTCCCTCGTTCTCCTAAGATACTTGAGGATTCCCTTAACAGCAGTCCAGTGATCATATCCTGGGTTGGATTGGTACCTACTGACTATCCCTACCGCATAGCAAATGTCAGGCCTAGTGTACAGCATAGCATCAGGCTGCCCACTGCTGAAGCATAGGGTATATGTCTCATATCCTCAACTTCTTAAGGCGTCTTAGGACATTGTTCCTTAGATAGATGAATTCCATGCCTGAAGGGTAACAAACCTTTCTTGGAATTCTGCATCGAATATCGAACAAGCATCTCGTCGATATAAGTTGCTTGAGACAGGGCTAACGTTCTGTTCTTGCGATCCCTTAGAATTTGGATGCCAAGAACATACTGAGCTTCTCCCAAATCTTTCATTTGGAACTCAGTCGCTAGCCACTTCTTTATGTTAGTGAGGTATCCTACATCATTCCCAATGAGTAGGATATCATCCACGTACAACACTAAGAAGGCTACGGTGTTGTTGACGATCTTCTTGTATACACAAGGCTCATCAACGTTTTGGTCAAAACCATAAGATTTGATCGTAGTATCGAACCTTATATTCCAAGATCGAGATGCTTGTTTGAGTCCATATATGGACCGTTTAAGCTTGCAAACCTTTTGCTATTGACCTTGTTCTATGAACCCTTCGGGTTGAGACATATAAATACTTTCTTTAAGATTGCCATTCAGAAAAGCAGTCTTGGCGTCCATTTGCCATATCTCATAGTCATAATATGTGGCAATGGACAGAAGTATTCTAATAGGCTTAAGCATAGCTACAGGGGAGAAGGTTTCTTCATAGTCCACCCCTTCCCTTTGTGTGTAGCCTTTTGCCACAAGTCTCGCCTTATAGGTCTGTACCCTATGGGTTTTACCCCGTCAGGTTGATCTACAAGTTCCCAAACGGAATTGAAGTACATCGACTCTATTTCCAGGTCCATTGCTTTGACCCATTTGTCCTTGTCAGTATCTTCCATTGCTTTCTTATAGGTCAATGGATCCTCGACGCCGTCATCAGGTATGACAACTTGAGTTTCAGTTAAACCCACGTAGCGGTCAACTTCTGACACAATCCTCCCACTACGTCGAGGCACCCTCAACACTTGAGGTGGATGTGACTGACGCGATGTGCTGGCTTCATCAACAACTCTTGTTGTAGTGCCAGTTTGATCAACAACTCCTGTTGACGTGTTTGTAGCCTCTTCGAAAATCTCGTTAATTACTACCTTAATCCGTGGTTTATGATCTCGAACATGGCCTTCTTCTAAGAAAGTAGCATTTGTCGATACAAACACTCTGTTTTCTTTATAATCGAAGAAGAGACCACCTCTCGTCTCTTTAGGGTAACCAACGAATAGGCATACTTTTGAACGAGGTTCCAGTTTCTTCTGGTTAGTCATGAGCACGTGTGCCGGGCATCCCCAAATGCGAAAGTGACGTAAACTAGGTTTACGACCCTTCCACAGCTCAAATGGTGTTTCAGAAAGACTCTTTGATGGAACTACGTTCAAAATATAAACTGCAGTCTCCACTGCATAACCCCAAAACGAGTTAGGCAATTGAGCATAGCTCATCATTGATCGAACCATGTCCAACAGGGTTCTGTTTCTCCTTTCTGATACATCGTTTTGTTGAGGTGTACCAGGGGCTGAGAGTTGGGACGTGATTCCATGTTCTATCATATAGTCCTAGAATCTCAAGTCCATATACTCTCCACCCCGATCTGATCGAAGTGTTTTAATGGTTTTACCTAATTGATTTTCAACTTCAGTCTTGTACTCCTTGAACTTTTCAAGGGCTTCAGACTTATGTTGCATTAGGTATAAATAACCATACCTTGAATAATCATCGACAAAAGAGATGAAGTATTCATACCCTCCTCGAGCTCTAACATTCATCGGACCACAAAGGTCTGAATGTATAAGTTCTAAGGGCTCTTTGGCTCTATAACCTTTTCCAGTAAAAGGTCTTTTAGTCATCTTGCCTTCAAGACAAGACTCACATGGTGGTAAAGAATCGTCTTCTAACTCACTTAGAATGCCATTCTTAACCAACCTCCCAATCCTATTGAGATTAATGTGACCTAATCTCAAGTGCCAAAGATAGGTATCTTTCTTTTGAGAAACTTTTTGCCTTTTATTTTGAGTTCTAGCATTTTTAAACAACTCGGTATTTAAAACTGCTTTAGTTATGGTTGGTCTTAGCACATACAAGTTGTTTTCAAGTAAAACTGAACAAATATTAACACCATTTCTTGAAATGAACGGTTCATTTAAATGAAATGAAATTGAATACATCTGTTCCACAAACAAGAAATTGAAATTAAGTTCCTTTTAATTTTAGGAACAACGTAAACATTATCTAATAATATATACATATTCTT